>NC_065907.1:10000000-10373768 GCF_905147045.1 Nymphalis io | reverse complement strand
ATTTCATTGTGATGCTGTTTGGAAAAAAAAACATGCAGGTACGTAAAACTAAACTATAAACAGGCAGATACAACAAAGGCAATGACAATAGTTATGTAAGAACTATAAGAAAACATAAAACAAATATTTAAAACTTAGCTTATTGTGGTTGAAAAATCACGGTAAATTTTCGTCAGCTCATAACATATATATATATATATACATTTTTATTATACTACGTACCGTTCTTCCAACATCTCGTTAAAAGTCTTAGATTTGCCCCTGGGCTGTTGCGTCTCGTTTTCGAAGCGTCGCACCTCCACGCAGCGCTCTATAATATGCTCGACGCGCTTCCGTCGCGATGACTTCCAGTTGTCCAAGTTCTAATGGGAAAAAATGTAAATACTATTTAAAAAGTTTATTTAACATAAGCTTAATCTAAATCTATGTATGCAATGGCAGGGTCAGTTTATATATGTACTCATTCATCTAATCTATGGGAGATTGTGAACAGTGTCAGCGTGAGTCAGTGTAATCAAATACTAAAAGTAATAAATGCCTATGGACGAACACTTACCATCAAAGAGTTTATTTTATTCATCTAATACTCAACTGTCATCTTTCAGAATTCCATCAAAACAATAAATTTTCATGAACTTCTGCAGACATTTTCAATTTAGCTATTATTATCGGCATTAAAAACCCTTAACTTCAAACGACTATTAGTTTTCCTTCCTCAAGCCATCATCATCATCAGTAATAACAAGTCTCAAGTCATCTGAGACGGCTAATATTTCCACAATTGGTACTATCGATCGATAAATAGTCTCATTATCTAGTAACGATGTTTCAATTTCCTATTCGAGGAATGTTACATTCAAGATAACATTCAACACATGACAGATCGCGTGCGCAGTTTTTTTTTAATTTGGCTCCACTATGTCGACAGCGACAATTTTTTTAATAAGTCACTAATTATACAGCCCAATTGTTCTTTATAGTTGGAACTAATTGAGTATTAAGCTTATAGTATTTAGTTTTCCTGGTTTTTTTTTCAATAATGATAATATGCATATATTACACTTTTTTTCATACATCGCTGATTTCTAATGGTTAGAAAACTTATTTGCATTTCACTTCCTTCCTTGGTACAATCTAAAAAGATCACTATTAATCGTCTTTGAGGAGTTAACCTTAATTATGTACACAAGCAAACATGGGTTCATTTACGTTATAATAAATTGCATCTCTAGGTGTACTGTATGCCATATTAGCGAGGCAAACTTGTGATCAATACCGTACAAGGTTTTCACGGAAAGTTGGCATTTAGGTTAATCGCTGGTTTGCAAACTTTTTTTTTATATTAAACTGACAACGTTTAGCCAAATGGGACTTTTAGCAAGGTTTCTTTAGGTATTACGATAACGATCACTGCTTTGATAATTTGATTTCATTTTACAATCTGCTGTGTTCGAATATTTGAATCACTTAAGATTGGTTAAATTGTTTTGGTTACTATACCACGAAAACCCTTTAATCTTCTGCATATCATTAAATTTATTGTTTACGCAAAGTTATTTATTGTTTACCAGAAAAATCGTGTAAGCCAGTTCATTGGCTTCGATCAATACCAGTAACTTGTTGAAGATTTTTAACCAAGCAATCCTTATGTGAACTTTTTCTAGGGATATGTGCAGATCTGTCTGATATCAAATAGTCATGATCAAACATCCATACTGTAATTGTTGCGTTGCGGTTCGATAATTACAGGCATAAGAGATATGATATCTCAGATCGCTTAGCTGGCAGCGCTTTCACGGAATTAGTGCTCCATACTTCTATTCTAGCAATGCCAGTATATGTGGGCTAAGGTGACCAGTCACGATCACGTAACGTATTTGCCTGCCTTCTTAAAATCAATTAAAAACAATAGCGCTTTATTTATTCCTTAACAAACTTGTAATGACATCATCACCAAAATTTGGTGACGCATTCAGCTGAGATTATCCCAAAATATTTGCATCATAAAAATGATATCAATTTCGGTGATTATTCAGACTACGGATGTTTTCAATTCGTTCATGATTTATTGCTTGGAATTTAGTTTATGAAGCATAAATTATTGATAAATATGACTGTTGTTTGGAGATTTTGCGTTGAAATCGACGTTTTTGTACAGCAGACGATTTAAAGACGGTTGAGAGAAGAATGGTAATATGTAGGTTGTATGTATGATCTTGATGATAAATACTTCAGTAATTATGCTTTATAATAAAACCCCACAGACTTTTTACCATGTCTATATAAATAATAAAAAATTAGGAATCAGTATTTGTTGATTAACAAAAAGGGTGTACAGATTTAATTAAACTTTGTTGATGTACTCGTACGTATATATAATTGATTGGTGAAAATGAGACTACTGAGTTTCTTACCGGTTTATGGTAGAATCTGTTATAGCTTAACATTTAATTTGATCGTGAGAATAAAGTATATTTTGATTAAAAATTATACGTTGTAATGATGTTGAAATTAGTTATTCTTATTCTACATTATTATATTCAACGTTATATAAAGTACATATATAGTTTAAGTAATAATAAATATAATTGGCATTGAAAAATAAATTTGACTTTTTTTTATAGAATAAGAAGGCGGACGAGCATATGGACCACCTGATGGTAAGTGGTCACCAACGCCCTTAGACATTGGCATTGTAAGAAACGTCAACCATCGCTTACATATCCAATGCGCCACCAACCTTGGGAACTAAGATTTTATGTCCCTTGTGCCTGTAATTACACTGGCTCACTCACCCTTCAAACTGGAACACAACAATACCAAGTACTGCTGTTTTGCCGTAGAATATCTGATGACCCACTCATCAGATCAGGTCCTACCCAGACGAGCTTGCACAAAGCCTTACCACCAGTAAACTTCAATACGTTTTGTATTCGTTTATAATTTAATATGTTTTGTATCTTTTAATTTTATGTTTTTGCAAAATCTTTTTATTACAAAATACAAAGAAATAATATAGAAGCGCCTCGTACTTATTACTTCATTTATAAAATTGCTTCTAGATTTTTCTACCTTGGAGTATCCATTTAGAGATAAACTGTCTCACGGCAATTATAAAATATTCAGAATATGGTGACTACTCCAAGGTCTAACGATTCAATTATCTGTCGACCATTCGAGACATTTTAACGACTGCTATAAACGAGTACATCTCTGGAATAGCCGTCACCGGAAGTGCCAGGGCCCGTAAGCGCCGCCGCCATGGCACGCTACGTGTTTCCGTTCGGATTGACTATTTGTTGATTCCCGATAAAAAGCGAAAACAACGCTCGATGTACGTAATTTCATTAAAAGGGTTTATCCGGTGTTGGGCGTGGGTGATTGAGCTTATTCGTTAATTTCACCTTAAATTGGACTTTTTGCAAAGACGCCGTCGTTTTTGGCATACTGTTAAGGTACTTCACATGGACCGAAAACCTTTTAAAGGTATTTCCGTTTAGTAATTATCTGTTTACTGCGGATTTCGTATATTAAACGCCATATCGATTTAATTTACAAACAATGTTACTGTAATATTATTCTTTAGAATTTCAAGAGTTATATTTTCTCTTGCAACAATTGTAGAGCATGTTCGATTATTATTCTGGAAAAAAATTATGAGTGGGAAAAGATTTGAAAATAAATTGAGATTTTTTTTTTATTATATTACAAATCTATCTCACATTCATTTCATACGGAAAGCGGAGACTGCTGCTTCAAGCGAGATCAGGGATTACAACATCAAAATTGCCATAAAAAGTAGAGACCCAGAGGCAACAGAGGCGCTTTCTTAATGCAAACGGAGAGGGGATAACATCGCGAGACCGAGTTCATATTAAACATATATATGTATATATTAATTTATTGGGCATATACGTGAAGAAAACTATAAATGAGGATTGTAGCATAGTTGTAATACGTCGATATACAGGGGTACAAATACTGATTAATGTTTAAAAAATTTAATTCTAAGCTAATATGTTAAATTAAGGTAAAAATGTAACTCAAGGCACGGCTCCACACGTCTGGAGAAATATATAATAATTATAAAAACAAAAAAAATTATAATAAAATATTATAATTTATTTGTTATTTTTTATTCATAATTGTATCTTCAGTCTGTTATTTTGTTATTGTAATTTACATAGTTTATATAATTACATCTTACGTACATTATATAATATTATTACTTATATATTTATTTATTAATACCGCCGTCGAGTTAAACCGAGTAAGGCCCTGGTGTCATCAGCCTCTCGAAAACCATGTGTCTACTCTTGCCGTTTTGTTATTAAATATTATATGGTTTAGAAACATTTACACTTTAAACAAACAACAATAATCACTCTAGAATGTTAACCTGTTGAATGTCGGCAGACGCTTTTTCTCATCAAAACAAAACCAAAAATTTCATAGCGGTAGCATATCCGGTGAGAGTGATTCACCTAGCTGTGAATGCCTTTACAACTTTTAAGATAGAATATTTGGTCTCACCGACTGCCAGTCCTCCTGCCTTTCGATTCGAGCAGGTTCTGTCCTCTTCGCGAGTTCCGCGCGTCTTAGCTGTTCCCTTGCCCTCGTGCCGAGATCTGCTGGTCCGACTTTGATGAACTGTAGCGGGTTCGCTGCCGGCTTCCCCGGTATCACAGCCGCTGTGTGCGGCCGCGTCGCGAGAAAGTCCGCACTGTCTGTTGTCTGGAAACAAAGATGAGAATTATAAAGTAACATATTAATTTTGTACATAATTAAGTTTAACGTTTAAGTGTGTGTTATTGTTGGTTTGTTACACATTTACAATTTTGATAGCTCGTACTTTAAATTGTGTATTTTAGAAACTAGTATTTTTATAATTTATAATCTATTGAATCGACCAGCCAAACAACCAGTACGTACTACTTTTTCAAGTCTTTTTTTGTATTTATGTAAAAACTTGTCATGTCATTTATTGCTTGATAAAAACAAGGCGACCGTTATAAAAAAAATGTAGAAGAATCTAATCTAAGTGTAAAATTACGTTAATAATGAATTAGATATAGAACTATTTAGGTTTAAAATTAAGTGCGAAGTGCCGTAACTCCATTGTTACAACACCAGAAAAAATATTTCATTTTTAAAACGAATTAGAGATTCAGCCGTAACTAACTTTTTATTATTATGTAAGGTTTTTTTTTTTAATGTAATTTATATTAATTGTTAATAAAAAAAATTATATAAAAAAACATTTTAACAAATATTTCGCTTTAAATTTCTTTAATATAAAATGCTACCAAATAAAAAAGTTCTCTGTCATTTAAGTAATCATATATTGTGTATATGTTTTTAAACTTGGTAGTGAATAACTCGTCTTATTACACGTCATTAATAACGTTGAAGATCGCGTCAGTGTTCATCACAGGCGTTGCGAAATATTAAACAACAGTACGACGTATGACCGACATTTTTCTTCCGTGACGAATTACTCGTCAATTTATTATAATATTAATTTAACACGTAATAACAGCTTTTTATACTCTCTCCGCTTTTAAATACTTTTAATGCTTTTTATGATACATTTATTTATATATATTACATTAAATAAATACATAAATGCATAAATAAAATTAAAGTTTTTTTAATATACTTCTCTTTGCTTTCATCTTTCCTTTAAACATGTTCTTGCTACATTCTTCGAACATAAGACTATTTAAATTAAATATGCATACACTGAAATGTTTTTTTTTCTAATGCTTAATACTAATCGAACTAAAAAATTCATAACCTTTGAAGGTAATAAAAATGAAAATTTTTAAATAATTTATTGCAAAATTGGCATTTAACAGCTCCATATAAATTTAGACAGCTTTAAAATGAGTTAATTATTTATGGTGACTCATATTTGGAGTAAAATATATTGTTTTAATGTTTCATACAATAAAGATATACATATAAGGATATTGCCAAAAAATAAGATAACAATTTAATGTACATAGCGTAATAACAGCTGCAAGTAAATTTTTGTTTTTCCGTCATAGTTAAGGTACGATTTTGTTTTTGAATGAAACATGTCTAAAAATAAATATTAATAATATAAATTTACTAAATTAAAACTTTCTTAAAGTTAAGTACTTAATTGCAAACTTTTCGTAGACAAGTTAGACTTTTATATAATTACATGAATACATTTATTTACAATAACACAAGCAATGCCTGTTTTAAGTAATTACTAATATTCCTGTTTACCCTTCTAATTGAGCATACACCTTGTGTTAGAAGTGGGGACGACAATAGCCCAAGAGGACAGGATCGAACCTGCGACTTTTACATCGTATAAATAAAATTAAATATTTACAATCAATCACTTTTTATATAAAACTTTTTAAATGCTCGTGTAGTTTATTTATGTATAGTATAATGAAACATGATGATTTTACTAAAGTTTTAACAGCTTTTTGAATAGCATAGATTTTTTGTATAAAAGACCAATGATTTAAATATTATTATACATTTTTAAAGAGCCTGTATAAATAATATTTAAAATCGTATACAAATTTTGTTAAATAAGGCTTTATTTGTAAATATATTTTATTTAAAATAAATATAAAGCTGTTACAAACACGAGTTATTTGCTAGTAAATTACATACGTACATATGTAAATTAAAATTTTTAAGTTTTTATAGAGAAAGTAGCCTATTGTATGTATATATATAGTTATTATTCCTAGTTCGTTTTATTACCTATTTAGTATTCTATTTATATATGAATTACTGACTTAATTTTACATAATCGAATACGGTAATATGGTAGAATATCCTAACTGTGCCGCTGTGCCGTTGAAATTATTGAATACATTTACAGCCCTATTTTTTTTATATAGTTGTAATGGAATAGGCGTTTGTCTTCCATCTCACCTGATGGAAAGCGTAGATGAAGACGAAGGTGGTACACGCCCATCCAAAAGAAACCTGTTCACTCTACTCTTAAAGGCCAGAGTTCAATCCTATAAACAATATTTCTCTTTCTGTCATCATTGATTTGGTATTCGAAAGAATTAATTATTATAAGATACAGTATTGTTTAACGTGAGACTCCTAAGCAACATTTATAAGTAAAACCCGTTAATAAACATAACGATTGTTTTATATAATTTAACGTTTCTTTGGATTGTTCAATTTCAGTAAAGTTTATTAAAGTGGTTATTTCAGCCTAGTGGTTAGAACGCGCGAATCACTGAATTTTCATGTGCTTAATTTGCGTTTATAATTCATCTCGTGCTTGACGATGAAGGAAAACATTGTGAGGAAACCTGCATGTGTCTGATTTCATTGAAATTCTGCCATATGTGTATTCTACCAACCCGCATTGGAGCAGCGTGGTGGAATAAACTCCAAACCAAAAGGGAGAGGAGGCCTAAGCAGTGGGACATTAAGGGGCTGTTACTGAACTTATTAAAGTTCAAACAAATACTTCTTTTAAAATCTAATTAAGATATAAATTATAACATGCGATTCATTTCAATAAAAACCTAAGTCGCATTTCCGTAACGTTCCGTTCGCATAAAACTCGTTCTTTGCAAATACTTTGAATTTACCAATATTTAAAGCATAATTAAATATATAATTAATATTTTTTTATGACAGGCAACATATATAGCACAAACCTCATAGACAAATAAGAAAGCGCCCTACGAAAGTTCAAACCAGCTGCAAAGTTATATATAAACTGCAATGCGTTGCCGCTCTAAATTTCCACACATTAAATATAGAACCACGGACTTATTCACTGTTCACACTTGGCACTCGCGTCTATTTTCGAACGAACGGATCTCCGTTTTCGAGCTCCCGTAGTAACCCAATTTCGTAACTGGAATTCCAAATTTGAATATATTATCAAATGATTGTAAAATGATAATCGTACTACCACGTGGATATCGCAAAAAAAACGAAATGTGAATTAACATTTCAAAAATTGAATGTTATCGAAAAAGTTTTTAATGTAACTAATAAATTAAATAAAAACTCCTTACGAATGTTGAGTTACAACGGTGTGTGTAATCTGTGCAAGTTACACGCGTTCTCCACTTGAACAGAGACAAGCCACTGACTTTCGCGCTTTTCCATCGGGGAAAGTAAAACCTCGTCGTGATTAATACTGCATTATTTTTAATGCAAACTTAGTGAGCAGTAACGATCGATTAGACGATTACACGGTCATGACTATAACTTTGGGGTTCATTTGTGAAATAGTTAATCGTACATATACTATACAATAAAAAAAAATGAGTTGAGTGGGGTCAAATATTTGTAATATTGAAAAAATAAAAGCATTATAGTACGATAGAAAAAGTTCTAGTATATTTGAGGTAATTACCTCAACAATAATCAATAATTTATTATTTTACTGACAGCAATGTATGGACACAAACATAATTATATATTAATATGTAACACTATAATTGTCGTACATTTTATTTGACCTAAGAATTTTTAATAGATAGAAAAAAACTTTAATAGATTTATAAAGAAGGGTTATCTATGTTAATACTATAAATGCGAGAGTAGCTCTGTCTATCAGTTACGCTTTCACGGCTAAACCACTGAACTGATTATGATGAATTTGATATGAAACAAACTTGAAGCCCTAGGCAGGACATAGGTAGCCTATGTTATTTTATATCTAACACTTGCCTTTACTCCTAACAAGCGAACAGAAATCGTGCTACGACTCGCAACACCCTACCACGGAATCTTACATGGTACATCTCTTTAATCTGTAAGTACCTTTAAGTCCAAACACAACAATATAATGTATAAATGTTTGAGAGTAGAATAATTAGCAAGGGTGTGTAACCCATCCAGAGTATTACCGGTACCAAAAATGTGTATGATATTCTAACTCACGAGTTGCTTTCTCAACAGTGACGCCATTGTTACTGTGTATTGTATATATGTATATCAGATAGACGATACTCATGTTAATAAAATAGTTATTTAATAAAAGTCGTATCTTATCAAAGATCTGCCCACGCCAGCCCACGTCTAAAACAAACATTACATAAACTAATCAATATTATAGCAACGGAGATACACTGCAGGTTGGTGTATCACAATGGGTAGTGGGTGAATTATAAGCAAAATTTTAATTTGCGAACTTCGATTTAGATCATCATATGTCAGTTATTTCATATATAAAATGCGTTAACTGACAATAAACCACACACAACAACACGTTTATAAATAGAATTTATTTATTTAACAATTATAAGCGAACAAAGGCTCGGGCTAATGAAATGTAATAAAAAGAAAAACAAAAACAATATACGGAATCAATGATTTAATATTAATAATGTTCGAACAAGTTACGCTCGCGTGTTTGTCCGTCATTATTTATATGTTGTGGCCACTCTCGTGTAACATGTCATCTTTTTCCGCTTCATAATAAATGAAATTGTGAACGTCTAAATATAATTATCCGGGTAATTCATGACATTGCAATAACACACGACACATATAAAAGTATTAAGGTAAAATGTCGCGAAAGGCTTTCATTCAAATTAGAATAGAAGTTCGATCTGAAAAAATATTTTATGGATAGACTATTTATTGAGAAAGGTTATCTATACTATTATAAATGCGAAAGTAGCTCCGTCTGTCTGTACGTTACGCTTTCATTTAAATTAGAATCGTTTGTAAATTATTATTATTACATGTTTGGCGAAATATGGACGCATAGAAAATATATTTATTTTTATAAGAACAGTCCTAAAAAAAGTCATTGCACAATCCTTTTTCAACCGTTTCTGACGAAAAAAAAAACCCTCGTTTTAACCGAAGATTGCGGATTTAACTTTAAAATTTTATGCACTTAATATTTGTTTAAAAGTCATATTTACCACATGTTCATCCAACCAACAATCCACTAGCAGCGTGGTGGTATAAACTCCTAACCTTCTCCTCAAACGGAAGCTTTAGCCCTGCATTGGAACATTTACTTTATATTATGTGTACCGAGTTAAACACACTGTAATTTGACTTCACCTGTTAGTATGAGTGGTTAAAAATTTTGTAATTTAATTCAAAAGCATGCAATCGTAATTGTGCCGAAATTTACACAAGCTTTTGGTCCTACAAATATTATAATCTAGTAAAGGAAATCTTGTAGTTTTATATATAATACATATACGGCAGATTTAGCCTTTTTCTACAATAAAGAATAACAATAAATAAACATACGCGTTATATTATACAGTTTCTGACATAACGTTGTGGCGAAATCGTGAGAGTAACACTTGTAATTAGAAAGGTTAGATGAACGAAATGATGAATGAATGAATGATTAGCTGATTAATTAAGACTATTTAAAAATTGCAATCTTGTTTCAAGATATTTTATCGTTTTAATAAATGATGGCCCAGTGATTACAACACGTGAATCTTGAAGATTGCGGGTTTAAATTCGATGAAATGACTTGGACGCTGACGAAAAGGGGGAAGGAAGCCTGCATGTATCGGATGAAAATGCCCCATGTAGCATTATGATGTTAGCGTACGAATAAAGTTTTGACCTTTGCGGTTCAGCTCATGTAGTATTTTTTAATTAATTCCTTATTGTAATAACTTGTTATGATATAAATCAAAATATAAATACAATAAAAAAAATTAATTGTTAGTGTTGCCATGTTACCTACATATAATAAATGTAACCTTGGTCGTAAATTGATATTTTAAAAATAAAACCTTTACTTATAAGTATAGCACGAGTGTTCTCGCAACTGAATTTTAAGCCGATTGAGTTGAAAAATTGTACATATTTTAGATGCTGGATATATTTTAAATAGGTTTTATAATTTAATGGATTAATTATGTATATAAATATTGACAATTCCGAGAATTTAAATACTTTTTTAAGACTTACCACAAAACTTCACGATAAAAAAGCACTATTCAGTGTAGTAGAAGCTATCGACTGGACGTCTCACACTCTCACACTAGACTGTGTGGTGGGCACACGTAACGACGGAGGCTTTCACTCGATACGTGACTTTTTTTATAAAAAATCGCACTTATTCCCATGCGTTATCTATAACGTCTGTTAAATAAGGCGAACACATTCAATTACATTTATTATTTTTTATAAAGCTATTTACCAACCAGTTCACTCGCGTGGTATTTGAGTTTGACTTATAAAATGGAATTTTCTTGGGTTTTGATAAGAGTTATTGTGAGCGAATTTGAGTGCCACGTTTCTATGTAACACTTGATTAAACCGTTTTTCACAAACAGTTTTAATCTCAATTACGTAAAGTAAATGGTATGAACTTTTTATTAAATTTATTTTCTAATATGTGAATTCAGTGGCATTTGCACGGGTTTGAACCCGCAATCTGAGCTGAGATTCACATGTTCTAGCGATTGTGACATCCCGACTCTTTTCGTTTAGATAAAGGACATGAATGCAATGATGTGAAACATTCATTCATACATTAAAACAAAACACAATGTACTGTTTATTGAATCTAAATTAATTGTATATTAACCAATTTCTATTTAGAAACAGTAACCATTTACCACTAAATTTGTTCACTTGCACATATGTTTTCAAACAAAGGAAATTTTCAACACCACAACACAAATATAACCTAAATTAATCTGCTTCTCAGTATAAATAAATTCGCACTAATATTTCGCTATTACCAAAAATAATACTATATATTTAAAACTGGTCTAGTGACCACATATAACATATATGAAGTGAGTGAGTGAAACTGACAGTCTTAACACAAAAGTGTTTTGGAGAGTTTTATACTAATGTAAAGGATTAAATAATAAAACGATCGATTGTTTCTAGTACAATTATATTTCTACTGACTATATTGACCCTCTTCAACAATTAAAATGTCAAGACTTTTGACTTTTACGTTACACGAATACACCAAGTTACACTTACATACCGATTCTCATAAATCTACCACCGGTTCGGAAATAAACACCTCAGACCTGAGAAGAACCAACAAAAGAACACCGGGATTTTTGTTTTATCTCATTTTTTATAATCATTAATAATAATAGACAATAATTATTATTTATTTATTTGAAATGACTTTTGATGATGTGCAGTTCAAAACAAATAGTAATCCTTCAATCCGACAGTTCGCACGGTAATAAAACACTGTCAACGCTCTACACTGTCACTCTAAGCTCCAGCGATTCGCTGCGAATATCATTTAAAAAACCAGTGAACTCTTTTATTGAACCAAAAGCCTAGCCTGTAAATAAACTCTAAAATATTTACCAACGTCTAAGAGGAGCAGTAATGAGGTACAGCTAACTTTACCGGGTAACACAATTTGAGATCATACAGTCATGTTACACGTTCATCTGCGTTACATATATATATTTATTAAACAATATAATAAAGAATTGTTTATTTAAGGTTAGATGTTCCTCCACTTAACAACATTACGTGTCTTAATACATACGTTTAACGCGCTGTACGTAACTCGGGACGCAACGCGAATTGTATTTACTATGATTATTTCCAGCGACTTCATCTACATCATTTATTGCCTGTGGAGTTATTCTACTCACATTATTGCTCTAGAGGCAAACTCGAAACACCGCTGTGCATTGTGAACTGTCAGAGTGATATGCGACATTGACTATAATCATAATATTATAAATGCGAAAGTTACTTTGTTTTTTTGTTACACTTCGCCGTCTTAACTATCATATTGCATACACGTTGTCACGGTTAAAATAGGGCATAGGCTCTTTTGATTGTCATTTTACAAGATCTAAATTTAAAGCAAAACTACCTGTTGCGAATATAGATTCTACTGAAAAGAGCTAGCAAGAAATACAATAGTTTTTCATCAATTATATACAACTACGTTTTTATATCCTGTATGAAAATCAACGAATATCCAAGATCTGCTACTCTTTCATTAATTGTTCTTGAATTTGAGCATTTATTTACATATGTATTTTAAAATATTTAAGTGTCTTCTTAATTGTAAAATAAAAAATATTTAATAGCTAGAATATCGATCCCGAGTACTTATATTCAAATCCCCGAGTCGGGCTTATAATATAAGTTAAGGGGTTTTTCTGTGGACAAATAGATTTTAAGTCTAGTCTTTATCAAGAGCGTTTGACAATTTGCATTTGCATTGAATATGTAATGTTACAAAACGAGGTAAAAGTCAAACGGACAACCAATATGACTCAATTCGACATTAAAAAAGGTATTCGCGACCACGGTTCGGGTTCGCCCACACATGCGACCGGTCATCGGTGACACATACATTATGAAACCTTGAGAATATAACCAATGTTGCATATTTTTTATTTATGTTATTTAAAACACGTGGGCTCTAACCGTTGCAATTAAAGGTGCATGTGCTTGAGATGTAGAGATGGCACTGTGCGATTGGTACATGTGATTTTTTATGTGCTCGTGGGATGATTGCAAACATTGTGAGAAAACGCACATGTGTCGAATGAAGTTCTGTTACATTTGAATGCATCCACCCACTCACGTTGGAGCGGTGTGGTGGATTAAAGTCCACGTCTTATCTTTATAGTCAAATTGCCTAGCACGATATTTACTGGTTGTTATTTTGTTCGGCCCAGTGGTAAGAACGCGTGAATCTTAACCGATGATCGTGGGTTCAAACCCGGGCAAGCACCACTGAATTTTCATGTGCTTAATTTGTGATTATAATTCATCTCGTGCTTTACGGTGAAGGAAAACATCGTGAGGAAACCTGCATGTGTCTAATTTCACTGAAATTCTGCCACATGTGTATTCCACCAACCCGCATTGGAGCAGCGTGGTGGAAAAAGCTCCAAAACCTTCTCCTCAAAATGAGGAGAGGAGGCCTTTAGCCCAGCAGTGGGACATTCACAGACTGTTTCGGTTTCGGTTTTAATTCTATTGCACAATTAGGTACCTACTTAGATAGCTTAATATTTTTGTGGTCTAATAAATAGTAAGTTATATTACAGAGAAATTTCATATAAAAACCCGTTGGTAGTTGGTTAGTTGTACACATAATCCAAGCCTTCCTTACTTTTTACGTGCGTATAAAGGCAAAATTGCAAGTCTTTGATAGAAGTGTACTGGAGCCGGGAGGATTAAGAGTGAAAATGTAAATGCATAGGCAATTGCAGTTAAAGTTTGTATTGTTATACATTTTATAAATAGTTGTGAACAATGAAATGTATTAAGCAGCCATGTCAAACAAGCTGTTTAGTCTATGTGTTGACGGGCCGGTTGACGTGGTCGGTAGATACTTGCCTTTCACGCCGAAGGTTGTGGCTTCGATTCCTACCCAGGACAGATATTTGTGTGCATGAACATGTCTGTCTGTCCTGAGTCTGAGTGTAATTATCTATATATATACTACTATTATACAAAAGAAAAAAAAGTATATGTAGTGTATCAGTTGTCTGGTTTCCATAGTACAAGCTCTGTACAAGCTTAATTTGGGATCAGATGGCCGTGCGTGAATTATGTCCCAGGATATTATTAATATTAAGTATATTAATATATATATATATATATATATATATATATATATATATATTTAAAAAAAGTTCACCTAATAGAAAGAGATTATTGGCAATTCTATCGGCAACTTTGTAGCAATGTAAAATGGCAGATGTCTTTAAGTCACACGAATCACTGACGACACCCAATCAAATGCTAGAATTATAAACACAAATTAATCAATTTTTATCTATCATTTCATAAGTATATGATAATAAGGTTACAAGTTACACAATTTGTGATTGAATTTATATTCAAATATTAAGATTTATTGCTGATTAATAATTAATTAAATATTTTGTTATCTTTATAATTTGTTTACTTACAGATGTTTGTTTCTTTACAATATAAAAAGTTTAATACGATGATGTGATATTTTTTTTCTTTTTGTTCACAACTATTTAACTATAAACTCTGAATAACAGCTTGTAAATGTCCCACGGCTGGGCTAACTCTTAGCTTCCTCTCCTTTTTGAGAAGGTTTGATGCTTATTTCATCACGTTGCTCCATTTATAAATTAAGCAAATGAACATTCATTGTTACTAACCTGGGTTTTAAGCCCACGATCTTCAATTAATATTCCCGCGTTCTAACCACTGGGCCATCTCAGCTTACTTTATAGAGTCTTAACTATAAGCAATATTGTTTGAAAATTGCCGAAAATCGTCATCGCAACACCGTTAATCTAGAATTCTAACAAGCGCGAAATAAATCAAAATTTATAAATTATTTTGACATAATATATATTGCATTGTATGATTGTAATCAAAACACGTGTTCAGTGTTGCAACTTTCTGTAGACGAATGAATTATTTGGAAGTAGATCTAGAACTTAAAGGATAGAATTAAGGGATTAACGCCTTTAGTAAAAACAACTATCGGCACTTACTATATATATACTTTGTATATATACTAATTATTGCTTATATAAATTTGTATTGCAAATCATTTTGAAATTTCTCTCCGTGTGGAAGATATTAATAATGACTTGAGTTACTTTAGACTAATTTTGAAATTGTTTATTATGGCTATCGTTTCATTCCTGAACAGACATCGTTCCTCTATTTATTTATTTTAAATTTAGAAACAGAAGATAATAATAAGTTATTCGTCAAGAAATTGTTATTTTGATAGCAATATGTTACAATGAACTACGTCTTTGTACATTAGATTCTTATCACTGTTATTTCAGGTCTTATCATGACTTCATAGTTTGCTTTCCTCTTCAAACAATAACTATACCCAGCGTAGTTCAGATTAACAATAACTCCAGTAAAGTAAACACTAAACTTATGTTATAATGACTAACTTTTGTTGCATGTTATTGTTTATGTATTCTTCTATATTGTAACTTCGTATTTTACATAATATTACATATGGTTGAAAATTACTAAGCAATTTGTCCAACATACAAGACAACATTTCGTTTATCAGAGTTTAAAAAAAATCTAATGAAACTTATATTTTCACATATTCCAATGTTGGTCTTTGGATAAAACATTTAAAAAATTGAGATCAGGGTGTGTATTTAAATTTACATAATATAAATAAATACATAACGCAACCTCACCATACAAATAGTTACATAACAATAGTCATTAAATAAACATAATTTTATACGGCAAAAACCTTTTTAGATTATAATAAATGCACAAACAAAAGGAAGACAAATTATAAATTTATTTATTTATTTTAGTTATCAAAATCAATTCGTTTTGATAACATACAAATGAAAAAACAAATCAAACTGCTTAAGATTAGAGAGTTTAACTATCATTATTCATTAATCATCTCAATGGTAGAAATCAAAGATTAAACTCAACATTCATCTTGTAATATCCCGTCCGCTAGGAACGGTAACAAGATGTTTTATCGAGGAACAAATACAGGCTGACCGATAGCGGGTCGTTGACCTCGACCCACGTGTTCATTCTCCGGTGAGATCGCTATTAATGTCTAAAATGGAAACAAAACTAAGATTTACTATATGTTTTATTAACAACAACGTTATATTGTTTGAGAGACATTTATAGCGTTGTTTAACATTATAAACATTTCTACAATAAAAGTTATAAAAGAATAAAAATAAATATATCCCAATAACACGTATTACCATAATCTGGGATGTTTATAGTTAGGAAGTGACGTTCATGTAATGTCTTCTTTCCAACGTAAACGCTCGTAAATGTGTTACTGGACAGTTTCCTCTCCTATTGAGAACAAAGGCGTGAGTCCACACGCTTGCAGTATATTACGGCGTTTTTTTTGCAGCTCGGCGTTAAACACACACGGGCTAGTCCGTAACAGCCTGTGAATGTCCCACAGCTGGGCTAAAGGCCTCCTCTCCTCTTTTTGAGGAGAAGGTTTGGAGCTTATTCCACCACGCTGCTCCAATGCGGGTTGGTGGAATAGTCAGCAGTTGCTATTGAGTTTGTAAAAGCAAAAAATTCTTAGTATTATTATTTTGACGAGTCTACCTCATGAGTCCGTCCGATATTTCGTCATCAATTCATCGTTTATCAAGCAATTCTATTACGATTGGACATAAACTATGACATATGTAAATATATACGTCTGCGGTTTTCTTTACAAATTTATATAACACATTTCTTAAATAAATATTGGTAAAAAGGTGCTTGCTCGGATTTAGTAACAAAGCTAAACCACATACGAGTATAATTCTCATTGTGCTTTCTTAAATCTATTCGTTTATAAATATTTATTAATGAGTAAGTAATATTATACGTCCATTGTTTATTACACCATGATCTCAAGATCAGTCTGAAGCACCTTTGCTCGCCCACGTACTTAACAAAGGTTTTTTTCATGCTTAATTAGCTTGAATAGAATCATAAAGATTCGAAACAGATGTTTGTAGACTTATATTTAAATTGACTAAGATTAATTAATCGTATAGTAGGTTTCACTTTAATATTGACTAGAAATATTTGTCAGTCGTTTTTTGTCATGACAGCATCAGCAGCAAAAGTTACGTTTTTAACAGATAATTATTTTATTGCATTAAAAAAAAACCTCGCAGAATTCTTTCGTCAATTCTTATCTCGGTATTGATAGTTTTTTGACAGGCAAATACTACAACAATTATAATTTGAATTGAATAAAAAAAAACATGAAACGCATTTAAATCGGCACACAATTCTACATGTTCGACAATTTTCTTAATATAAATCAAACTTGCGATCACCATACGCGTTATATATACTATAAAGTATTATTTAAAATATCCAATTACCCTCATTAGTGCAGTTGTAAGGTTTGTTGACGTGTATATACGATCGATATGGTTCAAGGCGGTTGGTGTAATTTACACCATTTCATTGAGAATAATAGCCTAACAGATTAACTTGGTGGATTAACAGTAAATAATATGAATAGCTTTGCTGATGTGCCTTCTTATCTGAGGGTGAGCTCAAATACGACAAGTTTCATTTCGAATACAGCATGAGCCTGCGATATTACCATTCTTTATTATTAATAATATAGCAAAGGGGATCCCTGTTGCCTTTCATTGCACAAAATGTTTTGACTTTATATTATATCTAAAGTATTTATTTCGGCCCTTTAGGTATCCTTGTGCCCTTTAAAGTTTTCTATAATGTACATTTCGAACTTTATAATTTGGTACTTTAATTTACTTGTGTGTTTGTTCTTTCTTTAATACCATAGTAATCTTTGCATCTATGAAGTACTAGAATAGAATGAGTATAAACCTTATATATTATCCTTAACCTTATATATAGTCTATATTAACATTACAAGGAATGTTCTAACGATAGTGATAAAATTGCAATGTTATCTTGTACAATTGAGGTGACTGTTTTAAAATGCAAAGTTTAATGTACTACATTCTAGAAACCGCTTACGAATGATAAAATGTCTTTACTTGACAAACATTTAAAATTAATTAAAATTATAATTACAAGATGTAAATTTAGAGTTGGTAGGAAAAAGCAAACCATCTTGTTCATACTTATGTTCGCGTTTAATAATAAAAAAGGCTTTAAATGTCTCACTGAGGAATAATCTACTCTCGAAGTTCTCTTCGATACTTTCTAGTTTCGAGTTGATTCCACCATGCTGTTTCAATGTGGATTGATGGATTCACATGTGGCACATTTTCATCCGAAACAAGCTTATTTTCCTTCACCACCGAGCCGTGTATCATTCACAAGTTAAGTACATGAAATCTCAGTGGCGCTTTCCCGGGTTTGAATTCGCAATCTTGGGTTAACATTAACGTGTTCTAACCACAAGGCCAATTTTGAAATGTAAATTACAAGTGCTGGAATGATACCTGATTTATTTAAGTCAAATAACTTGAGTAATCAACCGTCAAGTTGCTGATGAGTGATGACTAATATATAATGAATCTTTAACCTTCACATCGCATAAACCTGAACTAACTTCTGAGGCCCATTAATACCAAATTAGAAGTAAAGGTTATCGTTATATTTAAACAGTTGACATAATTTCTATTACAAATATTCCAAAATTGCTCCAATAATAATTAATTGACTCCAACATTGGTACGGCCAGACACTTTCAGTTTAAGATCGATTAAAATGTGGTACCCGATTATATTCAGAGAATCAGTTCGAGTAAACCACGAACCAACTAATTCCCATAACAAAACAATGCACAATAGCCCGACCTTGGTGAAAGTATCAATGGCATTTGCCCTCATTGCAGCACGCGACAGTCGCTATTAAAATTTTTTACCACCAATGATATCACCGCCTTATTATGATTTATTGTATACAAATCATATCGATCACGACTTGACAGCGATTTCCTTATCACTTCCAATCTATTTAGTGGAAAAGTTTAATGTAATTGTTATTAGCTTCCTCATAATAACTAGTACCGCCTCGTACTTTGAATCTTAATTAACTGGGAACTGTTTCAGATATTGGGGTTGGGTAAATAATATGTAAAAAAATTAAATAAATTTATACCAATTATGGAGCCGGAATGGCCCAGTAGTTAGAGCCCGGAAAATTGCAACTTCAAATCCATAAACGTTCTACTAAGTTTTTACGTGGTTTAATTTGTGTAGAATTATTCGAGTACTTACCGGCTTAATTGTTAAAAGTCTTAATAACCGTTATACTGGCTCACTTGCCCTTCACTCCGTAACGCAGAGCATTGTTGCTTGACGGTTCAACAGCAAAACACTCTAAGATATTGAACTGCTTACCGCAAATTAGTTAATCTTTGATCATTGAAAGACAACGCGTTTAGTTACATTATTTTTAATGAAGAACTTTCTATCTCAAAGTAAATGTTGGAAGTGCTATTATTGTTTTATGAATTCTATTATACTATTATTGTTTTATAAATTCATTTTATAATAATGAAAATAATCTTTATTCACGTAAAAAGTAACAAATTATAATGAAGTCCCTGATTTCTGAGCTAGGCTCAAAGACCTGTATTACAGAAATCAGTGTCCTGTCTCATATTTTTGAGACATATCGTTGTATGTAAATAAACAATAAATGAAATATTTTCAACGATTTATATGTATGTTAAGTGTGCTTTTACAAATAAATAATAAAATGTTGCATTCAGATATAGACTAATGTGACACCAATCAGTAATCAGTATCAGTAACAGCCTGTTAATGTCCCACTGCTGGGCTAAGGCCTCCTCTCCCTTTTTGGGGAGAAGGTTTGGAGCTTATTCCACCACGCTGCTCCAATGCGGGTTGGTAGAATACACATGTGGCAGAATTTCAATGAAATTAGACACATGCAGGTTTCCTCACGATGTTTTCCTTCACCGTCAAGCACAAGATGAATTATAAACACAAATTAAGCACATGAAAATTCAGTGGTGCTTGCCCGGGTTTGAACCCACAATCATCGGATAAGATTCACGCGTTCTAACCACTAGGCCATCTCGGCTTTTTGTGACACCAATCATCTGCACATAATCCCACCACTAAAATTATACATAATAGCCTTAATACAAATTAGACAGTCACCATTAAACTTCATAATACAGAACCAGATTCATAGTATACAATAAGACCAGGTTTAAAATATATTTTTTTAAATTGCTCGGACAGAAGATATTTTTTTCTCTTATATTTAATCCTGCGAAGAAGCTAAACTATTTCTGAAGATAAGTTTATAATTCATTGCGTGTTCTGCGACAAAGAAAGTATGTGCTAAAATTCCATTGTCCTAAGCATCGAACTATGTAAGGATTGCATATTTCGAACAATAACATAACTGAGAGCCAATGGGATTTTATTTCATTAAAATTGCGATGGTCGACTTCTTTTTGCATATTATAAAACAATATGCAAAAAAACTACTACTGGTTACAGTTCGTGGCTTCGCCAGCATTTGTTTGTTAGGTACTCTATGTACTTATATGTACCACGAGGTATTTACGAAATTTCATGATAATCACCTGAGTAATTAAGACGTGAAAGCTTAACAAACAAATAAACAAACTTACTTTCGTATTTATAAAATTAATTAATATTATAAATACTAAAGTATTCATATTAGGCTAATTTTTTTAACGTATTGTCCAATATAAATTATGAGATTTGCTAGCAGCAAAGAAAAAATATTTTATTAATATTATAAACTCGAACGGTTATCTGTTTTTATGATTGTGACTTAATAAATAGACTTTATTCAAGTGGGCTCTTAACAATTTGAATCGACATATTACAAGTTAACAAGTTAAAGTTAGAAGCTATCAACGGTTTGGAATGTAGATTCTACTTAGATAAGCCGACAAGAAACAGGATGTCACTCTTTTTCATTAACACATGTAATAATCATATAAAATTAAATTTATATATTATCATCAGCTTTACGCCTTTTATCGTGTATATAATCTTGTATCGTATATGCCTTACCACCCACTCATAACATATTTTACCGCTGAACAGCAGTACTTAGTATTTTGTGATCCGTTTGGAATGGTTAGTGATCGTAACTACTACAGGCACAAGAGACATAACGTCTTAGTTCCCAAGGCTGGTGGCGCATTAGCGATGTAAGGATGGTTAATATTTCTTACAGCGCCAATGTATATGAACTGTGGTGATGGTGATCACGCATACCATTGGCACCGGCCCATTTGCCAATCTGCCTATCCATTTTAAAATGAATATATTTTTTATTTTTTTTTATAGAATAGGAAGGCGGACGAGCATATGGGCCACCTGATGGTAAGTGGTCACCAACGCTCTTAGACATTGGCATTGTAAGAAATGTCAACCATCGCTTACATATCCAATGCGCCACCAACCTTGGGAACTAAGATTTTATGTCCCTTGTGCCTGTAATTACACTGGCTCACTCACCCTTCAAACCGGAACACAACAATATCAAGTATTGCTGTTTTGCGGTAGAATATCTGATGAGTGGGTGGTACCTACCCAGACGAGCTTGCACAAAGCCCTACCACCAGTTAAATTGAATTTGAAAATAAAACATTTAATTAATACTCATATGTTTTACATAATATTTTATTTTATTTCAAATTGATTTGAATTGATAAAATAATAAAAACAATCTTATTAATAACTATTTAATTCATGAGTCATTCGATATTTAAGCGATTTACATTCGGTCAACGGAGGTTATCTGGTGTCTTTAATTTAATTTATTTTAAAACTAGTTTTTCAAATATATCAATAGAACTTCATTTATTAATATAATGAAACAGCGCCTTAGAAGTAACAGTTATTAAACGAAAGCTTGTAAGAATTATAAGGTATTTATAATGTATGTATATCTTAATACATATGTATATGAAAACATTTAAATATTCCTAAACGTAGACTTCTGTAAGCACTTTTAAACAATTTGAATCCACGTGTGTTATTAAATTTAAGTACTGTGACAAACTTACATTTTATAACAATAATGTGTTTGTTTCAAATTTTGCTGTATTTTTTTTGTATATTTTTGTTTAAGATGTTCCTATTATTAAAGCGTAAGTATTATTAGTATTGGCACTTATTAGTAATTTCGCAACGGTACCTCTGCTTTCGCGACGATTTTATATAAAAAAACAATACTTTTCCAAAGGTAACTGTTCGAATTTTTTTGTCCAAATATAAATAAATTGTACATTATATTTCGATGTCCGACCACAAATCGTGCAATAAAAACCTTTGCTTATCATAAAAGTTTTTAACTTATATTTAAAATATATAATTGAATAGACTTAAACGGAATAATTGCATCACATAGATAATAAAAACCTAATTCTAAGAAAAGAAATTACAAATTAATTTTAGTATTGCGATAGAACTAGTATAACTTTATAATTACCAACATATTTTAAATAAAAATATTTGGATTCGAATATAAGTTTATTATAATTATAGAAATATTTTAAGTGGTTTTTTTGTATTGAATGAGAGTATATAACTTTTTTTATGTTATATGCAGGTCGAGTAAATGGGACACATGATGGTCACCAACGCCCATAGATATTGGCGATGTAAGAAATAATAAGCATTAGGCCAATGCACCACCAGCCTTGCAAACTGAGATGTTATGTCTCTTGTGCCTGCAGTTCCACAGGCTCACTCACCCTTCAAACCAGAACGTAACAATACCAAGTACTGCTGTTTTGCGGTAGAATATCTGATAAGTGGTTGGTACCAACCCAGACGAGCTTGCACAAAGCCCTACCGCCAGGTGAAACGGAAACGTTTTAAATGGTACATTTTCGACAGTCATTTTCTGTCATGAAAACTGGCACACTTTAATTTTTATACGTGAAATAAATATTGTCAGAAAACACATTTAAAAAATATTTATAATTATTTATTAAATAAAAATCGCAAAAATATATTTCATATATGAAGTATTTATAAGACAAGGTCGTGCAGAAACGAGATGGAAAGATCAAGTGAAAGACTAATCGTCCTTCAAGTACGACACGGTCATAAGAGACGCTGGTCAGAGCCTATGGAGGCGGATCATACACGTCAGGAGTATATAAAGCTGACGACGTTCCTCACACACAAGGGAACAAGTACAATAATAAGCCATGTCTAACTAATATAAAAAAAACCTACTTAGTTTCTATCGGCGGTCATTTTACGAAAACTACTGGGAATTGTTTTTTTTACATAGATATCAATGAGTGTAATACTTCTGTATGAAATTAAAAGAAAAAATATTTTCTACTCCTTTCTAACATTGAAAACTGTACACGTTTTATTAAATTTAATGAAAAAAAAACTCGTTGGATTTCTGAGGCCGATTCCGAACCGGTGATAGTTTTTTTACTAATCTTGACTATCGATGCGTGTAATGTGTAGTTTTTAATAAAAAAAAATCGATTTTGAATGTGTAGAATGAACGTAACTTCCATAGTTTTACTCCACGACACATTCCGTTTGTTAAATAAATCAATGTGTGTTCGGTGAGCACTCAGCCTTAACCTTTGTCAGCTGACCGCGTAGGAATTCCGCTGATTGCGTGTAACTTGTGAATAATTTGCTATGTCTTTGTTGATAAATTTATCAATGTTGAAAACATTAGTTTTAATACGTTTTAGTTTTGGTTACTTTTGTTTTACTTCATTGGGAATAGATCAACCAGACATAGATTTGTTACTGTTTAATATCTTGGATGTGATTTAAGTGACGTTACATTAAAGCATATAATATAATAAATCTTCTTTCTGTATTTATATTTATACAAATATACTTATATTTACGCCTCATCGCTTTATTAATTTTTTTTTGGGCGCATCTGCCATTAAGGGAGGGGTTTGCCCATACTCGGGGCTGGTCACGTATGTCGTAGGACCGATGGCCGTTGGAGCAGACGAGTCCTAGAGTGGAGACCGCGAATCGGCAAGCGCAGCGTAGGGCGCCCTCCAGCCAGGTGGACCGACGACCTTAAGAAGGTGGCGGGCACCAACTGGATGCGGAAGGCGGAGGACAGGGAGCTTTGGCGCACCTTGGGAGAGGCCTATGTTCAGCAGTGGACAACGATTGGCTGTTGATTGATTGATTGCTTTATTAATCTTATGTTCGTTACCTGAAGGTTGTCCGGAAGAAATCGCTATCTTAGCGATAAGACCAACTTCGTACAAATCCTTTTTTTATTATTTATAATTGTGTTTCATTAAATATTTTGGTGTACAATAAATGATATTATATTCTTAATATTACAAAATTAATATGTATTTTAAATTGAGATTGCTGGTAAAAAAATTTAAACATAATAATTTATATATCTGATTGCGATCAAGTATGGTTGATCAACTGACTGGCATAAAAAATGAGCAAAAAGTTTTTACGCGTATCGCGAGTTCAATTCCTGTTTGTGATTATTAATTATAATATAAATGTATTTTTGTTGAAGATTGTTATTCACGTGAAAAACTGTTAATTTACTATCACTTTTAAAGTTAAATTTTATAATTCTTGTAATAAAAAGTATTTATCTACATGTACTAAAAGTATTCGATAGTATATTTTATCTGTACAAAATAATTTTCGATGTTTTTATCAAAACAGGTCTCTGTGAGTCACAAACATTTATTTTATTTCAAAACTTTGCTTCGAAATGGACTCTCATAGATTTTTAAAATAAACTGCAAGAAAACAAGTTTCCTAATTTTCTGTAAAGAAGAGTTATGTTCTAAAAACGAAAAATGTCAGCTTAGTCGGACCCTGAGACTTCTCGCCAATCGACAGTCCACTTTCTTTTTTAATTTTATTTTAAGGAATCAAACAGTACAATATAAAGATAAAAGATTGACTAGTAAAATTTCTACAAATAAATAATTCATTACAATGCGAGCAAATGAAAACATGAAGTTTAAATTACATGACTGAATTAACAATTAATTAATATGAATGACAATAAAACAATAATATCAAACAGTGAATAGGATGACATTAACATAATATTCGAATAAAATTATTATTCATTAATATGTTTTCAAAATAGGCAAAGGGATTATATTAGGACCCGATAAAGCAAGTTACGCCATTACCAACCAACCCTAGTAGGTGAAGCACGGTGGTATAAACCTCACCGAGTAGAAAAGTTCTTTACACAAGTGTGGCAATTACAGCCCGTTTGTTACTTTATGAAGAAATAGTATAGTAAATACACAAAGCATTTATTGCTTTCGATTACATTTAAAGTGTTTAAGGAAAATGTATTGAATTTGTGAAAATTGTAGCTTTTTGTACGTACATTGTCACACAGAATCGATTTATCTATTGTTAGTGAATATTTACGTAATATTGTTTTTGTATGTTTAGTTGGTTTCGTAGTGAGACTTACAGCTTCTTTTGAAGTTAATTTATAAATAATAACGTTTTACATGCAATGAATTACATAATGACAGTTTTGGTGGCAGGGCTTTATGCGAGGAAGTCTGGTTAGGTGCCATCCATTCATCACTTTTGCTATTTTACCGCTTAACAGCAACACTTAATGTCTTAGTTCGCTAGGTTGGTGGCGATTGGTCTGTAATCTCCCGGTGGGAATCTGTTATTTTCAACTATATAATTTAACTAGCGTTAATTTATACCATTGATATATATTATACATAATTAATAATTAGCTTACTGTCTAATTAATGACATAGGTATTAATAATCAGATGTAAATATATATTTAGGTAAAGGTCACTATCGTCGCTGACACATGACGGAAACTCTAATTACCTTTAACTATATCGGGCACAAAGGACGCTTACTAAATTACGGCTAAACTCTTCTTTTAAAAACGATTTCGAAAAAAGTATGAAGTTATGTTTATATACATAAACATAACTGATATATTGTATATTACGCTGACCCTGATTATTAATATTAGAATATTTACATGACTGCAATACAATTTCATAAAATTATTAACAATTTCAAGTTTAAGCCGCGGCAAGCATCACTGAATTTATTTGTGCTTAACTTGTGTTGATAATTCATCTCGTGAGTGACTGTGAAAGAAAACATCGTAAGGAAACCTGCATGTGTCTAATTCCACTGAAATTCTATCACGTGTATCATGTATGCAGATATCAAAAATGAAAATATTCTTTATACAAGTAAGTATGTTGGCTAACAAGCTCTTTTGAATCACGTTATAGTATTAAATTCAACTGTATATCGACCACAAATTCGGAATAAAGATTCCATCGAGAAGAACCGATAAGAAACTCAGTACTTAATTTATATTACAAACAACAATAATATTTTATTATATAAACATTACAGAATGTGTGTTAAGTTTGTCCATGATCCTTTTTTTATTTTATTTCATAATTTATCTATTATAATTCTTTTATTATTATTATTGAATAGGTAGGCGGATGAGCATATGGGCCACCTGATGGTAAGTGGTCACCAACACCCATAGACACTGTCATTGTAAGAAATGTTAACCATCGCTTACATTGCCAATACGCCACCAACCTCGGGAACTAAGATTTTATGTCCCTTTCGCCTGTAATAACACTGGCTCACCCTTCAAACCGGAACAAAACAATACCAAGTACTTCTTATTTACGGTAGAATATTTGATGAGTGATTGGTACCTACCCAGACGAACTTGCACAAAGCCCTACCATTAGTAAGCCCTTCCACCAGTATTAAGGACGTAAAAGACACGTAATCCGAAAAATACGAGCATGTTCCAGTGTTTCTTTGATATGTTTATTTCATACGTTCAAAAGTAATTACATTATAACTGTCATGAGTATATCTAGAAATAATTATTTTACCTCCTTTTATTAGAAGTCATAATAAATAGTCTTTGACTGACCTTCGCGACTGACGCAACGTTTTGCAACCGTACTGATGGAATGAATAGCCTCTTGTAAATGCATTTGTTATCCGCGATCTCTCTTAAAGGTCTTGCACTTGTCACCACTGATTATAAGCGTACTAGCTTCCGCCCGCGGCTTGGTCCGCTTGTGAGGGAGGTAGATTGTAGGTGATTGGTATTCTATGTACTTTTGTACCCCTGACATCGTTTATGATGATGATAATTCCATAATGATTGGTTGAGTGGTTCCGACGTAAAAGTGTAACAAACAAACTCACCGTCGCGTTTATAACGTGAACAAATGTTTTGTCATCGTTGTGTACTTTGTCATACTGTGTCATCAATAGGATTTTAACCGAGATCGTAACATTCGTAAGATTTACATCTTTCATACGCTGATATTGAGCTCGATACCAACACTACCATTACGGGTTATTATGAAGAACATACTAAATTTATTATGATATAGTGTTTACTTGTTCGAGTATTTAATTTACAAGTACTGTAATAATTTCAATCTATTTAAAGACATTTGTTTTAAACAATTATTTGTGTACATTGTTGCGTTTAGAATTACGTCACTTTTTAACGTTTGGATTTCTTAATTCAGCTTCTGATGGACAGATGGAAAATGTATGTTAATAAGATGTCAAATAATTTATTTAAATTATAAAAAAAATACCTTTGTGTTTCCGCCGCGAGCTGTCACGATTCGTAAATCATTTGACCGACCTTCGAATATGAGGCATGGATTTGGTAAGATTACAGAAAAAAATTACGAAACATTTTCAAATTAAAAATTACAAGAGACTTGATGGATCATAATTTGATTTAAGGATCAAGATGTCAAAACGTGTTTCATACAGCTTGCCACTAAGTTCGAAGTTTATGGTCACTGTTTCGCTTATTAGGGTCGCAGGTTATACAGCCAAGTAAGCTAAAATAATCTAAGACAAAAATAATTATTGCAAAATATCATTACGGGACAAATAAGAAACAAGACAATTTTAATTTTTTTTATTATTTAAATAAGAAACGTGTTAAAAACAAAAGTCACGTATATGTTGGGGTAATAACATAACATATTATATATATATGTATGACTCACCATATAGAAAAGTTCTAAAAATATATATAACTACTAGTACACAAACGAATATATCATTCTTATTAATGTCAAGTTTGTATAGGATATATCTATTCTAATATTATAAATGCGAAAGTATAATAGCTGCGTCTGTCTGTTACGCTGCTGAAGCACTAAACCGATTTTGATGTAATATTAAACAAGCTTGAAAACTAAGGACATATTTCCTGCCCTCCCTTAACACCTCAATTGATTGATCCCTAATCAAAGACCCTAAACAAAGTTTCAATTTGAAAAATGTGTTAAATAATGCATAATAAATATACATACATGCTCGTTAACAGAATCATATGTCCGTCTTCTATGACACACTGATATGACGGTCATGAGTCGTACTCAAATGTGATCTCTCAATCATATTTATCTACAATTGCGTCGCAGATAAATTATCTTCAAGAAATTTCCTGACACTGTACTAGAATTTACGACTCGCGTGGAATCATATGATTGAGAAGAGCCGTATGTAATTAATTTTATGTAAATTGTTACTATATACTCGATCAGTACCCGAAATAAATATATATCATATATAGTCGTCATTAAATAGACAGTCAATTTTTTTTTTATTGGAAATATTATACTATTACAAATGTCTCTTACTCAATCTTGGAAAAATAGTTGAACGATTTTGGATGAAATTTGAAATAGCCTTAACACATAGCAACACATGTACACCCTCTTTCATTACTCGCGGATGAAGCTAGTAAATAATAAATATTACATTTAGATTCTTATACAATACATTACAACTTGTTGTTCCTTTTTTAAACTATTTTAAAGAAGCAACAGCAAGTTGTACTGTACAGAAAACTACACGGCCAATCGTATTATTCAAATACAATATACAAACGAACTACATTAAAAAAATATCCCGCAACTATTTTCATAATTATTTCTCTTGAAATAAAGATAACCAAACCATTAATTATAGGTTAATAAAATTCTATAGACTTTTCGATGTATATATGTATTTTTGAGTTGAAAAATGATATTTTTACATGAATATTTATCACAAGTTTTAGTCATAATCGTGATTTCATTCGCTTCGGCTAAAGTCCAATCATATTTATCTGTTTTAAATATATTTTACACGGGTGACTTAAATAAGTATCAGTTTGCAAATCATAATAGAAAGTTTATAATAATATAAACATAATTGCAGGGAATAATGCCAAGAATCCTAGGACTATTTATTCGTATTGTTATATTCCTGTAGTAAGGTTTGGAGCTTATTCCACCACGCTGCTCCAATGCGGGTTGGTGGATTAACATGTGCCAGAAATTAAGACAAGATAAGTGATTTATATTTCTAACGTTGCAAGTATCTATGGGGGGTAATTAGCTCAAAAACTGATTAAACACATTGTATTGTTTTAAATGTGAGCTTTTTTTAACGTTACTCCTCAATTAAATTAATAATTATAAAATAATTAAAACACATCCTAATATATAACCAAAAAAATGTATTTTCTTTAACAAAAATGTTTTCAATAAACAGACTCGCTTGTTACAGTTATATTATATAGATTAATAGCTTAATAGATACGAACAACATTCGTAGACATTTCATTATTATTCGTCTCGTGTATAATTAATTACATTATACATTCATTTTATTGACGATAATTAAATTTTATATCTAAGTTGACTGGTATTATGGAATTTATGTATTTAATACGATTTGTTTATACGATGAATTGCGTTATTATACAGCCGCTAGATACGTATGTATTATGTTAAACTATATATTATATTCAAGTCTTATAACTAGTTTATAATCGGCGTGTGTTGTTAATGAAGACACAAATCGTTCAAATGCTTATAATCTCTTGTGTTCAATTAGATATTTTTCATATATAATCTTGGGAAAGATCCAAATTAAGGATATTTGAATGATCTATAATCGATGGCTCAGTGACTATAACACGTGACTCCTGTGTCTGCAGATTTAAATTTTCGTGTTATTATTCCGTGTTTATCCTTTCGTGCGTTGAGAGGAATACATAGGGAGGAAAGCTGCAAGTGTCGGAAAAATTGCAATCACATATTGTAAACCCATTTACCATTTTATACATTGACAGATGAAAAAATGTAATAAATTACGGTATATAAATAGCCGTTACACGCAAACTTTTGCGTTAAAGAAATGTTGTTATTCCAAGTAAATATATTATATACATGAAAAACCTATCTTTAAATATTTTGCAACGAATTAGGCCGCTCTAGTTACTTTGTTTGCGCGTGCGCTTTATCACGTATGTGAATCGCTGTGCAAATATTCGATTTGTGTCACAATATATTGAAAAAGATTCATTGATTAAATACATGACATGTTCGTACATATCGTGCGGAAATCGCTGATAACATTGATTGTTTAGTATTGTTATTCGAAAATTTAAATTCTTTTAAAATTTAAAATTTAAGATCAAAAATCAAAATATACATATATTATACAATAAGGCACTTGTAAGCACTTTTGAATCATCATGTAATAGGAGAAAACTCAGTAGTTCCCCTTTTTACATATGTATTGAATATTTCTATTTACATTATAGTTTTGCATAATGTTCTGTCTTAATAGTTTTGAACAATAAATTAAGCAAATTGTTGCTTACACGAATTTGAAACTGTGACCACTTATAATACAGTTGTACACTAATCCACTAAACCTATCCGGCTCTATTATTTATAGTATATCTATTAAATCTCTATCTAATCTGAACTGAAACCAAGTGACAACGATCAGGAAATACAGTAACGCACTTGACCCAAATACATAACTGGTTGAACGTTCTAATTAAACAATAATGACCCTTAGTACCATAACAATAGCTGTCACTTAAAGAATTTGCATAAAACGAATTTAGCAAATCATAAATTGAACCTTATTTCTATTAGCATAAAAGTGAATGAAATTATCGATAATATCAAACAATTGTCAATAAACGAATTTGCATATATATTGTTTTCTGCTATGCAATACTCAATCTTATTTTCGTTGCTTTAAGGGTGCAATTTAATTATATAAAATCATATATTCATTTACAGTTAGTTCGGTCTAATTTCGATCTTATTTCTATGGCGTTAAGGTCGTATTATAAAGATTTATAGTTGCAGATAACGTTATAAATGCATACTATGATTGAAAGTAAGTGATAGGGGAGGTAAATCAGTTTGGTATGCGGCCATGTATCTCTTACTTCCTAGATAGTAAGGTTTAATATATAATATAACACAGACAAACAGTTACTATTTTTTTCAAAATTAGGTAAGTTACGAATATACGGTAGTAAAATAAAATAAAAATCATCAAAATTGTTACAAAAATAAGTTACATCCGAACATATGAGTACATAATATATATAAATATGTATATACTAATGAGACTTTTTTTTTAATCTAACTGAAAAAACTACTAAACCAATGCAATGAGAAGAACGATGCAGCGCTTTTCTGTAATATTTTGTTTTTTATTTTATTTTATTGAATGGGTAGGCGGTCGAGCATATGGGCCACCTGATGGTAAATGGTCACCAACGCCCATAGACATCGGCATTATGAGAAATGTTACCATCGCTTACATTGCCAATGCGCCACCAACCTTGGGACTATGATGTTATGTCCCTTGTGCCTGTAATTACACTGGCTCACTCACCATTCAAACCGGAACACAACAATACCAAGTACTGATATCTGATGAGTGGGGGGTACCTATCCAGACGAGCTTGCACAAAGTCCTACCACTAGTAGTATATATAATATTATCATAAGTAGATTTGCTTCGCATTTCCGCTTTAAATTCAACAATTTACGTGATTTGAGTAAATTTCATGATTTTTTATGAAGTCGGTTAAAACAAGGAATTAATAATTTATTATTAAATACATTTCATACAATAATAATAGTTACTTTTTGAAACTGCTTGACCGATTTTGATAAAACATTGTCTATATTTTTGAATTTACTTTCGTACTTCTATTCTATTTTCACTGAATTCGACTTTGTATTAATGTATAAGACAATGATTGTGAATTGAACACTAATGAAGTTCTTAATCGGATTTGAATTTCCGACCTTTGTCTAGATAAACGCGATCTATCCACTGGGCCATCGACTGCTAAACAAGTTTAAAAACAAAAGAAAAAAGCGTTTAAAAGCGATGTAAGTAATGCGGTAAGCTGAAGAAAAAAAAAATGACAGCCTTCCGCGTTTCGTTTAATAAAATACAAAAGTTCATGGCGCAAAAGTGGGCAAGTGAACTTTCGTATGCCTTTGTATTGAATAAATTTTACATTATTTTTATACTTTATTACTTCGTTCGGATGGCTAGTGAAAGGCTGTTGACCTTGGATTGATTTATTAAAAACGCCTTAACACCCTCTATTTTGACGTCACAAGTACTTTATGGGACGCCTTTCATCACGTCTGTTTACACTTTACGTAAATGTAACTTGGACTTTCATATTAAAAGGTTACATACATTTCCGGGATTGTATGTACATTTTTTTTGTGTAGACATCATGACTGACTTTACATAATAAGCGGTGCGAGCGTTAAATGTCATTTATGATTGTTTTCACTACCGCAGCTGCCAAAATGTATATTAAGTGGGCGCCAGACTTGCGTGAATCACTATATTCTCGTGAAAAAAAAATACGTCCCATCACATTCGTTTCAGTTCACTCCCTTAACTGTCATGACCGCACCAAAGACCAAACCTCAGATGTGTGCAAATATAAATTTGTGCGCTGATACACTCGAAAAGAGTTAGCGTTCGCGTACGCATTGCTAAAGTTCGTGGCGAGTATGTGGCGCTGGCATTATAGTTCGAGCAGTTAATTCAGGCAAAATTGCGAATCAACCAAGATGAGATAACGTAGAATAATTAGAATTATCATTCTAAGAACAAACCACACTATGTAAAATACACATAGGAAGCACTTATTAACGTTGAAACAATTCTAATCATACTTTAAAATAACAAATAATACGGTTGACATTTAAATTATTTTTATTTTCAAATTATATTTTTAAACTATTTATTTACCACGACTTTTATTGGCGTAAACAGACGTCCGAGATTATTCTACATTCCCAAAGTTAAAGCCATCTTTAACATTTCGCTTTACAAATGACCACCATTTAAAGAATATTTTTGATAGAAAATTAATCTCTATACAAAAGTCACAAGGATTATAATCGTGTTATCTTAATAGATATGAGCTTAGAGATAAATCTGTAGGGTCGTCGAAGGTCGCCCGGCCGAAATGTCAGCTGCAGTCAGACAGGTGGTAACAGAAATATGTTAGGATTGTTACACATTGAAACGAATTTTTATAGCGCAAATGAGTAAGACCGATTACATTTATAACATAACCCACGAGTATTTTACGTTAATTTCTATGAAGTTACTATGAAGTTATTTATATATATATATATATATATATATATATATATATATATATATATATATATATATATATATATATATGTATATATATATATTTATTTATTATATATACTATGAGCACTATTAAATTTTATATTTCTTAAGCAATTAAAATAATTACATTTGATTTTGTTTGTAGTATTCTAACACTTTGTTTTAATTATCATTATTGTATATCGACATGTGTCCTGTCCGTGTGTTTGTTGCATTTTGTCTATACATTGATTGACGTTATTTTAGTGTGCCTGTATTTTTTATAACCGAATCGAAATGAGTACCGGTTGTCTTCCTTAGTGTTATTGGTCTTCATGGGATTGCGAATTACTCAGCTGGTATATAGTATTAGTGGATATTATTCGGCCAGCCCGTTTAAAATCAGACACACAATTCAAAAACATTATATACACATTACCATTATATTTTTAGTATTTTGAATGATTACTTAACTTACAGTTATGGCCCGTTAATATTGCCAAGTCGCTGCCCCAAGTGCCCTCAATAATAAAATAAATAATAAGCAAAGATGAGATACAGAAGAGGTTTTTTTTTATCATTCGCAGTACATCTTTTATATTTATAAATCATCTGCTAAGCCAGTTTGATTTTAGTGGAGGCAGTTGACAGAGCCATAACCCTATGTAAATGTTGTATTATTAGTATTATTTTATCAAAATCAATAAGGAGAAAATCATGGCCGCTATTTATACTTCTATAAAACCTTTGACTAGACTAATATTATTATTGCAGCTACTGTACACCATATTGTTTAATTGTTGACGTCATAAACCGTGATTACCGTGACATTTACAATTCGATGCAAAATATTTATTGGAACTGGAAACTAAATTGTAAACATTGCAAACATGTATAGTATTTATATATACATTTATATATCAATTATATACATTGATATCAATCGAACAAAAATGGAGACAGATATATAATAAAATCCACTTATGCTGCAATTTTATGATAAAAAATGGAATGGAATGGAATTTTATTTAGTTCAAACTATATTAGTACATAAGCACGTACGTGTGTTGTAACTAATAGAAAAAACGCAATTTTCAATATTAATTTGACACGTATGAAAGTACACTGTTAGAATAAATTTTGTCGAAACATTATTTTATTAGTCGGAAAAGAGGTATTCTATAGAAAAAGTTGAGCAAATGTAACAATAAAGTATTGCGTTTAACTAACTATATTAATACTATAAATGCGTAAGTAGCTCCGTCTGTCTATCTGATACGTATATATATACACTGGTGGTAGAGCTTTGTGCAAGCTTGTCTGGGTAGGTACCACTCACTCATCAGATATTCTACCGCAAAACAGCAGTACTTGGTATAGTTGTGTTCCGGCTTAAGAGTAAGTGAGCCATTGTAATTACAGGCACAAGGGACATAACATCTTAGTTCCCAAGGTTGGTGGCGCATTGGTGATGTAAGAGATGGTTAACATTTCTTACAATGCCAATGTCTATGGGCGTCGGTGACCACTTACTATCAGGTGGCCCTTATGCTCGTCCGCATTCCTATTCTATAAAAAAATACGCCTCACGACCAAACCACTAAATCGATTGTGATGAAATTTCCTATGCGATTGAACCTAAAGGAAGAACATAGCCCAGTTTTTCGATCGAAAAGTAGTTATTTATTTTTTACAACTGATAAAACTTTGCACGCAGTTTGTCGTCATAAAGCCAATACAATTACAAAGAATAAATATCGTAAAATATTTATAATGAATTACCAACAAATAAAATATTGTTTTTTAACATTAACTTATTGAAGAAAAAAGAAGAGTTATCAGTATGACATTCGGCCCATTAAACATTTTTGTCGCCCTTGGCACGCGACACTTATAGCGAAAGGCTTTAAAATAACCTATAATAAGATATTATCACCCATATTAATATAGTAATAAGATTGAAAATTATCAAGTGTATCGTCTTTAAGGTCGTATTAATAGCTGTTATCGAAATAGGAACTCTGTACATTGGACATTAAGTTCATTATGTAATAGCGGTAGAAAGTTTGCAAAGAGTGATTTGTGATAGCAAGCATCCTTACCGAACTATATAAGGTACTGTTTATTTAATGATAAATGATTAAAGTAAAACTTCTTGTGGTTGGTTGAAGGTAAAATTTCAAGGTCGAATTCGAGTGCAACGGTTTATATGTAACGGTCAAAATGAAACTTAATTGATTTAAAAAGTGTTGGTCGATTTTTTTTAAGGTTTTTATTTAACATCACATGTATGTATGTGTGGATCCATATCTTACAACTGAATTTTACACTAATTCCATCTTTTGGTTTGGTGGGATAACTCATATGAATTAATTTGATCATATTTATATTTGAGAAAAGATATTTTTAATTTTCAAAAGATTTAAAATATTAATTAGCAATACAAAAGTCACGTATTTTTACCATTTTATACCTAAAGCCTTAGAATTCTTGTTTCAACAAGCTTTATATAAATTTACCTTAATTAAATCAAAATGATTTAAATTTCGTCTTCGACGAAATATCTATTTAAGAATATTAACGATTGCAGTAAAATATCAAGTCTTTAAAACATCGAAGGCTAAATATTTTTTTAAACTAATAAAAATACCGTTATTAGCCACGGTAATGAAAATGAAAGTAGCTTTTTTAACGAGAAGGCGAGATTTTTTTGTTGTATTTAACATTTTTGTATAATATTTTAAGGTAAAGTTTTAGCAGAAATCAAAAGAAACAAAAACGATAACGGATAATTGCCGGTGGTACCAATATGACCATTTATTCTTCCACCAAATATCATTACTAATTCACAAAACGAATTACAATTCAATTGACGAGCCGGTTGGCGTGGTAGGTAGATACTTGCCATTTCACGCTGAAGGTTATGGGTTCGAATCCCACCAAGGACAGACATTTGTGTGCATGAACATGTCTGTTTATCCTGAGTCTGGGTGTCATTATCTATATAAGTATGTATTTACAAAAGAAAAGTAGTATATGAAGTATGTCAGTTGTCTGGTTTCCATAGCACAAGCTTTGTACAAGCTTAATTTGGGATCAGATGGCCGTGTGTGAAAAATGTCCCAGGATATTATTATTATTATAATGAATCAAAGTAAAGTATGTTGAAAATGAAGCAATATGTACTGCTCCTTTGCGAGTAAATATTTTTATGTAGATTTAAATATTATCAATAACATAAAATGATATCACAAAAATAACTGATAAAAAACACTTAATCAAACTTCGAGCCAGTCAGAGGGATCTAGAATGCGAATGTTATCCTATATATATAAGTCATTTTTTATTTGTAATAAATAAACAAACATTAGCGTCGCATTGAAGACGTCAGGAATTGCTAATGTTTCTTATACATCCCGTTATAGCCTTACAGGTGTTCACTTACCATGAGTTGGCTCAGTTTGACTGGCTTTTAATTACAAATTATATTTAAAGCGTATAAGCGTAGTCGTCAAATATATACATTTAATCATGAGCATATGAAGGAAGGGCGCCAGCTTCAGCTACATGGTCTAATGAGGTTTTGTCCACAGATAACAAGTCTAATATTTATCTGATAAACTGTATAGCTTTAGCAGCAATCATTGTTTAATGATACGTAGAATAAACTGTTGATAAACATTGGTATCCGTCCAAAACTATAATGTAAGTTTTTATGTCCATGTCATATAGAATAGAACTTTTTTGCTACTTCGCCTTACAATTTAACGAAATCAATTAAATAACCAATAAGTTGCTTCAGATCTCGTGACCCTCTGTGAATGGTATCGTGTTTCAATAACGCGGCAGTAACGCCGAGATAGTCTACATGTTGTAATATTAACAATAGTATTGAAGTGGTAGGGATGGTGGGTATCTGTGGTCACTGCCTCGCGTGTGACGAAATAGACAATTATCTATGAATAATATGATTCAAAATCTCCGCGTCTGTTCGCTTTCTTCTAATATTAGTTAGCATAGCATAACTTAAACAGATATATCGCTTGCACTTTGAGCTGTTTCACCCGTGTTAAATGTTACTGCTCTGGCCCCGTGGGTCGTAGTGTAATATAGTCTCCACTTTTTCAATTAATAGGCTATCTAACGAAGGAAGGTTTTCCAAATCAGACTGGTAGTCACTACTCGTCAAAATAAAGTAATAAAATCTATAATATTATATGATAGATTTGTTGATACTCTTCTAAGTGTGTTCGTGTATAATATTAATTAGTATTATATGAAAATAAAACCTATTCGATTATATTCGCATAATTTCTACAAATATGGCAAATAAGACAAATGTCTAATAAGTACTTATGTTTAAATTAGGTATGTAAAGTCAATTCTGAGACATATTATGTACTTAAAGTAACAGCCTGTAAATGTCCCACTGCTGGGCTAAGGCCTGCTCTCCCTATTTGAGGAGAAGGTTTGGAGCTTATTCCACCACGCTGCTCCAATGCGGGTTGGTGGATTATGTACTTACCGCTTTAGAATAGCCGCTGCCCGCGCTGCCATCTGACGAGTTGCTGAGCCTCCGTTCGCTGGGCGCCGGTGGTGACCACGTTGTACCGCTGTCCGACGGCATGGTGGCATCACATCACTGAACCGTCACTATGTAACACTTCACTTCACTGAACGTCCCTACTGTTCATTATGTGTTACCTGGAAAGATAAAAATTGCTTCTTATTATATTTAATCATTGCTATTTGTAAGTTTTTAGTTTTGTAACCGAACAAATTATTATAATAATTAAAGTAACAAAACCCGGCACACATTTTCCTGTGCATATTTAAGCGGTAAGGTAAAAAAAAGTCCTTCCTAGGCGTTCAAGCTTACTTCATACCAAATTTCATCGAAATCGGTTCAGTGGTTTAGCAGTAAAAGCGTAACAGATAGACAGTGTAACTTTGGCATTTATAATATTAGTATAAATATATATTAATTATCATGACAATTGGTTGAACACTATAAAATTTGATGCGCTGCAGTGCCATCTAGCTTCGAGTTACAACAAAGTGTATACTCCAAAAACCTTCTGTACAATCGATCGTTCAAACGATGTCAGTCTTTTAATTTCATACAAAATATATATAGTAAAAAATAAAATAAAAATAAAAATTAAAAACAATAATGTTATTATTCTCGACGAGCCAATAAACATCATAATTATATACTATATAAGTATATATTATATATAATTATTACAACAAATTATGCCGTAGTAAATTGAAAAATTTTAATGAATTCAGATGAAAGTTTATATCGTGAGATAGTAAATAAATTACTTTATACGCTACTTAAAGAAACTACAATTTTAAACTGATAATTAAAAACCAACAAAATCGATCGACTATTTAAAGCTGAATTTATAGTTTATTTAACATCATAATTAAAATTTCAATAATTAAAGTGTGTTCCATTTAACAGCGTTGTGTTTTTAATTTCTATCCGTGGTTTATTTGATCTTTTTAAAGATTTATATCAAGCTAGCAATATAAGTCGCTACTTTATTGAATTATAAAAAATACGCTTATTCTAAAACAACATTTAAAAAGAGATAATATATTTTTAGGGTTTATCGATTTAGTCATTAAGAAATCAAAATTGCGAATAATCTTTATACCAGGATATTGCCTTTTATATAATACTATAACTCTTCAGAGGTTCGTACACAGTATATACATGCAGGCAGGCTGTATAGGCTATACTAGGTACGATCCAATTGTCGTGATGGACTGAACGGTACAAAAGTTACTATGCTGCTGCGCAATCTTATGGCGAGTACGACATAATTAATAGAATAAAAACAATAGACTAGCTGTTTGACGTGGTTGGTAGATACCTGCCACTTTCACGCCGATGTTTGTGGGTTCGATTCCCACCCAAAACAGACATTTGTGTGCATGAACATGGCTGTTTGTACTGAGTCTGGGTATAATTATCTATATAAGTATGTATTTACAAAAGAAAAATAGTATATGTAGTATATCAGTTGTCTGGTTTTCATAGCACAAGCTCTGCTTAATTTGGGATTAGATGGCCGTGTGTGAATAATGTCCCAGGATATTGTTATTATTATTTATGCAAATATAAATATATATGCCAATTTTTATAGTAATCCTTCTAAGTCAAGTCTAGAAAAGTCACCAACATTCATTTTCATATTAATATACTGAAACGTGTGAAGTCACACGAACACGTTAAGAATATCATAATGATATTTGATTAGTTAACACGCCCATCGTAAAGTTTATAATGTTTTTTTTTTCCTTTATTTACATGAAAACTTCACACAATCAGGAAGTTACAAACTAAATACATTTTATGTAACGAATAATGTTTTAGTTACATAAACAATTGTTGGCGATATTAAAAAAAGGTTTATGTAAAAGCAGACACCAACTAAAGTACTCTAACAAGTTTTTTGTTCGAAATAATTAATGCTGACGATTAAGAAGTTAATTAGAAATTTTATTAAAACAAAAAAAAAATTAAATAATTTGAATTTAGAATACAAAAAATACACAAACATAAACTCTCTCTTACCCATGCAAATATTTTACTTATAAATTGATGTCATATGTTCTATGGTTGTCCTTTATGCCTGTCATTATGTTATTGAAATCTTATGGTTGGCAAAACTCATCGATACTTAAAGATATGCAAGATTTAGTATTAATTTAAAGATTGAAAATAAGTCATCCTTATTCGAATTATCTCATCTGCTCATGGACGGTGTTTTATGACACTAAGGTAAATATTGGATAGTTTTCTACGAGGCCCTTATTAATATTTGCGAATGCTTACGATGGAGGTTCCACGCAACCATAATGGTCTTTAAGTTTAAGCGATAAGTGCTGATGGTAATAATTTTCTAACACAACATTTATTAAAACAAACTTAATATCACATGAAGTATAAATTAGTTTTAATATAATTACGAGATCATGGGATATGACTTGTTGGTAAATACAGTTTAAATTATCGCCTAAATTCTATTGGCCAATTCTGATATTGAATACTGTAAGCAATTATAAATAAAAAAAACCGTTTAGTTTCTTTCAGCTGTTTTTTTAAGGTCATGGCATTTTCTTATCCGAACCGGTAGTTATTTTTTCTTTGACTACGAATAAGTATAATGTATTGAAATTAGATTTTATGTCTGAATCGATCGATCAATAGATATTTCGTATCTATTTGCGTAATTCGGGCACTTATCATTTTTAAGCATGTCTTTTTAACAATTTTCGATTCATTTATCTTTTCAAAGCATATCTCATTATCTATTCGTATAATATCAACCTTATCGGTTATTGTTATATTTTTCAAATAAGTTGAAAAGAACACTGTCGTATTAAAACTATAAATAAGTTTTCATAACACAATTACGAGCGAATTTTTTATTACTATAGTAAAAGAAAGTTAATATATTTTACAGACCATATATCGGATAATACACATCCGTGTTGAACTCAATATCACATGAAACAAGACACTGGCGTGGATTATGCAACACAATGGCAAATAAACTTTAATTACGAATAGTATAACCAGCACGTAACACGGTTTAGCGCACAGAGCCACTATCTCTCAATAGTAGTACGTCCGCTCAGCACCGCGACGCGATCTACACTGACGCTCGATCGAGATCAATTACGTTGTTTTTTTTTTTCTTTTTTATCTCGTGAACAAGTTCTCTTTTCGATTCGATATTTAAATTTTCATTGTTTGTACCTATACCTTTAACATTTTACGCTCGGATGAGTTTTCTTTTTAAAATAAGCAGATAATGAAAATTGAAATAGTTGTACGAGTTGGACTTTGTACAAAAAGTGTAAAAATATAAATTCAAAAAAAAGTATTTTATGCTAATATACAAGTAAATGTATGAAATATTTTATAAGATTTTAAATAAATAAAGGCAAATGTTTGAAATACATCTGTAACATACTTAGATTTTAATTTTAAACTACATATAAGTTCGTATCTAAGAATACTGAGTGTGTAATTATTTATTAATTGTATATAATTTCGTGATTGTACATTTATAATTACGGAAAAATTCTTATTAATCATATAGCGCAGCGATTTATTAATTGATGATCCAATACGTCAATTAATACTATTAGAATTGAATCACTTGATAAATAAACGCACGTACATAAAGGGACACTATACAAAATCATAACGGGACTGTGTTCCATGTACATTAAGTATTTTTTCAATAAAGAACAGATGTTTTTAATACTATTTTCCGTATATTTATAAACTCGTCACGTGACAACCAATGACTGCATTTAAATGAAACGCATTGTAATGATAGATTATATCCTTTTCTACGTACAGGACAAAAATAACTTTGACAAATGAATAATTTCTAAGGGGATGGTAAAAAAACTGTATCTCCATATTTAGATATGTGAAGTCTTTATAATAGCTGCTCGGCTATCGCTTGTTTTAAATTATACTATCGTATTTAAATTATAATCTATGTATTTTATTAATAAAAATATAGTCAAGTCTGAAAAAAGTATTAAGCCCTTTCATTTCCTGAATCTAGAAGTGGATTACATTCGTTCTTCCGGCATTTCCTAATTGAGTAATGTTTTGAAATTAAATTTTGTGTACAGAAATATATTCTCCAGTTAAGTTGATAGTTATGCTAATTTTAAATAAGCACTAGAATAAGGAGTTTGTTATAAACGTACAACCTTTTCTAAAAGCCGGATTATTTCTCAGTTTTTGTCATGGATTTATTGGGAAACGAGATATAATTAACCATTGTATTTTCAACAATTCACATTATAATTGGGAAAGGACTCGTTTTCCTGTTATGTATTCGGAATATCACGTCGGGACGTGACGCAACTTACATTGTTGGACTATTTTACTACCAACTAAAGCAGGTAAAAGCCTGAAAATATCCCATGGCTGGGCTAAGAATTCCTCATCTTTTGAGAAGGTTTCGAGCGTATCACAATGCGCTGCTCCAATGGTGGATGTACACTTGACAGAACTTCAGTGATAATAAAAATATGTTTGGTGCTCGTCTTCGATTGAAGTCGCAGTCATCGGTTAAGAGTCACGCGTTCTAACCGATGGGCTCTTACTAGCAACTGGTAGGTATTAAATACGAAATATTTTACACATTTTTTTTATTGCAATTTTCTTTAATGTATTTACGGTCCGCTAAACCATCGACAATTACAAGTATTTCAAGCCGGTATCCTGTTCGGTTATCAAGTATCGTGACACATTGAGATCACTACAATGGAACAACCGCAATCTAGAACTAGGGGAAAGTTAGGGTGACTAGGTATTTAATATATTTCTAGACTTCATCAAATTTTAGTTACCAATACATTAATATATATATGTATATTGGATGTCTGAATGAGTTCTAACTATTATCGCGTATGTCATAAAAAGATAATGTAATTGAAAAGTTTTTTTTTTTTAATATTCGCCGGGAGGGCAAATGACTCTACTCCACCTGATGGTAAGTGGTAGTAGAGTCCAAACGCAACGACGGCCAGTACAGACGGGAAAAACGTTCTGCACTAGCCGCCTCCGCCTTGCCGGCCCGCAAGATGCCTCTTCACGCCTCGTTTGAAAGAACCCGGGTTGTAAGAGGAGGGGAACACGTGAGCTGGTAAGGAATTCCATTTTTTTTAAAGTGCGACAAAGAAAGGAGTTGCCAAATTTTTTTGTTTGCGATAGTATTGATGTCACAGTATAGAAAAATAAATAAATGATTTGACAGTTTTAGGTTTTAATTTTTATGAAACAGGTAAGCGGACGGGCAAATGGGCCACCTGATGGTAAGTGACTGACCATAGAGATTGGCGCTGTACTGTATATTACACATTCCTTACATCGCCAATGTGCCGCCAATATTGGGAACTAAGATGTTACGTGGCATTGTGTATGTAATTATACTGGTTCACTCACCTTTCAAACTGGAATACAACAATACTATGTATTGCGGTATTACATTCGAGGTAGTATATGTGATGGGTGGGTGATACCTACCGAGACGGGCTTGCAAAAAACCCCACCATAAATTTTTAGATTATGTTTTAATTATTGAATTACTTGTTACTTTTCAATAGTATTTCATAAGTCATTTCGGTTTAACGAAATTTGAAGTGATAAGAGAATGTTGAAAAAAAAAAAGATTTTGTATAAAAAAATACGTTAAAAATGTAAACGACCTTGGTATTTGTATACAACGTTGTGACAGCACATAAGTCTTGTAATGTAAGCGCGAACGGCGAAAGGCAATCAACTGTTAATTATATCAAGGCTGAGTATTTTCCGACAATAATCCGGTTGAATAAATTACTATTAAAAAATAATACACATCGCTCATATTTCATAACTTTAACTTAGCCCCCTTCTTTACAAAATGCCTATAAGTATAAACAACATACAAATTAATCAATAGCGTCGACAATTTATAATCGAAACTCCAGCATTTATTTTACATTTAGGATAGTTAAAGTTAGAACGGATAAATTAAATTGTTAAGGACCTACGTACCTGTAATGATTAACAACACGATTGAAATTTCCTTAGATCTATAGATTCTTCCATTCTATGAATAGATTGAATTTGAACAACATATACTGTTAAGATGGGAAACCGTCTGACATATCGGAAACGTCGGCAAATTTCAAGGCATCTGCGAGGAAAAGTGGTTAAGTATATGGCAAAATAAGTATACTCTAATTCCTCTCACTAATAATCCGACAGGACAGAAGTGCGACACAACCGAAGAAAGATCAAGAGCAGCCGATATAGATTGACCTGAACACAATATTGTCACATAACCTATTATATAAACATCTTATATACTAGCCACAGGCCTAACACATGGAGTTGACATAAACAGCGAAGGCATGAAATCGGCACCTAGTTCCTAGTTATCGAGTTATGAATAAAAACAAAAATGAAATCCTCATTTGTTTTCTAGGTTTGTCACCCTATCCCGGGACACTTTCTACTTTGCAACACGACACGGGATAGATAGGCGGGCCGATCAATCGAATAGCCCTTATTACATGGCAATAAAGTTTAAAATTAATCGTTCGTTCCGGTCATTGTTCAAAGGACGAAGGAGAAATTACTGCGACCTAATTTGTACATTTGTTATGATTCAGTGCATATACTAACATACATAAACGAGCAGCTAGATCACTTCTAACACACTTAGTCTCGAGAATATTTTATATTACTAAAAATATTGTACTTAAAGCTCACGACTAAAGAGTGAAAATACTGTTTATGGGCTGAGATTGAAATGAAGTATTATAACATGTTTGGTATTTCCTTATAAAGTTTGTATATATGAGATAATTTAATTTATTTAAATGTGCTAAGCAGTGTGTTATAGATTAGGAATGTACCTAGAAGTTATTACATAATCATATTTAGAACAAATAAAATAAATAGTAATACTCGAGGATAAAATAGAGAGCCTTCTAAAGGGGGGGGCCTTTAAAGGGGGGCTAGGGGGCCAGTAAAAACATAAAGACGAGTGGTACTGTACCTGTAGTGTTTTGTCTGTGACATCTATTTGTTATTATATAATATTGTGATATAAAAAAATAAATAAGGCAAAAAAAAAAAATTCTACAGCTTGGCTTTATATATATTAAGAAAAATATATCATAAATGAAGTAGTGTTGTCCATTGCAAGGAAACAAGACATTTAGACATGTATACATCTGTGTGTATTTTCGTTATACAGTTGCATTAGGCATATCTGTCGATAACTATCCGACATTAGTGTAGAGTGGAACACATGACGAAACAGGGTTACCACTTTTTTACATATTTGTATTTATTTATATATTTAATTTGTAGCAGATATATTGTTTGTATTTATTTTGTTGATGTTATATTTGTATTTATATTTTAAATTTCTAATTACCGCCTTTACGGATTTCTGCTTAGCCCAAAGGTTGACTGCTAGAGAATGCCTTATTTTATTTTTATTTTATTTTATTAGGATTTACAACAAGGAATACACATGACATGCTTTAATATAATATGCATAGTTATAAGCCTATGTGCTCCCTCAGGTACAGGAAACCACAGCATCCATCACATATAACAAATAACGGCTAATATAAATAGTAAAATTAAAATTAAGAACTTAACAAATTTAAAGTGATATGACTTGAAGAACTAAAACTAAAAACAGAACCTATGTTAAATGACTAAAATTTAGGAATAAAATTTGAAAAGCTAAATATAAAAGTAATATAAAGAAAAAATAATAAAGATACTAATAATACAAATAGATTGAATGGATTTACGTATGAACTTTATTTTAAATATTGATTAAATTTTTTTTTTATGTGTTTAGATGGCAATACCCAAGTTGTTGCTTTTTGCGAGTCTTTGCTTCAAAAAAAAATTATTTATTCAAGCAGGCTCATTTGAATATCATGTCATATATTAAATCCAGTATTTATTTGGGCGATAGCTGATCAGTAACAGTAACAGCCTGTTAATGTCCCACTGCTGGGCTAAGGCCTCCTCTCCCTTTTGAGGAGAAGGTTTGGAGCTTATTCCATCACGCTGCTCCAATGCGGGTTGGTAGAATACACATGTGGCAGAATTTCAATGAAATTAGACACATGCAGGTTTCCTCACGATGTTTTCCTTCACCGTTAAGCACGAGATGAATTATAAACACAAATTAAGCACATGAAAATTCAGTGGTGCTTGCCCGGGTTTAAACCCACGATCATCGGTTAAGATTCACGCGTTCTTACCACTAGGCCATCTCGGCTTAGCTGATCAACGATTCGGAATGTAGATTCTTAATAATTGTATACTTATAGGTAATTTCCGTATAATATTTTTATGAATTTATATAAACAAATCGTTATACAATATAAATATGAATTATTAATATAATTGTAAATAAATATTAATGTATACACATATATTTACAATTAATTATATCGCTTAATAGGGATTAAGTACCGACTATGTTTATTAATAAAATTAAATTAAAAAATATAAATAAAGAAATGATGAACAGCCCTATACATAGCTGTATTCGTCGCAAAAACGCTAGCGTAACGGGACGCGCACGCGCAGAGCATGCCAGCGAACGAGTGACCACTCGCTTTTTGTGTAGTTGGTGCCACGACCAAATACCGCATTGATGTCGTGCATAATAAATGATTGGCGGTTACGTTGTAAAAACTTTTTTCAAGGTTGCTCTTTTCTTGGTATTTTGGCAGTTCATAAAATTTCTTAGTAATTTAAATTAAAAAAAAAACCATGATTCACATTCTGTAACATTACAGCATTACTATAATATGGATGAATACTATTTATTTACACAAATAAAATAAAATAATAGACTAAAAGTATTAATGTCCCACAGCTGGGCAAAGGCTTGGACCTCATCTGACACACACGGTTACCTCATAAAATTTCCTTAAAATAATAAACACAAATGCTTTGCCAGATTTGAACCTACTATTTTTGTTTAAGATTAACATGTTCAAGCCGCTGGGCCTACTCGGCCTGCAAATAACTGTCTGTGATACTTTAATTTACAATTAAGTGTATTTGAAAGTAAGTGTTAACTTCATAGAAATATGTCTAAGCATTCTAGCCATCTTTGTTTTTGAGGTGACAATCTTCTATAAATAGCACAAACAAACTTACAACACGACATTCATTACACTCCAAGAAGTGCTACATAGCACCACTGTGTAATTTTTAAAATTACGAGTTCCACGAGAGCAAAAACTCTTGTCGGAATACAAGATGGACGAAATTATAGCGGTGTATTACAAAGATATGAGAAAGATAACTGCCCACATGATATGACATATTATTCTAAAATATGATTCTTAAATCTAATAAATGATATACATAATGCACGGACGAGAGACGTATCTTAGTCGATTGGTGGTGCATTGGCGTTGAAAGCAATGGTTCAATGGTTCATATTTCTTTCAGCACTAAGTGTCCGGCTCCCATGGGTGGAACCGGGTTATGTCGGAACCTTACACACTAAAGACGGTCTGGCTAATTACCATAAGGTGGCTCATTTTCCAGTCCACTTGCCGCTTTTATACAAAAAAAAGGAAACTGAAAAATCAGTCAGATAATGATAAAACATAAGTATTGTTTTAAGCCCAACCCATTTTTGACAAGAGAATAGTAGCAATTCGATTGTATTATCCGTTCATTGAATATTCTACCTCCAAACTTATTGTACAAGCCAGGGAAACTAAAGACAGAGCTGTATAATATATTAAATCCTATGCCGGTTAGCGGATTGAAAATATAAAGCTGGTGTAGATATACCTCTCAATGTCTGAGGGCAAATGGAAAATGGATGAAAACGATTTAGCATAAGGTGATCCATCTGCCTGCCTATAAATAAACAAAATTTATTAGCATAGCGTACTGGCATTTTACAGCACCTTTGATTTCTACTAACAAATATTTGTAAAAGCTAAACAGGTTTGACAGTCGACTCCCAACACAAAAGAGGTAGATCATTTGCCTTTACAATAAAGCTTTACAATTTATATAATACTTAAATTCGAAATTTGAACTACGTCAAATGACAAAAACCATCATTTAGGTCATATTATTTCATGTACAATGTTCATTGGTCTGCTTAATAATAATATGCTTTCAAGGTCACATGTCAAAGTTTCCACATTTCCTGATCGAATTCTTAGCAGTTTCAATTACAGAATAACCTTTGCACTCAGACAAACCTCTAACTATCGAGTTAGGAAACATGCGGAAAAAGCAGTAAGTTTTCGCGGAAAACAGAGAAAATCACACTAAACACTATAATAACGCTAAGAATACTTGCATAATTTACATGTTTATATAATGTATAATTCCAACTACATGATTATAATCATAGAAATGTTGAGCGTAATTTAATTATTGCTTCAGTTAACAGCAAAGTAAGCGAGTTACAAGCGTAATCATTATTTATGTTGGGTAATGAATAATGTTGACAATACCCAATATACCTATTACTTAAATTGTTAGATAATTTATTTTAACATTTATCTAAACATACTGAGAGAGATCAATGAACTATCAATGAATATGTGAACTGCTAACATTTTTCGTTTCTTATTTTCTTAATCTCACTCCGTGCTCAGTGAATAAAGGAAGAATTCAAATGAGCAGCGTGGTCAAACTGGCTCTAAATGTTTCTAGTCTTTCTTCTGGCGAGGATTCCCAGAAGTGGGATATTTACAGATAATATCAACCTCTTTCCGTATATACGAACTAATGCCGTTAATTTTTATTTTATACTAGCTGATTCTGACGATTCCGTCTGCAGATTTATTTCTCCTTTAAAACCGTAATTTACAATCCTATCCTTATTCAAGTCCCAGGCTATTTAATGGTTTAATCGTGATGAAGTAAAAAGCAAGCAAACAGTTACTTTCGCATTTATTGTATTTTAATTTTGTAATTTGCTAATTTTATCGTGTATTTTTCTTTATTTTCTTTATATTTGTGTATTATGTTTTGTAATACTAAAGAAATGACCCTTTGATGGCGGGCGTTTGTAACTGCGTCACAGTTTTATACTATGCAGTTATAATTATCGTTCTCATTTCGTTTCTGTTTTTTGTTGATTGAATAAGTTATTATTATTTATAATAATAAATATAAATAATTTGTGCCATCCAAAAAATTAAAACTATTCATGTGTCGGATAAAATATGAAATGTAAAGATTTCCGTTTGATTTAAAATGCCAAAAACTGTAGTCATGTAAGTTATAACTGCTCGTGATTCGATAACTATGGAGAACACGTTGGTAAAATAGAGTACATTTGTGATTTCAATGCTACTACAATAATGGATGCGTGAGACACAACAAAGACATTTGGCAACATTTTATAGGATATAATTTGCACAATGTATCATCTAGCTTACATTTATAAGTTATGATCACTATAAATATCTTAATTGAGGAACAATGATTCAATTATACATATAGTTCAAATCACATGACACGTATTGGTCAAAAATATTGGATCAACTGTTGACGTTCGAAACAATGGAATATGACCAACTGGCGAATGAAAAGAGAGGAATTATCATCAGATATTTTATCATCATCCAGTTTCTTTATCCTAATACTCGGTACATGTTTACAAAACTGATTTTTATAAATAGGTGACTTAACTCATTAGAATAGTTATAAATAAATTAAAAACGAATTTGGCTTGATTTAGAAACATCATAAAACTAATAAATCCAATCTCAATCATCTATATATACTCAATTATAATAATTATAATACTTATATTATTGTTATTTTACATAAATAAGTATAACATGGAGCTGTGAAAGTATAGAAAATTACAGGTGTATACCGAGAACTCCTTAATTATTTAACTTGAACCAACCATCAGCCAACCAATCATTCTCTTAGCTCATTCTTGTGTTAAATTAAGGTGAACTTCTGCCGTATGATGGAAGTATTTTGACGCTATATAGCTCACACCAAACCTTAAAACCATAATTACAAACAAAATATTTTAAATTTAATTAAAAATGTTTTTCAAAATCAAAGGAATTTATTGTATTCTAAAAAGCGAGTTACTTTCGATCTCGATAAACGACTTTCGCTACCTACTTTCATGAAACTGCAAGTTCGACCCTTCGATCCGAAGTTCCAAACTACGCGATACTGAACTGAACTATTAAAATACAAATTAGTTTATAACTACTACTACTTTCGTTTTTTTTAACCTAATGTATTCATATCATAAAGTTCGGCTGCGACCACGAGGGGTCGTCCCTCGTTTATCAATACAGATGAGAAAACACGATTTGATTTTGTTTTAAATCAGCTTTCTTTTTAATATTGGGAAAGCGAACGAATGATAGCTACCTGATGTTAAACGCACACTAACAGTTATTGAAACGCCAAAGTCAAACTCAAAAATATTTATTCAATATAGAAGCGTTACACTTACTTATTGATTGTCATAAATCTACCGGTTCGGAAATAAACACCTCAGACTTGAGAAGAACCGGCGAAAGAAACTCAGCTGTGAACAACATGTGATAAAAGATGTTATGTTCCTTGTACCTGTAATGACGCGGGCTCATTCCACCTTCAAATCAAAACACAATACAAAGTATACGATTTGGTCGGACAAATGGTGAGCAGATGAAACACGGCTTAGCTCTCATAACTCTGATACTTTTGAACGGTTTCAAATAAAACCCAGGATGCTAGTAATAGCTTGCAGCAGGATCCTGTGGATCACAAATGTCAACAACATAAAACCGTATATCCTTTCGACTACAGCTTTATTAAAGGCCAGAAATCAAATCCAGGCATGTTTTTGTCCCGTTATTTAAAAAAATATCTAATTAAATTCATGCGTTTATTAAATAGTAAAGATTAACTTTAAAAAAAACATACATATATTCGAATATGCGAGAGCAAGGACCTGCTTGAATCCAGAACACGTCTAAGCAGATTAGCATCATAAGAACTGCGCATATATTATTACGATTGCTTATTATGAATATTCATTTTAGTTTGAATGGATTTTACTAATTGAATTATTTACAAGAATTCCTAAAACACGATTATTGAAATTACTATTTGTTCGATCAGTCATTATTTGCAATTATGCAAGAGTATTGACGAAATTTACAAAAGCAACTCTATATCGATAAATGAATTGGTAATTTTCTTAAACTAAATCTGCTTAAAAATAAACAAATTAACAATTTTAATTTTCTTTTCATTGTTCGTAATATAAAATTGTAATCCTATGTAGCCTTACTTTAGTACTAAGTTATAACTGTACAACCATCTCTGTAACGCTGTTGATTTGTTGTTGAACAGCGACTGTCTTCACAATACCAGCTTTTGGAGTAAATCTTTGGAGTAATTATTTGTCAATAAGAGGTCGAAACTGCTAAAACACTACTTTTATTGGTACAGATTTTCTCATAGCAAATCTATAAATATTAAACACAAGCTAACCAACAGCTAACTGGAAGCAACAAGGGTAATAAAACTATTCCAAATAGAGTCACCATCGAAATTCCTCTTACCAGTCCTTAAGAAACTCGGGCAGCTTATTTTCAGTTCCTTACAAGGCTTTGGCACATGTCGCCTCTCTCGATACTGGTATTTGATACTAGACATTCCGGTGACGAAATACTACCTGCTAAGCAACTAGATACTGGTTTAAAAACATGTAGTTGACGCTGAGCGAATTTAATATAGAATTTCTCGATACCGACATTGTTCAATTAAGTTCAACATCTATAGATACAATAAATCAGCAATAGCCTTTCGACACGAAATATTATGAGGTAAATAATAAATTATTATAAAAAAGCCGAGATGGCCCAGTGGTAAGAACGCGTGAATCTTAACCGATGATCGTGGGTTCAAACCCGGGCAAGCACCACTGAATTTTCATGTGCTTAATTTGTGATTATAATTCATCTCGTGCTTTACGGTGAAGGAAAACATCGTGAGGAAACCTGCATGTGTCTAACTTCACTGAAGTTCTGCCACATGTGAATTCTACCAACCCGCATTGGAGCAGCGTGGTGGAATAAGCTCCAAACCTTCTCCTCAAAAAGAGGAGAGGAGGCCTTTAGCCCAGCAGTGGGACATTCACAGGCTGTTACGGTAATAAATTATATAAAAATTTATTATATAAGCTTTTTTTAATGTTTTTATTTTCTACACAACTTTACTGATATCAATTGAGTGACAAAGGTGTCATAAGTCGTGTTCTGGATTTATGTATCGTCAATTTATTCTCTGGAAGATAACATTGTTTTAAAAAAACAGTAAATAAAATGTATATAATATAATACAGCCTGTGGCATCGTGGGTCTAAAAGCTAAAAAATCAGTAAGCATTTTAGAATTATTTGATGCTTAGGTAAATCTTTTATGTTAGACATTATTTACGTTACTTGAATTTATATGAAACATAAAAAATTAGTATCGAGAACAATTGTGGATTTCAATCGTATTTATATAGTAAATAGATAGTTACATAGTAGTAGAAGTATGTTAGAGTGAAATACTAAATAACCACTTCGATAAAATACTGACTATTCAAATGTACCGTATTCTAAAAATATAGTACTTTTAAATTCGTTTAAAATTATAATATATATAATTTATAGAACTGGAAAGAGCTTGCATTGCTATAATTTGCCACTAAATAACGAACAGGAAACACAAATCATTGAAGCTCCTGATGAAACCCAACCAGAACACGCTAAACAGTACAGACGACCATCACGATTGGTATAACGTAACCTATCATTTCAACTTTAGAAATAAAAACATTTGCAAAAAAGAAGATAATTCATGGCCTCCATGACCTTTGAAATTCCAAATATCCAACCAAAGGATATTCTGTCGTACTACATGGGATTTGAGTCGATTCTTGAATAAAAAAAACGAGATTTACGACGTTACAGTCGTAATGATGAAGAAAGGTGGTACAAAAAGAGAAGAATAAGTTTGTAAAGCGGTACACAAACGACCTTGGTTTTTACTGTAGGCCACATGCCGGCTGTTGCTCCTAAGGACGATGGTATGCATAGCCGGTTTTGTTTTTGTAAGACCACTCCCGTCTTGTTTTGATGGATTGATGTTGGGGCCCTTGATTTCGAAGTCCGTTGAGTTTATGTAATTTCAATTATAATTTCTGTAAATGATATATATAGGAAGGGCAATTTTTGTTAATCTTTTTTATAAAACTAAACAATTTTAAAACTTTCTATAGATGTTATTATTAATTATAGAATTGTCGTTTCTTCAACTTTCTATATGGGCTCGTTTATGATAATTTTGGCCCAGAGCACGCCCTGTCCACCGTCTCCATCCAGCTAAACGCATCATTCTATGCAATTATAAACTTTTACTTTTTAATAGCTACATGCCTACATAACTTAAATTTAGTTGACGAACACATTTCTTATATAAAAATTCCTCGATGTTTACAATTGACATGTAAATAGCATATGAATATTTATTATAATTGTAAAATAAGACAAGTTAAATTTAAAAAGTTCTCAATAAATTCTCCTTATTTCCAATCTAATAGATATTTCTTGACATTAGCGCAATAGCACAAGAAAAGTCCTCTATATTAAAATAGCAGTACATATTGATAATTGAGTATTTTCTTTCGTACATAAATTCTGTACCCTTCGACCTAAAACATTACTTAAAGTTGTCACGAACTGTTCGTGATAAATATTTTTCTATTGTAATTACTAAAATATGTCGGAAGTTTCTAGAAAGTGTGATCGTGCGTTACCAGAGTGTGGTGAAATTTTAGACAACCGATAGTCATCTAATGTTAACATCGTGTATGAGGTTTGAGGTTATCACGGTAATAGAACGCCATGTATTAATTTCCAACAGTAGTCGGGTCACGTTTGGTCTAACGAGGAAATTAAATTTCAAAAGAATTAGGGGATCCGGGTTTAAGAGCAGAAAGAGTAGTCAACCTTAACAGAATATTTAGAGGGCGTTTGGGTAATTTACGACAATCCCTTTGAAGATGAAAGATATGGTGCAGTTCAAGATGTTTCACGTTTAACACAAACAAATTCAGCACTAATGGACTTTGTTGATGGGTACGTTTTTGAAAAAAATATTTATCTATTGTAAGCATGAATGTTGTAAAAAGGCACATGTTGTACAAACTTCATCTTAAAAATGCATACCTTTTATGCGTTTTTTATCTGCTAATAAATTAAAACGATTAATGATTTTTATGAAATAGGTAACCAACTGAATTTGCCTACTGGCAAATTGGCAATTATAGTAAGTGATCACCACCGCGCACAGACATTGGACCAATCTTGGAAAGTAAGATGTTGTGCCTGCAGTTCCACTGGCTCACTCGCTCTTTAAATCGGATCACAACAATGTATAATAATGCTGTTTGGCGTACAATATCTAATGAGTGGGTGATACCAAACCAGACGGAATCACACAAAGCCCTATCACAAAGTAAATAATTTTAACATATTAATCGAATAAATTAATTTTCCTTATATAGTTATTGCTTAATTAGAATTCAACAACTGAGATGTAATTTTCGACGATCACGAAACATTTCATTCCACGCTTCTGTTCTTAAACGGTTAATTTGCATAAACCCAAAGAGTATATTTCCATACAGCCAGCGATTCTAAAATTAGAATTCAACAATCAACTAGTCAGACTATTACAATAAACCAAGACCGAACCACTGTTCCTAATAAATAGTCATAGACAATAGAGGCTAATGAAGCGAAACTGCGGAATTTAACAATGTCCTAACCAAGTAAGCAGAAATTTATGAGGCTGTTGATATTGAAACAATTGATGAAAGGAATTAAGGTTTATCACCTATTAACACTAATAGAAAACAATTATACCCAATCATATTTGATTCTATTAATACCGTTCAAAATATCAACTTGACTATAACTATGATTCACGTCTTTACACAAACTTGTCGATGAAGGTTCGAAAATAGGATTATTTTTTATCTAATTATTATACATTTCATAACCAACATTGAAATTTACTAAATAAAACTTCTAGATAAGACTTCTATTTCAAAGGTCGTAATCTCCGCCAACGATCGAAAAATAATTCTATTTTTACTACCATTCCACGCATTTATGATCTCCAAAGTAATTATTTCAAATTTTGATTTACATATACATATCAATATAATTTATAATATACTATATTATTGAAGTCCTCAACGTATAGCTTGCATATAATAATGAAAAAAATATTTAGTATTTAAAACAATATAAAGTTTATATCCAATCTACGTGAAATGTATTTACGGTTAAGCGTCAGACTTGTGATTGATTGCCTTGAAAGTATGAAGAATCCACGCGACCTGTTAAAAATAATAAATGCATTTGACTGATACTATCAGAACGCAGGGTTAAATGGCGAAAAGATTATGTCAGAGTTTGGGCATTTTGCCATTTAAATTGCTTACAACACCCCGTGGTGTGATACAGAATCACAACCTGAATACGAATAGATGTTTAAAAACAACTCCTTTGTTGAATATTTCATAGCGGATTTTGTAAGGACGCGTCAGATTGACGGTAATTGTGCAATCATTTTTACATATGTATGAGTGAATTTGGAGCAGTATTTCATCAATGTGTCGATGTTTTAATAAACTTAAGAACAAGATCAATTATTACGTCATTTATTCAAAAATGACAGCTTATCAGATGTTGATATCTCGTAATTATTTTGATCATTAGCGTCATGTTTGCACAATGATTGACAAATTTACTAAAAATATACAAACCAGTGATGCGTTCTACGAACTAACGAATTAAATGCGGCCTTTGTATGGTCATGCTCTGTTAATCGACTACACTAAACAACAGTCTATGGTCAAATATGGCTACCAAGAGCAATGACCTGACCAGCGTTCGCAACAAAAATTAACATTCTCTATGGCTGTTCTTTCGTCATCAACGTAACAGATCAAATCAAAGTGTCCGACATTTACACCTGGAGGCGTTTCGATTATTATTATTATTTTTTTTTTTGTATAATCGTATCAACCTTTTAATTTTGTCTACTGTATTCGAGCGATCGTATATTGAGATCGATTAAAATCTACTTATTCTATGTAGGACTGAACAGGCTTTTAATTTTAATATAAATTATAAAATTAAATAAAGCTAAAACTGAGTAGCTAACTATAAAACACATCTTATTTCAAATTAAAGACAGACAGACTCCTTATACCTATTGCAAATTAAAAACAAACTCGCTTAAAAATAAAAAAATACACGAACTCTTTTAAACAAGCACAGACCAACTTTTGCACTATTCGCTATTATATAACTGTATATATAGCTGTTTTACTGGTGGTAGGGCTTTGTGCAAGCCCGTCTGGGTAGGTACCACCCACTCATCAGATATTCTACCGCAAAACAGCAATACTTGATATTGTTGTGTTCCGGTTTGAAGGGTGAGTGAGCCAGTGTAATTACAGGCACAAGGGACATAAAATCTTGGTTCCCAAGGTTGGTGGCGCATTGGATATGTAAGCGATGGTTGACATTTCTTACAATGCCAATGTCTAAGAGCGTTGATGACCACTTACCATCAGGTGGCCCATATGCTCGTCCGCCTTCCTATTCTATAAAAAAAAAAAAAAAAAGAACCTTCAGAGTATATCACGTGCTGCTAGAGCTCTGTAGCATAGAAATCATCCTCAAAAGCAGGCATTGTTGAAGTATTGTGATATCGTGACTTCCCTGGCAACGCCCTCGGCACTTTATTTTATCTATATTTTTAACCTTTTATTACACAGCACGTAATATATGCTGAAAAAAGGCGGGATTAACGCTAAAAGCATTAAACCTTTTTTTACCAACCAGCTTTAGGAAGTGCTGTGTTTTATTATATTATGTGCACATATGTATTATTATTGTACTTAACATGTGGGACGCTGTATGTCCGAAAGATATTATTCGTCTACAAAATGTAGAAACAATATTGACTATTAGTTTATGTTTTCACTTTTGATTTATTAATTAATTCATATAATTAAGTCGAGATGGCCCGAGTGGTTATACCGCGTGAATCTTAATCGATGATCGTCGGTTCAAACCCGGGCAAGTACCACTGAGTTTTCATATGTTTAATTTGTGTTTATAATTCATCTCGTGCTTGATGGTAAAGGAATATATCGTCAGAAAACCTGCATGTGTCTAATTTCATTTAAATTCAGCCACATGGGTATTCCAACAAACCGCATTGGAGCAGCGTGGTAGAATAAGCTCCATACCTTCTCCTCAAGGAGGCCTTGGCCCAGCAGTGGGACATTTACAGGCTGGTACTATATGCTATACTACCACGTACATATGTGTCATTAACTTAGATATTTTGTCAATAAATTGGGTTGCTTTAAAAAACAAAATTACACATCTAATTATAATAATATGATTATTTAGACACGGCTGTCAGATTGTGATACAGAATTGAAGTAACGCTTTATTTCTTTAGTAATCTATGTGAGAGTATGATCTTTCTATTAAAATGCTGTCGGATTTTAAGATTAACCTCCTTCCCAAATGAAGACTATATAGAATTTGTTTTTTAAACCCTGGCTTTAATCCCTATCTAATCAAAACTGAAGTATTATTAATAAGGATATTATAATTAATAAACATTTGAAAATTAAATTTAATTTTTAATCGCAATATATGTGCGTTTTTTCAATTGAAAATATTCTGTAAACTATACGAACCTACAATTTTACGAAAGTTTCTATTTTATTCCTTAAGTTAAGAGCTATAAGAGTCAAAATTTATTTTTACTCGTGTGTAACAGCCGATGTCGCAAATTTCATTAGCGTATCCACATTCCGTCTTAAAATTGAAATGCCATATTTGTGTCAAATTCAACTATCCAAATTGTACACCTTAACTTGCTTCACTTAAGGCTTAAATTCCCATAAGGATATCTATATATTTTAACAACAATTTACCACAAAATTTATAGTTTTAGCTATATCATAACATGCACAATTGGCAGTCCTATTACCTTTCTTAAAGAGAGGTCTCGAGACCACGTGTGGGTGAAATTTACTTCTATCATATATTTACTTAAGCAGCCTAACAGTTAGCATTTCAAGTTATGCCAATATAGACTTTATTCGATTTCAATACAGGTTAGAAATGCTTACATGATTTGGGTAGATAAGAGGGCTTTGCAGATAAGACCCAAGTCTTAAAGGATGTACTTGACGTTAATAGACAAGTTGAAAAATGTCAACCTTACAATTAAGTGCTGTTTTGAAAATATGATACGAGATGCATATTAAGAGGAGAAACAATGGTTTGAGATAATTTCTGGAATTTATTATTCTATAGATTTTCTCATGCCGATTTCAGTTGTGTGATAAAATTTATAGTATTACTTACATTTGTGAGGTGTAGTTTGCAGTTTAGGGATAGCGTTCGAGGGCTCGAGTCATGTACGTGTTTTACTGGAACCTGATACCTTGGAAACCTTTGACATGGCTTTGCGCTGGTGATATATTTGCTTTAGCTACCTGTCTTGACTTTCAAACGCATGGTTAAAGTTAAACGTGATTTTTGTTTAATTTAGTCAAACAACCAATATAATACAAGCCATGACGAGTTTTTTAAACGAGATATTTAAGCCAAAACGAGTCGTTTCTTATAGATGTGATATTTGAAATATTTTTATTTAATGATGAAATGATGTAGTATCTAGTAATGATTAAAAACAACAACAAAAAATATATATCCGATCGTTCTAAGATTTCCTTCATTGAAACACTCTTTTGCAACATTAATAACAGTCGTGAAATTTCATCAAGCTTCTTAGAATGTAGGTTGATGGGTAGGCTATGGACTTGTACGACAAGAAAATATTTTAAGTATGTTAGTAAGTAAAATCAAGTAACGTAAATGACATATTGCTGCATTGGGTATTGGTTAATTCAGCATCTTCATTACAACATTGCACTGACAAAAACGGTCTCCTCGAAATAGTTTTGCAATAGACTTTGTTTCATTTTACGTTTTTGAGTCATTATAATATTTGGTAACGTCACTGATTCGAATCAATTCGATTTTCGACTTTAATATAATGTATTAGATATTATTATTGCTATTCAACATTTTGACATTTTAATAACAAAATACTAAGGATGAATAGACAATATGTTCGTCCTGGTGTAATAAAATTTACTTTAGTTGTTTATTAGGAATAGGAAAATGAAGTAACCATTTATTCTTCGATGTTCAGCAACATCCGATTATTTCATTTTGTGACTTAACAAAAGCTGTTTTAAATCAAAATTGGTAAACGGTATCCCAATTTATAAAGATTTTCCTTCTGCGAATAAATTCCTGGACTACTAAAGATGACACAATATTCTACGCATATATTCCATTTGCTTTTGGACTTCACAACTGTCATCAAGTTGAGTAATTGGTCGTGTTTTGACTAGAATGCTCCATTTAGCAAATGTGTTATCTCTCGTTGCAGTATTAAATCCTAACATTATCCAATGTCAGCAACTGTTGAACGACAATCTAACCAGATCTTAGGTATTTCATCACGTTACGTAAGCTTGACGGCCGTTCACGTTGCTTGTGACATAATATTCAAGTACCTGTAGTTCTATTTCTGTAGTTATCATGACGTTGGGATCTAATAAAACATACTCGTTTTACTTTCATGTCGACAGTGTTACCATAAAGTTTACTCTTTTTCGAAAAATTTTCGAAAGATTCAAGAAATCATCTTGTACTACCATTTTATTTTCACGCTCTTTTCTTACATTATCTGCATCTAAATTTTTAGTAGTATTTACGATGAGATATTGCCGTTTAAATTCCACGCCTAGTTATGGATGAAGCAGAAATATTGTTATTCAAAATTTCCAAGTGGTTCACTTGCAAATGACAACAAAAATGCAAATTAATAGATAAAATAATAATGAAGATTATTATTAAAACTTGGAATTTTTATATAGATAAATGTGTTCAATTACAATTAAACATAATTCGGTTACAAATAAAGTTGATTATATTTGACAATTGCAAAAGTCCGCTTGATATTTGAGTAGATATTAGTTGAAAATTAAATTAAAATGAAATAAATTTGTAATCAAATCGATTTACCAAGTAAGCTCTTTTAAAAGTTTGTAGCTGTAGTGTTATAGGAAGCTATAACCTGTTTAACAACTGATATCCAGTGTTATCAATAATATTAATTAGCTTGTAAATGTAAAATATGAAATTTTGAGTAGTCGTTAATAAATATACAATGATAAAGATTACATTACAAATATTGTAAAGTGTTGAATTTTCGGTAGAATATTAGCTCGATGCAACGTTATCTACTGAAGTATAGACACGTCAGATAAGGATAACCAATCTCATCACTCTCCGAAATCTAATTGAAATTTGTTTGAGCAATATTAGTTTTTATTTTCATGTTATGTGATTGTGTTTTCGCTTGCATTATTCACGCGATAAAATAGTTTTATATCCACACACGTAATACAAGTGAATGTTGTATCATTTGTCAGATAACTACAGAAGTTTATCTATGATAAGAGTTTATTTCGAAATTTCTCCTTTCTTTATGTACTTAACAATAGATCAAAGTACAAGAAAAAATTGTGACGCAATATACAGATACCTATATATCTGTCACAAAATTTGATGTATATAAGTATTTCAAACTCGGAAAGATATACCTAATTAATGAGAGAAAGAATACGTTATCTATTTTTAACATTTTACATGAAATAATAGATAAAATGTTAGATATAATAAAATAACAAAATAAAGGTGTTAATTATTTAAATATTAACACAGCTTTGAAATAGTGCTAATTAAAATTTATTAACGATATTACAATAAAATAGGCATAAAATTGGTGAAATCAAAGAAATATTTACATCGTCATCACCAACCATCTGTCGCAACTGGCTATCGCTGCTATAAGTATCGACCCAGAAAAGGGAGTTAAAATGCAACCTACTTTTGTAATTTATTTAATTTTGTCATCAAGTCTGAATATTTTCGCAATTTCATATGTTTTGTTTATGAAACTATTAATTATGCCTACAAACATTTTTCGACACTAATAATCTACATCATTTCAACAATTTCTTCATATGTGCAAGCCAGTCTGGGTAGATGAGACACGCTCATCGCATCTTCAAACAGCTATACTTAGTATTGTTGTGTTCCTTTTTGAAGGGAGAGTGAGCCAGTATAAATACAGGAACATGTGACATTACATCTTATTTCCCAAGGTTGGTGGCGGATTGTCTATGGGCTATGGTGACGATCTCAAAAAAAAACGGTAAATAAATAAAATTAAAATAAACGTGTTATTATTTTTTTACCAAGGTTTTAATCAATAAAAGTTTGTATATGTAAGTCAATAAGGGTTTGTATATGTATTTTTCTTTTCTTCCTCCAACCCGCATTGGAGCAGCGGGTGGAATTAGCTCCAAACTTTCTCCTCAAAAAGGAGAGAGGAGAGAGGAGGCCTTTAGCCCAGCATTGGGACATTCACAGGCTGTTACGGTTACGGTTTACGGATATGTATTTTACTGGGGAATGGTATTCGTATCAGTGATAAATTGCCGCCGATAATTTTACCAGTAATGAATTTAATCTCATGTAAGGACAAACAAAGAAAGACAAGATATGTCACTCAATATGAAACTATATAAACCAGGACTGTTCCGCTCAAATACGTTCTTGTGCCAATAAAATTATTACATTAATTAGAGCGCAGAAGCGAAGTGGCAGAATCTACATTTGGAATCCATGGTATGGTTTACATTTAAATAATCTTATAAAATGATTCAAAATTACGTATAAAAGCCTACTGGGATAGGTTGTATATTTTGATTTAATAATAAATAGTAGATCAGTATCAAAAAATTAATTACACATAAATGAATATAAATACTATTAATCTGCTTTTTTCACATATTTAAAAACTAATATGTAAGTTAGCAATAGAAGTTTACGCAATGGGTTTGCAAAATTAACGGAACGGGATATAAGCCGCAATCTCTGCATAAATTTAATCATTTCTAAACGTTAATTTAACCTAATTACAGAAATACACAATAATAGCTATTGATTTAACGAAACGTGCTATAAATAACAACCAAGGCAAATTCCGTGTAACCAATGATTGCTGAATCGCTTCCAAAATAATACAAAATTTGATAATTTAACGGGCACATTGTTTATAATGAAATGTACTTTATTACCAATAGCTTAAGAACTAAATTATAAACTTTCCATGTAACCAAATATATATTTAAAGCCACACCTAACAATTTCCATGCCGTATCACGAGTAGCAGTAGTAACAACAAAGTATTTCGGTGCCACAGGTCAGATCTACGTGCGATCTTTTAATATGTACTATAGTTTAATTTGCATATAATGGAGTATTAGAAATATATCTAGATCGAGAATTATGTGATTTATAAGACATAGCCATTATGTTTTTGTCCGTGAGGAATTATCTATACTTTATTCCCAATAGGATTACAGTTTTAACAGTCGCTTTCTACAAGGAAATCTTTGTAGTATTGGATTGTTTTACTTAAAGCGAGTCACTGTTTTAATGAAGAATAATTTCCACCCGCGGGTGACGGGGGCGGCGTTAGGTATACAGGATACCTACCTTTTCTGTACCCCTGACAACGCGAATGTAAAATTTAATGATAACCGATTGAGGATGGAAGATGAAAGTGTAACCAACAAACTGACTGACCCCCGTGTTAGGGGAGATGGGCGGGTATTTGGTAAAAAAGAAGCTTATGTCCATCCTTGGGGTTCAAGCTCGCTTCACAACAAATTTTATCAAAATCGGCTCAGTGGTTTAACCTTGAAGACCTGACAGACAGACAGATTCACTTTCGCATTTATAATATTAGTACATACATATATAGATTAAGGATAATTCTAAAAACTAACACTAAACCAAAGGTTTTTACACACGTTATACGCTACACTTTATTCGATTAACAGATATGATAATAGGATTCTTTCTGTTGCCACAGTTAAAAATAACCTAATAAGAAGAAAAATGACAAAAATGTTTCAAGCGAAACGAAGTTTAAACGTGAATGTATCTAGCAAAATAAATCTACCACCATTTCTAGTATTTGTCTATCGAGGTCACTACTAACGTCATCACGTTACAAAGTTACAAATTACACTTACATGTAACTGCTCATTTCCCAAGAGACTAATATTCTTAGTAACATACTATTACGACTGAAATTGTTCCATAACTGCATGGTTTCCGATTTAAGATAATGCTTCAGCTAATGTTGAACGATTTTATTTATTCAGATCTTTGAAATGGATTCAAAAGAATTGGAACACAGTATCATTATACGTAAAACTGTACATTACAAATTTAAATAACATATTTACAAAGATGTTCACTTTTAGGAAACGTTTACTGGTGGTAGGGCTACATGCAAGTTCGTCTGAGTAGGTTAACATCAGATATTCTACCGCAAACAGCAGTACTTGTTATTGTTGGGTTACGGTTTAAAGGGTGAGTGAACCAGTGTAATTAAAGGAAAAGAGACATAACATCTTAGTTCCCAAGGTTTGTGACGCATTGACTATGTTAGCGATGGTTAACATTGCCAATGTCTATGGGCGGTGGAGACCAATTACCATCAGGCGAGACATTTGCTATTTTATATTATTACAATTTATTTAAAAGAAAACATATTTTTCTTAGCATCACATCACTTCGTGTCTCACTCGTTAAATGTTTAAAACTTACTTACGATACGGCATTTTGATCCATGTATCCTTTGAATGTTACGATTATTTATTATAGTCTACATTGCACATCACTTTCTGACATTTCACGATCGAATTTTGCCGTGATTTTCGGGTTTGTAAGAACAAACTTATCGCATATTATATACATGTTATATTTAAGCGTGAACTCGGATAATTCAATGTCGAATTATCTGATTGTTATGTAAGAATCTATCAGGTCCAATGGTTTTCCTCGACCTTACTGTAACCTTACACGTTATGATTGAAATAACTAGTAGATATTCAGTTGGAACTGAGTGAGCAGAATTCACAAATATAATATCTATATAATATAATTAAGTATGCAAGTATAAAAAAAAATAAACGCAATCTTATGCACGTCACTACTTCCATCACCTCAGACGGAATTCTTAGATCGCCGAGTATTAAATAATGATAGGGTTAATTTTGAGTTACGTATTACCATATAATGGTATAAACCGTACTAATTTGCCATTTATTATACATTCAGAAAGTGTAACCTTATGTATTTTTATGTACATATTCATTACACACATTGTCTCGTAATCGTGTCGGACGTTCAAAGCGAAGAGCTACATTTGTGATTAAGGTTGACACCTGCGAAATTTCACAATGAAGTAAATACATATATTTAAATAATCATCACTTATTACTAAGATATTTTGAAATAATATTTAAATTATTTTATTTATTTGGTTGTTTGTTTGTTTTTTTTTTGTTTAAAATATTTTTAGCAGCCCTACCAAATGTCACGTACGAGCTCTGGGAATAAAAGTATACTACGTAATGGCTCGCTTAGAAAGCTGGAATATTGTTTTAGGCAAAGTAGGCCGTAATATACCCGTAGTTAGAATATAGATTACAATGCTGATATTGAAATTAATGATAATAATATAGCTATGTAGTTAATTATATTATTTTATATATTTTGAAAAGAAACACACACAATAAGATCATTGATAAACAAAAATTCTAATAAAAATGTTGACAATACCGGTGTGGTTGACATCAGAGCGTATTGTGATTCGTCGACGGCTAGCGAAAGTACAAAGTCAGAGGTGCCCAACCATTGACAGCGGTCACGCAGTCTGACCTGCGCAGTTGGCGGAACGTACAGATAAAATATCATTGTTACGGGTTGGAGGACGATTTTTTAACCTTAATTTTAACGTACTTGTAAAGAATCGATCTGTATTTATTTATAATTTTTAAAAAACTCACTCATATTTTTACTTTCTAGTTACTTTTTATTAATGTGTTTTTTCTGAGCATTATCACTGTTTTTTTTTATATTTATTATTAAAAGTTATAATGTTAAGTTCAACGAGCCTCGAAAATAAAAGTGAGGATGTCTCGGCCTAGCACAGCAATCAACTTCGATATGTCGTAAATGTTCAATCTAAAAAACTAAAATCTATTAAAGAACTAAGTGCATTTACAAATACAATGTATGCATTACTAAAAATGTTTCCTAGTCCTATTGACATGGTACCAGAATTTTAGTTCTTAATGTGTCATAACAAATCTCCAGTGGCCGACTAATTGAATTTAATTTGTCTAATTATATTAAGTAATTGGATAATCAAGTGTAGTTGTACACTATAGATTTTCATATTAGTAAATTATACACGTAAAGTAAAAGGATCGTTTGTTGTTTGATCGGTGTTGGATTTTGTGTCATAAAATTCACTGAAGAACAAATATTTTAAAATTTTCTCTTAAATCTCAGATGTTTCACATATCGTGGATATCATCTAAATACCACGATAAAACAGAAAATGACTGTCTGTTTAACTATTGCAGTGGGTACAATGATGGATCGATTTTAATAAAACTTCCAGTACGGTGTTGAACGTTACGGAAAATGTTCCCATTGGAAAACAAATGACTTTAAATAGAAATCATAAAATTAAACCGTTTACGCAGAAACAATGAATGAGATGATACAAAGGATGCTTTGCTTTAATGGAATTCAAAATAAAATAATTCAATGTAAACACAAAACTATAAACACGTTTTGTTTACTCTTATCCGTTTGTTTGCTTTGTTCGATGTTTTAGCGGTCAGCAATGACTATTAGAACGGTTTATTTAGACTTAGGAGTGTGGTATATGCGTAACGGTATCGCCTCATACAAACGTATAATAGATAATTAAGATTCAGGCAAAAAGTATATTATATACGATATTGTACATTTATTATAACAAAAAAATGGATTATGTCGTAACTTTAAATATGATACACATATTACACAATGATACTTATTTATTATGTCACCGGGATTTATTTTAAATTCTACTAATCTTACCTAACCTACCCTATAATCTTACTTATATTATAAACGCGAAAGTTTGTGACAACGGATGGATGGATCTGTGTTGCTCTTTCACGCAAAACTTCTAAATTGATTTGTATGAAACTTGAAAGAAATAGCTTATCCCCTGACTTAACACATATGCTAACACCTGACCCCTCTGCTTACATGCAGTCGTAGCAGCGGAAGTTAATATTTAACATATTTTTAAAATACTTTATTACCGACAGCAAAACGAACAGAAATAAACTAAGTTAAGAATTATTTACATAAAAGCCTTGAATATATATAAATAACATATAATTTTACAAAATATAATATTGTAAATTATTAATATTTTTTTAAAATTAATGGTCACAAAATGGCAAGCTATTAAATAACAGCTAGGTACAGTTACAATATGGAAGTTCCATATCTTCAAAACAGTCTATGATCCAGAGTTATTATATAATATATCTGTTTTGTAGGAGTAACTGTTGCTTAAAAGAAGAAAGCGTTTTTCTATGGATTTAGCTTCGCTTAGTCAAAGATGTAGTTGCACCCTAACATTTAACAATTAAGCTAGGATCTTAAAATAACACCAGGGTTCAGAAGTTAGTAAAGCGATTAACACCTTAACGATCCATCCACCATCTTAACGACCATTTTAGTTGCGCTGTGTAAAATTATTTTTCTTTGAAACTTACATTTATACCTTCATACAAGTCAGGGCTACGTACTTGATTATTATCATGCTGATATGACTCTTATAGTCTTTAAAATAAAGGAGAAATCTTCTTTAAATAATTTCAACCGATTTGTGTTACCATACTCCTCGTGGACATAGCGTTTAATTTTTATTAAGGTTGTTATATTTTAAGCCTCTATTTAAATAATTAGTTGTAAAATGTTTTTAAAACGGTATTTTGAGGGCGTTAACTGGTGTACAGCACGCGATGTTATGTTTGAAAATGTTATTGTGGGAACTTCAATATTGCAAGTAGTTATTCGAATTTAATCATTTTACTCGAGGGAAGGAAGGTATATTTCTTAAGGTTTGAAGTGAATTTAATATCAGATGGTGGTAGGTCCTAAGACTATATATAGCTGATAGGAGATTGGGTCCTAAAAGTAATTACGTCAAAAGACAAATATATATAATAATAATAATATCCTGGGATATTTTTCACACACGGCCATCTGATCCCAAATTAAGCTTGTACAGAGCTTGTACTATGGAAACCAGACAACTGATATACTACATATACTACTTTTATTTTGTAAATAGATAATTACAGACTCAGGACAAACAGACATGTTCATGCACACAAATGTCTGTCCTGGGTGGGAACCAGCTCGTCAAATATATATATATATAGTGACGTCCGTTTTCGTATATTGAGCTTTTCTCGATATATCAATCTTTAATTTATTTCATAAACAACAGAGCACTGCAAGGTAAATATATAATTTTGATAAACGGAAATCACAACTTTTTATCAACCACATACCAAAGCAGTCAACGTTTTTTATACCGTAACAGCCTGTGAATGTCCCACTGCTGGGCAAAAGGCCTCCGCACCTCTTTTTGAGGAGAAGGTTTGGAGCTTATTCCACCACGCTGCTCCAATGCGGGTTGGTGGAATACACATGTGGCAGAATTTAAGTGAAATTAGACACCTGCAGGTTTCCTCATGATGTTTTCCTTCACCATCAAGCACGAGATGAATTATAATCACAAATTAAGCACATGAAAATTCAGTGGTGCTTGCCCGGGTTTGAACCCACGATCATCGGTTAAGATTCACGCGTTCTTACCACTGGGCCATCTCGGCTTTTTTCAACGTTTCTTAATTGAATCGAACTAAATCCAAGTTATCTTTAAAACAAAACAGACCTACATATTAGTCTAGATCAGTCGGAGTGTTTGCCATTAATTTTTACCAATACTTCCAACGAGCCAATATTAATTGAGAACACGGTCGGAGTGAAATAAATGAATGGTCGTACAAGAACAAGGGTTGCTACTTAAACGTGAAATTTGAATGTCGAATGCCTTCTCTAGTGTCGAGAAGGTTTGAAGTTTCACAATGCTGCTCCAATATGGGTAGAAGCACGTGTATAATTTCCGATGCATACAAATTTCCGCACAATATTTAACTTATAATAATATTGCTGATAGATACTATGGTTAGTAAAATCAGAAGCTAATGCCTCTTTAATGTCAATCTCTATAAACAGTTTACATCACAACTTTACACACTTATGGTACATACATTTTATTTTTATTTATATATTTTTTTTAACTTTTAGATGAAATATGATTTGCGTGACAAATAAATCACAATAATACAGACTTTCACTAATGCAATTTTGAAATGGCTATTGTGATCTACAGAGTCAGAAATAAGTAATTCAAAACAGTATTCGAGTAATGGAACGAAATGTTTAGGAAATGTATCCGTGTATAATTCTGGGAAGTAAGCAACCCTATACAACAGTGGCAGATGTTGGTACCTAATGTTTGGGAGGTATTTACCGTGAAGCCAGCCGTATGGTGTACGGATTTAGCCGTCAAAATAAACTTTCAAGGGCAATGCACTGCGGCCGACTACCGGCTAAAATTAATGTACTTTATCACAAGCCAAAGTAATGAACTTTGCACTTCTTATTCATTAATGTTTCTATTCATAAATCTGAACTCATATCCCGATGAATTCCTGATTTAAAAAAGCAATTTTCAAATTCAGAACAGCAAAAGAACATTATGTTTTTAAGAGATCTGACAAAGCAAGATTTTATTTTTTTAATAGTCTCGTAATGTGCGCGTTTATCGTTATTTTTTGAGGAGAAGGTTTGGAGCTTATTCCACCACGCTGCTCCAGTGCGGGTTGGTGAGGCAGAATTTCAGTGAAATTAGACACATTCAGGTTTCCTCACTATATTTTCCTTTACCGTTAAGCACGAGATGAATTATATATCAAATTACAACTACAAATTAGGACATGAAAATTCAGTGGTGCTTGCCCGGGTTTGATCCCACGATCATCGGTTAAGATTCACGGGCTCTGAACACTGGGCCATCTCGGCTTTTAATATGTATTAATTCATATATGTATATGATAGTAAAATCTATTACTGTAAATATTTACTGATGCTTGTTTAAAATACTATTTAGTTAAAAGACAAACATACTATGTTAGATGTGAAACAAGATGACGAATCGTACATTTTAAAATATTTCTTGTTTCAACAAACGTGTAAACAGTGTCGGCTCCATTCTTATCAATCATCAGCTTTGTACTTCTCATTCACTCATTCGGTAAAATAGAACATGTAAACTTCAGTTCGACGTAAACAATGTTAACACCGCCCCCGCTAATTTGAGTACAGAGCTCTTTGTACGCACCAAATATTATACGAAACTAACTGTTCATAGATTGCTTGTTCTGGTGAATATTTTTTAAAGTATTTTTTGTGCTTACTTTCTATTTAAAATATGGTATGGTGATGGTTAGGAATTACTTAATTATTTTCTGTTTTTTTGCTATTATAATCTTATTATATTTACATACTGCCTCGTTGGTCCAGTGGCTTGATGTAAGGCCGCAGACCCGGAAGTCCTGGGTTCAATTCCCAGGTCGGGCCAATAAAAAGTTATTGGGTTTTTCTGTCAGAGAATTCTTAGTAGCAGCCAGGAGTCTGGAAGTTGGAAGTGTGTACACTCCCGTGCCTTGGGAAAGCACGTAAAGCCGTTGGTCTTTCCGGTCGTGTCGGATTGCCGTCCCATAAGATTATGAGAGTTTGGGAATAGAGAGTGCATCTGTGTTTGCGCACACACTTGTGCACTATAATATCTCCTGCGTAGTTGGCTAATCTCTCTTGAGATTGGCCGCCGTGGCCGAAACTACAGTTCTATTATGTAAAGAGAAAATGTTATTTATTTTTATTAGTGAATTTTAGAGTGATTACATTTTCTGATGTGGATTTTTTCCAAACTTAGGTAATAAAACACAAATTGCAGTAACAGTTATTAAGAAGCGTTTAGTATGTATTTATAAAACGTTTCTTATGGAAAAACATTATTTCCTTTTTTTTAAATCAAAGTTAGAAGTATTATCGTAATTATTATATAATTTGACCAAAAAATTTTTAATTAATTTATTTATTATTATTAATTTGACCAAAAAACACACTTTATACAGTCAAAGTTTGCAAAACCGTATCCATTATTTCTCTAGACTGTGAATTGTTACAAATAGAACATTATTGTATATCTTAGAAGGAACCTTTTCTTCCGAATGCATCATGGCTACTACTCTTTCTGATTACGTGTCAAATAAAGACTATCAGTTCCAGAGATAATCTATCGGGGACCTTTCGTCCGTCTATCGTTTTGTTAAGATATCCTCGTCCGAGCATCGAACGTGGAATCCATAATGCCTGCGCTACTGGAATAATGATGCAATGTGTCTCGAGTGCATCGGATTTATGGTCCTTTCTTGGTATATCTGTAGCGATTCTAATTGATCCTATATGTTGAATAGATCCTCTTGCTTAATTCAATTCAGTAATACTTAACTCTTACCTACATTGAAGTTTTAAGGAATCTCACTTTAAAAAACTTGCAAATAACATGACAACACTTTCTTATTTAAATGTAACCTATTTCATTTGATGTTAGTATAAAGGCGTACCTATTCTTTATTTTTAATTCAAATCAATTTCAGTAAAACTTGCACCTACCGCCTTCGATTCCTATTCAATGGTTATCCTAAATAATATCGTCTCGGTTGTCACGTTTCTCCGTTTTCAATTCGAATGATGATTGAGTTTAAATCCGAGGCAATATCTCATAAATTGGTAACGATGTCGCACGTACAAAGCTGGCAGCGCAATAGGATTTATTGGGAGTATTCAAATCGGCCCGTATTTACCGGAGATTAAGTACAGTTAGGCATTTACTGCGACACACTTGAGGTTTACGTTGTAGATAATATATTTGTATAGGATTATTGAGATAAAAACATAAATGTGTTTATATTGTATTTTAATAGCGTCGCCCTACTGCTATATATATAACTGAAATAAAAGTTCTCGGCTCAAAGTTAAACCATGCAAAATTCCTCATATGTATACATATTTTGTAGTAGATTCAATAAAACTACAAATTATCACTTTTTAACGAAACATATTTATATAAATATATATATACAATTATAATATGACGTTCATTCACTACGGTGGAGCGATAGAGAAGAGCTATAGTGCACACAATGTGTAACATTTCAAAGCACTAGATCCGCAAGGTCACGGTGTAGTCGTCACGCGTTCTTTCATTTAAGAGCTGGCGCAAGTAATTTCATACTAGATTTAACGAGTGAATTTAACAATGGGAGTGAAATCTTAAGTGCTTTATTTTATTAGAGAGAAATTTCATCACTCCAAATAAGATTTTTCGTTGAAAATAAAAATAATATTAAGTCATTCAAGATTTTTCTACAATGACGACAGTTATGTCTTTATGGATAGAAATAAATGGAGTTATGATTTGGTATACGTAACTGAAATGTTAGAATAACAAAAAATGACGCGTGAAAGTCTCGTAAACAAAGAGAAAATTTTAAATGTAAGTCACAACATTTAAATGTCCCGAAATATAACAACTTCGTAGGTCACTGACTATTATTTTCATGAGCAAGTATTAGTTATATTAATAACAACTAGAGAAATGTGAGTCTCTTGTACCCTACACTAACTGCAGGGTTGTTCTGTAAGAACAAACTCGAGACCGCAGAAAACGGTCAGGTCAGAAAATGATATACGACATTGACCATAATAATTATAATATTTCAAGAACACACGCATCAAAATAGTATGGCACCATATATAAGACGGTTATCAACATTTCACTGATGAGTAATGAAGTGATTTACAGAATAGCACTGATCACATATGTTATATTAAATACATATATAGAGTGGAATAACGCGTGTATGAATACGGACTGTCGCGTCACAATGATTGCGCTGCGCTGAGCTTGATGGTGACATATCGTCCATTTCTTGATCTCATAAGCACTGAACCTTTAGATAGCATCGCTACAAGTCTAGAACATTTGCTATTTTATCTCGTCAAGTAATGCAGTTATGCAGTAAGAAGCCTTTGCCCTTGCGCAATATATTTATAGACCCAGGACTTTATGTTCTTTTATAATTTATAGCTGCTAAAGTAAGTGTAATTTGTGTTTTCTCACATTTATCTACTAACTAACTACATACGCACGATTTAGTGTAATTTGTAAATATCTCGTTTCTAAACGTAATATTTTTAAACTAATACTTTTAACTGCTTCTCAAGACTAAATGACGAAACATTGTTGAAGCTCATTTTCGGCATTGTCAGCTTGGATGATCGCGAAGTCTACTGGACAGTAATTACAAATTTCACTGAAGCGTCAAGAAGTGTGACGTTGAACCTGAGAGTTACCGTTCCCATAACGGTGCGGTCGGTAGCGTATGAACCATAATTAGCGGGAATTATTCGCTTCTCGATAATTTTCGAGGCTACTGCGTATTTAATGGTCCGACTATTGTGGACGGGCTTCATACATATTTCGAATGTAGAATTTTTTATTTAATCTATAAAAATGAATGAAGTGTAAGTCGCGTAAACAGTGTAACGTTTTGAAAAGTTTGCTGATATTGGTCTGCCAACATTATTTTTGTTACGTTTGTCTGACATAAAATTTAAACTAATGAATAGATTGGTATGTAAATCGCTACTCGGGAGTTTATTTTCTGATCCTTAGTAGATTTATTTATTTAGGGGTTTTTGTTTATATAAGTGTTCTTAATCTCTCGGAACAACTCTTTCTTTAAGACTCTTTACAACCGAAACTATTTAACGAAATAAATTAGTATGCAACAATTTAGTCTTCAATATTTATAAATTTTACATGATTATAATGTTCATAACTGCTTATAAGTAACTAAAGATAAGATATTTAAAAATTATTATTGAACAGCATAATTAACATATAATAAAAATATCTAATATTTCAAGTTCCTAAACGTTATTGTTACATTATAAAATATGTTTATCAGCAGAACAGATTCGATCTGATAGTGATGTTATCCTGCGACTATCCCTGGTAGAGCGCACCGTTAGACCGGTATTTGGGTCGGCCTGCCCGTAACAGTATGCCACGAGACTTGACGATGTTATTTATATCAATTAACTGCCCGTCGACGACTGATTTTTATATATTTGTCCCGCTTGTTAACATTTACTGGGTTACATTCGCTTTATAATAATAATACTACACTTTTTCATATTTATCCGTATAAGGATTTGGAATATCGACGAATAATAAAATTGACGACTTTATTTAAAAAAAAAAAGTGTTTATTCAAATAAATATAGCAATATACATATATAATGATAACATCTTCGTTATTACTTAAATAAAAATCATCGATTCTGTCATTATCCGTTTTATTGAACACGGATAAACTTTTAGCGAAACTGAGTGTTCTTTAATTTCCAGAAATTATCGCGGTCATAGTTTCTTACATTTAAGATTTTTGAATAATAACAAATTATGAAACAAATATTTTCCAACTATCACCTATTTGTGGCGATAGTTTTCCCTAATGTCTACACCTGACCCGCAATGTAGGACGTCACACTACGTGACATATGATCGTCTGTGATGGAATGTCATCGATTTTGTCATTTATGCGTGACGACGCTTCCAATGCCATTGTGTCAGCGTGGTTTGAATCTGGTAATATCAGTGAATGACCCCCTTGGCAACGATTTTACGGCTTTATGAGAAACTGCTATTTCTGGTAATCAAATAGCTGCTACTCAATACTTGAAGACTGACGCACGCAATGTATTTATAACTCGATATTACTAATGTATTAAGAATACCGATGCTATCTAATTGATCTATTCAGTCATATTATAAAATATACACTTACCCTTTTCTGTTAATCCCTTGGTTGCTTACTACCTGAAAATAAAAAAGGATTTATGAGATACAGCCAAGTCATTATTATTACTTTATTTATGGCAACTGTAAGAACTGAAACTAAAAACAACCGAATTTAAATTCAATAACATTGTGATATCCGTTATAAAAACAACATGAGACCATATCGAAGAAATTAGGTTTATGGATAAATGTATGTGAATACTGGTTATAAATTTTTGCACATTTAAGTAAGGTATTTCGTAAAGTAACAGAAATGCACTAAATTGATAAAGATCGATATGTGCGTAAATTAGTAACGCTATTTTATAACTTTAAAAAGTCGACAGGAAGCGGCAGTGGGTCAGTCTCATCTTAATATAATTAGCGTGACATCAACATGACTACCAACGGTAAAATACTGTCCGCCATGGGAATTGTATCGGTATACGAAAGTATATTAATAAGCTAAAATTAACCTGTGAAATTCAAAGAGCATTTTGGTCCTTTTACGTAATAAATAATCCAAGGTTTTCTTTTATAAAAGTTTAGTCAGGTCTGAACATATTAAATAGAAGCCACATAACATGCAGGAGGAAATATATATTTCATCAACAGCGGCAGTTAAATCGGATTCCGAGATAATCTTGTTATGTGCTTCGAATTCCGTAAGCTGTGCCATAGGTCTTTGACCTTGAGATATTATTTGTGACGTCATTATTATTATATCGATCGTGATCAAGTTTAAATTAAACCGTTTCTAAATTGGAAAATTCTGATTGTGACGTATTACATACCAATAATGAATTATCGTTATTCTTCTAGTTTGTATATGTTTGGTTTTGTAAGTAAAGTCTAAAAGTAAATGTAATTAAACACCTTATTTTATAAGTAAAACGATGTCAAAACTTATTTATAAAATATTTTTTCATCGAAAATTTTTAATCGAACATATTCGTAACATTGATATGAAGTAACATAAATCAAATCAAAATATTCTTTATTATGACTACTATGCATTTTTAAGTCTCACTAGTTATTACTTTTATCAAATTAAGTACTAAAAAAATTCATATTCAGTCAACAATATTATTTAATTAACATATCATGTAATGAAATTCACAAATATAAACTCCAGTCTTTTCTGTATATTTTATTGAGTATAATATATATAATACTCATATAGTATATAAATGGCATTAAACGTAATCTAATCAACCCATTTCATTACATGTATTTGACACATAATGCTGGCCCAGAAAATATATAAAACTCACAAGATATATCATTATTTGTTATCGTTATACGTGGAAAATTTTATGCCAATTCTAATATTAATGCCTATCAGGCAGAGCTACCACCAGACTCGTTTGCTCGTCTACTCACTATGAATTAGACAATATGAACATCAAGCAAGCCAATTCTACTAATATATAACGATTACGATACTTTCCCGATTCAATTCCAATGCAACTTTGCCTATATTTATTTGGATCGGAACGAAATCGATATGATGTTAACATATACCGTTGTATCAAACCCAAACTTAATTGTTAGCTTTTATGCCAATAGTCGATAATTAAATAAAAGAATAGGAAAACGGATAAACGGCAACGATCACGCTTTGATTCGATTGCGATAAATTGATAATTTGGTAGAATTGGTCCTCAGATCAACGATACCACCATCGTCTGATTTATTTAACATATTTAACAAAACAAAATAAGTCTTCCATGCTTAATTATACCTCCGCCTTGTTACGCTCATAAATCGAAATCAATGACTTTGACGTATTAATAGCAAAGCCACGAGACGTTAAACTGTATCGCATAATACTATTCCACTTTTTTCCTGTCATATTGATGGAAAGAGATGGATATATTTCGTATTTCGCCTTACAAATGACTTTGTTAGCATTGATAAATGAAGTCATCAGTTTCAGCCACATACCAACTTTATGCACGCCAATTTCAAACTTGATAAGTTATTGTGTTAGAATGCTCAAAGAGGTACGAGTTTGTAAGAAATTAAATGAACTATTATATTTATATAGATTTCATTTACTAGTGAGGTTTTCGAAATTATTCATAACAATAAATACTGAGAGCGGCTTTTGCAAAGACAGACACTTTGCAGTGTGGGGAACAAATCTAAATGATGTTAATAATAATTTTGTACTAGTAATATTACAAGCTTTTTTTATAAAATATTTTCATCCCATTGTGAAATTTGTAACAGAAAGACGAATTGGATAGTTTCAAACATTTATCAGATCAGTGCATTGTTATCATATTCAGCGGGAATATAACCGAAAAATAGTTATTCATAAACAAAAAACCAGTCTTGGTCAATTTACTTCTTCAATACAGCACTGACAGGTATATGTAATTTTTCGATATATTTAGAATGTGTATAATAATAAAACACCTGACTTAGACAAATTCAATGAAATATTTTCAATCGCAAATTATTTAATTGCACGTGATTATATTGAGTATTTGAGAAATGGTGTTATATCTTAAACTAAAAACGAATCTCGATAACAAAACACACATAATTCTAAAATACAGCATCTCTGTATGATGACCCTCAACGAGGAAGTGGCACATCACAAAGTCCGCGAGTCCTACAAACTGGCAGATGCGTTCCGAGTGCTGTTAGACCAATTACGACGTGCGACAAAAAGTTGCGAGACGATGTAAGCCAGTGGGCTCTTGAAGTTGAAAAACGTAATGAGTAGGTTCGAGTGTGACGTGAGAATGTGGGCTTGTCCTCCTGACCATCAACCTACGCAGTTCAAATGCAATGCATTTTATAAAATGATGACCACGAAAATGTCAAATGCATATATATGAATATATTAGAAGTTTCTATTTGATTTATTATTAATTTATTATTTTATTAGCCAGATATTTTGAATTATAAATATAAATAGAACTATTTTAATTACATTCTAATCTAATTTATGCGGCCTTTTGAGTTCTTTGTCGGATAACACAGGAGTATTACAATTTTATAGCCAGTATAAATTCATTGTTTTTTTTTTTTTATTTTAATAAAATTTACAATCTAGAACTCGATAATTTCTGCACATAATTGTCTGACATCTAGCAAGCGTTTAGCTATACAATAAACGAGATACAATAAAAAATAAATGGACGTGCGCACGCGCCGCACTGGGTCAATCCGCGCGACGAATTGTACAACACGAATGACACACCGGCCTGGTTATACGAGATTGGGTGCACTGTTAGCGGCATAATAAGCGGAAGAGGGAGCGAGAAATGTAACTTATTAAAGAGCCAAACGATTTTTGACAATATCTACCAACTTCAAAGTAAAATCAATCTTATATTCGATCATAAAGGTTTCAAATTTCATAACATTTTTTTACTCAAAATCGGACCTATCTAAATGTTTTAAGGAAAACTGTACTATAAATAATGTACCATTAAAAAAACTATTTTTAATCGGTAATAAGAAATCGCTGATAATAATTCAAAACTATTTCACAGATAATTAATTCTATTACTTTAAAGTGACTGAGTAACAGTTAGTCGAATTCCGGAGTTATGAGAGTTTGGCACGACATACTGTTATTTGTTAGTGGCGCTTGTGAATTCGGGAGCAACTATGATTGATTGGAGCAAGCTGACTGGTATTGAGAGCGATGTCGACACGCAAAGTATCTCGTGGTTTTCATTAACAGAGATAATATGGCTCACCGTTAAACTTATTTAACGACCAACTTATATATAATAAAAAGTCCAACTTGGCAATTATTTTTGCTTAATTTAGACGTAAAAGAAACTAAATATATTAGAATTAGTAGGTAATACAGAAGTGCATTAATTTTGTAGCCTTTACATTATAACATCAAATGAAAAATGAGAATTTTATAATGATTGATGCATGTGCACATAAGAAATTATGGTAATCATAATCTGTCAGTTCAATTTACAAAGGCAACCTTTCACATTTGTATAGCAAACGATGAAGATCGACTTCTCTATCCAATGTTTCATCGATGCCCACTTATCTTTCTCTTATATTCCGGATAGATTGGTTATTTTTTGGCTACCGGTTTTATTTTCTAACGAGCTTTTACCGTAACAGCCTGTGAATATCCCACTGCTGGGCTAAAGGCCTCCTCTCCTCTTTTTTGAGGAGAAGGTAACGCTAACGAGCTTGCTGAGGGCGTATAACTTGTAATAAAATTTTTTGAATAACATTATACGCTCTTACTATATTCGTATACCTCAACGGTCTAGTGGCTAAATATAAGGCCACAGATCCCGAGGTGCTTGGTTTAAATATCAGGTCGAGCCGATAAAAGTTATTGGGTTTCTTCTGACGAAAAATTTCTATAGCAGCCCGGAGTCTGGAAGGTGGAAATGAGTATATCCCCGTGCCTCAGAAAGCATATAATTCGAAACGATTTAACATCAGTATGGGTGTGATAGATCTTGCAAAAAACATGCATGAAGATTATTTTATATTTAAAGTTATAAAATGAACAAAAGTTATTAAAACACTACTTCATACAGTCATCAAGATATCCATATCCTTTCATCCAGTCCCGTAAGATGTCATCTGTCATTTTTTACACCGTCTAGCTGTGTTATTATATTAATGTTATTCAAGAAATTTTAATGTTTTTTTTAGATTAGATTAGATTTTGGTTTATCAGCAGCACCAATCACATTCAATTTTACTTAAATATTTAAAAATATTACAAGAAAACTGACAAAATTAACCACTTTATTATACGCAAAAGAAATAAAATTTATATAAAGTAAAATTCCAAAAGATACGTAACTATAAAAGGCCTGTAAGATACTAGTGTTTTATAACACCCAAAAAAAAACAAATAAAACGTAGACATCGAGATCATATAATGAAAAATATTAAAACTCATCATTAATATAAAACATGAATTCATAATAATAAAACCATGTTGCTAAAGAAGCCGTAACAATAAACTGATAAGAGATACAACAATAAACCCTAAAAGGGCTTGTTAATTAGGTCGATTTAAGTATAATTTAAAATGGCTTGCCTACTTTAAGTAAGCTAATATCTTTGGCATTTCGAAATCAGTTCACGACTGAATGCTGATGTGACAAGGATTAATTTTGATTTTATTTTCACTGTCACAATTTCCACGTTAAGATTTACATTTGCTTTTAAGGGTTCCATTTAATGTCGCACTTTTGATTTGCCAATGGATAAACACAAATTATTTTAAGATACTAATGCTAACCTTAAAATATGTAAATTGGTAATGTTATTTTGAAATTTTCAGAATTAACTTAAATGTGAGACTTACTAAAAAAACGTGGAGCGTTATTTTTTTATAATTTCTATTTATGTTTTCGTTCAGACTATATTCAAGGTTGGCACTACTTCGATTACTGTTATAGGATTTTGGAAGGTTATTATGTAATAAGATTATGACACTTCAATGTAAAATTCGGTTGTGGGATGCCAAATCAGACTTTTAATATGTAGTACGCTTTGTTGATTTTTTATATAATTATTCATGGTCTGGTATTAACTGACTTCATTTATTACGACCATTGCTTGCTTGCTAATAGCGTAAAAGTTGCAAAATTGTATTTTTATTAATTATTTTATGTTGCATGTACATCAATTAATAAGATCTTTTAGGTAAATATTCCATTTAGCTAAAGACGAAGAAGCAATAACATGAATCCCATGTAGCGTTAAGTTTTCCAAACATACCTCAGTGTCATATGGTCGATGAACATTTCGCTGGAAACCGGTCCAGCAGCTTCGTATCCAGCTCATCGCATTATATCGTTCCGAATCGACTAAATTACTTGAATAAAATTAATTATCATTTATTTAGTTTAGATATCAATGTGCTAATACTAATTTTAAAGGTAGTGGTGATTTAATTTGATGTACTGAGTATATTGTCATATTACCTCAAAACCAAATGGCATTTAGGTACTTCGCACATTGTAATATTTTGACTTATGATTATCTAGATAGGATGATTACGAACAACATAGATCAAACTTCAAAGCATAAAATTATAGACAGGACCAATTTCTACCAAGCTATTTACCGCCTACATATTTTGGAGTAGGAATGACTAATAATAAATAATATATAAATATAATTAGCTGTTTTTAAAATCACACACATTTAAATCAAGTTTTTTTACATATTCAGTTTTAATAGCCGACTCTATTAACATTCAGATGAAGTAACATGTCAAACTTGACCGTAAAATAACTGTTGTTTGAAATGTTGACAATAATCTAATATTTCCTCCTATAATTAACAGCGATTTAGAGCATTTAGATTTAAATGCGTACCTTAATGTTGTTTATAGTTTACACATTGTAGATGAATGTTTAAGATACAGTAGGATTGCGTTATGCGACTTTGATTATAAGCTATGTAAATTTGAGTAGTTGAGGCATTTGACAAGCTTGGGTTTAGTTCGACTGCAGGAATTGTAAATATATGCAAACGATTTTAGCATTAGCTGAAGATTTACACTAATCACGTGAGCAATGATTAACGAATAGAAATGCTTGTACAATTATTTATTTTAACATATATACGTTTAATATTGTAAAGTCATTAAACAATTAGGCATAACCGAAAACCTACTGTAAAGGCAATTTAAAATACGTTTGAAATATTCACATATATTATGAGTATTCCTTTGAATTTCGTTTTGGGTAACGAGGAGTCTTGACGTCTTCGAGAACGCATTAGTCATCAATAAATACATAGAGTTAATGTAACGTTAATATTAACGACTTTGTCACGTGTAAGTTTGCTGTTTCGCTGACATTGATGAAAAATCTTTATTGAAATCTTCTCATATATTGCCATGTTCGTTTTACAGATTAAAAACGGAATCCGCATCAGAGTGTCCACACAATATAATAAGAAAGAAGACACGCTTTAAATCGAAAATAATCGTTACAACGAAAGTGAAACATAAAACCGATGCTAAGCTCAGATTATCATCAAAAACGTTTTGTCAAAGCCCACGCGATCTTAACCTGCACTGATATAAGCATAATATGATGCCACACCTAGAATTAGATAGCAAGCATCAAACGAAGGTAGAATTATTATGCTATTTACATATAAGTAACTCATTATAGTAAACGGTTCTCTCGACAGTAAATTGTTTCTAACAATACAAGAAAACTCACTTTCACGCAAAACGTCAATCGATATAGTGTTCATCCGTTTGGAATCGATGTTTGTTGATCGATTATATCAAACATCGGCGAAAGTTTGTTATTTTAATCGATATTAATTGCGATGACATCGCATAGTTGATGGATGTGGGTGTATATTAACGTAAGCAAAACAAACAGTTTAATACCGTCTATTTACATTCATATTATAAATATAAATTAAGAATAGTGATTTTAGTCGTTTATTCGATGTTTACAAAAAGGAAGCGTTATGGTAGTTTTTGGACGGAGATATGTGCACCAATTTTATTTAAAAAGAAATATATTGTTTTTTTTTCTAACATAAATTGTAGAATGAGGCCAATAGTTGGCTAATAGTTTTAGTTAATATATTAAATGTATAGTTGCCAAAATAAATAATTGACTAAGCATTTCCATTCGTAACCATTGATGGCGTTACTAGTACAATGCAATTTTAACTAAAATACGAAATCTGTCAGCTAGTAACAGTTTTTCAAATTTTAGGTACGTATATAAATATCTAGACACGCTGGACTGGATCACCAAGAAACATCTATTTATAGCTATGGCATATTAATTCAGCTAGTTTATTTTACCTTCTAGCTGTTCTCAGGTCAAACTCGGTGTCACTTTTATTTTTCACGCACTGTGATCATACTAACGAGACATTGCTTTCTTGATATAATTTCACCCTGATTTCACTTCGACTGAGGTTTTTATTCGACTGATTGAATTACCTGAGTATTGATTACAATATCGTGATACCGACGGGGTATTAACAGTATATTTATAGACATGCTAAATTAGGACCTATTCAGCGATACGTAATGACGATAATTGGGCGCATAAATTACCCATGAATGAATATTCTCTTTGCATTACTATCTTTTATAATTAGTTTTTTTTTGTGTCTATATTTAACGATGCATGGTTATATTCACTAATTGGTTTTAAACACCAAGTATATTTTGCATTTAAAGATTAGCGTTTGAAAGGCTTCGAATGGAATTAGGAAATTTATTGAATGCGTGTCTCTTTTAGTTCTATATAGTTTAAATTTTCTTCTATTATTTCTCTCTCTTTAGATATTAATCAAAAACAATCTAAAAAGTTGTAGGTCATTCCACGTCTCCAGTTATAGTTTGTAGGCATCGTTGCATTACTGTACTGAGCCCAGTGTTAAGTTAATTCCAAGCAGGCGTAACCGCAAGCCATCCTTTATTTAATATTTTTAAACGAAAGAGTAAAAAATTGGCGCCATACAGTTTGACAGATATCATTAATTTTTTTAAGCGCGTTTCGAAGCGTCAGCACCGAATATACAGCCGTGTTAACCAGGTTGTTGTGACAAGGGAATTGAGATTTAAGACTTCGATTTATTTATTTAAGCGATTAAATTTTCAAAACGGTTTTTTTTTTAAAAACATTTATATTCATACTTGTAAGTGGTTTGAAATTTAATTAGCTTGATGATTATTCAAATAAATCATGTTATTTTTCGACAATATATTATATGAAAAACTATCAAACGCATAATAATAATTATATCAGTAAAAATATGGTTACTTATTTAAACTTTTGTAGTCAGGCAAGAGGGCCCAGTGGCTACAATGTGAGTTTTAGTCGAAACTTCAGTCCTGGATAAGCACCACATGAGTTTCAATTAGCTTAATTTTGGTTAAAAACTTGCGCTTTACAGTAAATAAAATCATACAGAGGAAACCAGCTCGTTTTGAATGAAATTCTGATACATATATACAAGCTCTGTATTCTCCTTAAGAAAAGAGGAAGTCTTTGAAAGTAAGTCTGGAAATATCCCAAGAGTGGACATTTTTAAACTTCACTATACTGTTTATATATTAAATTACAAAAAACAATTGGGAATATAAATTGCTTATTCGTAAACAGATTATAAAATGCAAAATGTGACATACGTCAAACGTGCAATATAATTGAAAACTGTCAGTGAGCTGTCAGTTGGTTTTATTTTAGAGAAATTAGTACCCTCACGTCTGCCAAGTTTTTGTCGACTGACATTGAACTTGATCTTCGGTAATAATAATGTTTGAGAGTGGTGATGATTTTGTTCTAAAAGCTACTGCCACAAACAAGATTATTGCCATCTCATTCTGATATGTGAGGATAAAAGGGATAATATACATATTATATTTAAAAAAAAAAACAAAATTACACCTTAAAGGAGAAAGGTCAAAAGGTAATTGTAATGCTATGTTTCGGTTTACAGAATGAGTCAATATTACCGACGCAAGGGACAGCATCAAATTAATTAAAGTATTTTTTAAAAGAAAAACGCAAGCAGATATATTCCAATAGCGTCAAACCTGCAAAGATGTATTGCTAATTCCTTGAAATACCCAAATAGATTGCAATATCTAATTCATGATATCCTCAATGTAATAAATCAAATTTCTACTGTCCATTGTTTTGGATTGGGAGCGAACGGTTACAATAGTCCATTTTTATGCAATACGCTCTGACAAAATGGTGCAAGTTACGAGAGAGTAGATTAGTTTTAGTATCGTCTTTTATGTGTGATTTTGATTTATGGAAACACTACGACAGGATATGGTGTGACTTAGTAACTAATATTTATAATATTGTTAAGTGTATATAGACGTGAAAACTTAATTAACTGTTTATTATGATAGTAATAAAATGAAATACCGGTAAATATCCGTAATATACTTAAGTGCAATACCCAAGCAACATCCTGTGAATGTCCCACAGCTGGGCTAAGGCCTCCTCTCCTTTTTTGAGAAGATTTGGAGCTTATTCCACCACGCTGCTCCATTGCGGTTTGGTGGAATACACATGTGGCAGTAGAAAGATAAATCGGGTATTAATGTATTTGTTTATGAAGTAGGTAGGTATGATGAGCAAATGAGGCATCTGATGGTATCACTAACGCTCAGACATTGGCGCTGTAAGAAATATTAACCATTGCTTACATCGCTAATGCACCACTAATCTTGGGAAATAAGATGTTATGTCCCTCGTACTTATTCTGGCACAGTTACCCTTTAAACCGGAACACAACAATACCAAGTATAGCTGTCTGCGGTAGAATATCTGATGATAAGTGGTACCTACCCAGACAAAGCAAGTGAAATCGCTAAAAGATCACTTGAATTAAATATTTATTAAACTTAGCTCAACATATTCTTTACAATTTTATAATGTATTCAGTACTACATATTAATCTTTGCCTACGATATAATATTGATAATAACCAACAACTACACTGTGATATTTAATTCTTGAACGGTTCCTTTCAAGACATTTGCAATACTTCGACAGCTTTGCCAACTTCCTTACCGTAATGAAGGTCGACAGCGATGGAATGCATCATATTTATTGATATGTATATATTTAAATTGTAAGTGGATTTCGTACTTTATTAAACTCGTTTACTTTGCAATTTATTGGTCGTATTAATATTTAATGCAAGTCTTTTCGGAATGCCGAAATTTTATGAGCACAAAATTGAAGACATTTTTTAAAGCCGGCATGGCGAATTAGTGTATTTATTTTAGGGATTATTGAAATGGGAGTGAACGAATTTGAACCATTTGTAATTCATTAATTGGTATTGCGATTCATGCAGTATATTATTTTTTTAAGATATTTGCAAAGTTCAGATCATATTTTCTTTTATTTGGTTGCATTTATCTTTCAAGAATTTAAGACAAATATAAAAAGTCGTAAAATTTGTAAGCTTGTTTTAGAAAAATAGATGAGAAACCGAATAGGACAAAAATGGTGAGTCACCTTCGCAAAATACACTAGCGCTGTAGGAAACAAAAACCTCTTCCTAGACTGTCAACGACAACCCATAACTCTGTTAATAAAAATTACAATTGCTCACTTACCTATTAAACATCAATACAAATTGCTGTTGCAGCAGTAGAATAAATGGTGAAGTGAAAAAATTGTACACACATCTATCCCTTATTAAGATATATTCTACAATTTCCTTAAATATAGTTTTAATTCGTAACTAAAAAATGGCATCTGCACTAAAATGCACATTTTAATGTCCCCGTACCAGCGTTTCAGCAACAACGCAATCCCTAATGGCTCTTCCTTTGAGTTCACTTCAATATTCATAGCTTCATGCATTAATGCATCAGACACGATTTAATAGTTCGAGCTGCTTTGGTTCCGTGAGACTCATATTTTTGTAATATATATATTTTTTATAGAATAAGTAGGCGGTCGAGAAAATAGGCCTGATGGAAATTGGGCAATGAAAGAAATATTAACCATCTCTTACATCGCCAATGCGCCACCAAACTTGAGAACTAAGATGTTAATGTCCCTCGTGTCTGTATTACACAGACTTCAAACAGGAATAGAACAATACTAAGTAAAAATAAATAAAATAGTCCTCCAGACCGATTTTGGCCACTGCGGCCAATCTCAAGAAAGATTAGCCAACTGCGCAGGACATATTATAGTACACAAGTTTGTGCGCAAACACATGGGATAGCAATCCGACACGACCGGAGAGAGTTCAGGTGCAGAACCAACGGCTTTACGTGCTTTCCGAAGTACGGGAATGTACATGTGTACATTCCCGTCCTTCGTTGGTATGTACCAACTTCCAAACTCCGGGCTGCTACTGAGAATTTCAGACAGAAAATCTCAATAACACTTTTTTTTGGCCCGATCTGGGATTTGAACCCAGGATCTCCGGGTCTGCGGCCTTACATGTAGCCACCACTGATTGGTAGTATCTGATGAGTGGGTGATAGGCGTACTACCAAGTTATTCGAAATACAAGCTATTTATATTAAAGCGACGTAGAGAGCGAGATATTTGAGAGTGAATTGTATCGTTCTTTATTCCTACGTAGTCGGTCAAAGAACTCTTTAATAACATGCATGGAGCTGGTGCAACTAGAATAGGTTTGCCATTTTTAAGTTTTCAAAATCAGGACGATAAACGAAATGGCAAATATACTCCATCTCGTTCAGTAGGTATACTTATATAAAATAGTAGTAAAAATTATGCTAACATAAAAACATAGTTTATGAAATACTCAATACTTAATAGTTAGCAAATATCCTGCAAAAACATGACGGTTGGTTACTTCAATCTAGAATTATGAATGCTGTATGCGTCGACGTCTTTGCGTCGAAAATGTTTATGTTTACATAAGTAGATAATGCCGTCTTATTGTCACTTGGAGAAATAAATTTTGTTTTCGACCAGAAAATTTAATAAATACTGGTGGTAGAGCTTTGTGCAAGCTCGTCTGGGTAGGTACCACCCACTCATCAGATATTTTACGATTTGTTTGTTATTTGTTGTGTTCCGGTCTGATGGGTGAGCCAGTGTAGTTACAGGCACAAGGGACATAACATCTTAGTTCTCAAGAATGGTGGCGCATTGGTGATGTAAGCGATGGTTAACATTTCTAACAATGCCAATGTCTATGGGCGTTGGTGACCACTTACCATTAGGTGGCCCATATGCTCGTCCGCCTTCCTATTTTATATAAAAAAAAATACTGCGACTACATACATCAGTGTAGGGAGAATATTTTTATATCGTTGTTTTCTTTTTAATTAATCTTCACTAAGCTTTGAAATGATATTTTTATATGAATTAAAGGTTATTTGTTCAATTGTTATTAGAATAATGTACAATTTTTGGTAAGTTTTATAAATAGTATTTTCTGTATAATCAGGCCAGGTAATGCATATATTGATAATTACTTACTACTTCAGTAGTAAGTAATTATCGAACTTAAATGAATCATGATTAACTTAATTAGTTAATATAATACTTCATAAATAAAAACAAAACCTCCTTATAATGCAACTAACATGGGATCAAAGTCATTAAAACAAACGCCTCCTTCTATTTTGTTTTGTATTATAATAGGACTAAGTTACTTTTTTCTTTGCACACTTACTTGTTCATTATTCTCGTAAACTGTAAAGATCACGTACGCAAACACAATAAATTGTTTTGAACTTTATTTTGATAGCAAAAAGAACTGTAATGCTTTGGAAAATTTTAATGCACACCCCAGTCTGTCTCGAGCCCATCAATGACATCCTGGAACAAAACCACGGTGACATTTGCTATTGTAACAAATATATTACCTTTTACAGTCATACAAGCTAATATCAACCTTATCATAACATTTTAAAGTTACAAATCCTTTGAATGGAACTTGAATTATCATTCACACGAATTTAAGCCGTATCTCCTAACGTTGAGGTTATATTTCTTTTAAACCTGTATTTAGGTAGCAAAAAGTACGTGCCTAACAGCTGTTTTGTCTGGAAAGTCTTTGTTTAACAATTTTCGTCGGCGCTAAGGTACAGAATACTAGATGCTTTGTAAGTCTGTAGGGCCTCTAGAGACGTAGCGAAATGAGTACGTTCTGAATAACCCTTTAGTGGAGGGTTTTGATGTAGCGTCGCTGAAGAAACAAGAGAATTTTTCATTTGCAAATGAAAAGAGCTCTCTTAAGAACTCCAACGGGATATGTATTCCTCCTTGGATGTATTCACTTATGTAAATACAAATACACCTTCATATTTCATACATACATGTTATATGACACGGCTTTTGCCTACCGATAGATACGCACTCCGTATCAGAACATGAGTAACAAATTAATTAAATCATCATTTATTAAACATTTATCGTGTATATTTTAAAACTCAAACAAAATTGTATTATCTCGTATTTGACCTTACTATAAAAAACCACTAGAATATTTAATATTCTTATAAATAGAATGCTGTTGGATTAAAAAAAAATCTTGCAAAATACGCCACCCTTATTATGCCTTCGTTGTTTGACAGAATTGGGGTCAATCCATACATTACGCGTTAAAGGGGAACGTGTAAATTGCATATATCTGGACTGAATCTAGACAGGTAATGTGGGAAAAAATAAACAATGCCAGCAAATCCGGAAGGTAAACCTGATTGGTTTAATGACTATACATGTTATAAACATTATTCGAGCTCTTTCATTTTGTAACACTGCAAATTCCGACTAATAAAACGAGTGTTGTACTCCTGTGATTTTTTTAACACATAATCTTTCTCTGGTTCTGTTGAATTGAATTATGTCGGCGTACCATTTGTGGTGGTAGATCTTTGTGCGTGCTCGTCTGGGTAGGTACTACCTACTAATCAGATATTCTATCGCAAAACAACAGTACTTGGTATTGTGTTCTGGTTTGAAGGGTGAGTGAGCCAGTGTAATTACAAGCACAAGGGACATAACATCTTAGTTCCCGTGATTGGTGGCGTATTGGCGATGTAAGCGATGGTTAACATTTCTTACAATGCCAATGTCAATGGGCGTTGGTGACCACTTACCATCAGGTGGCCCATATGATCGTCCGCCTACCTACTCAATAAAAAAAAGACTTGTGTACTATAACCTGTACAGCTGTGTAGTCTTTGGATTGGCCTCCAATAGGTATTATTTATAACAGGTGGGCAGACAAAATGATCTCTTGATTGTGAGTGATCTACCTACAATCATAGACTTTAGCACTGTAAGAAATATAAACCCTTCTTTAAACCACGATATAGCCACTATAGGATCAAACAACATAGAATGACAAAGTGATATTTAACAATCATTAAAGAGTAAACTGCACGTACAATGACGAATAATATCATATAGAAATTTAAATAATAAGTTTTTTTTATTTCTCTGCACTTTTGTTAGTCTTTATTCATTTTAAGTTAATTCTTAGAGAAGAAAGGATTACGTTTCGACGGTCGGTACACGCGAGCCAGCCATTTTCCTAATTACATTTTAACCTGTGGGAACATAGAATGTAATTTATATTCCAATAATAGTATTACTAAAATATTTCATTGAATTGCCGATTACGAATGTATATAAATTTCATAATAAAACTGTATATTTTCGTCATGATTAGGTATAATGACGCCAATAATTGACTATAATTATATTTATTAACAAAAGGCCTGAAATGGTTGCTATTATTATTAGGTAACTTTATATTAACCAATATTAGTTTTAATGAATCTTCCTTGGTATAACTCCTAGGTAGGATTTGCGTGCAACGATTATTTATGTAACATCCTGGCGTGACGTCAATTTCAAAACAGTACTTCATGAGATATGAACAGAATATAAAATAAACTATTGTATACGAAATTATTATGTCAGAAATAAACGAAATTTAAACAATAATAACTTCAACTTCTAATTGGGATACATTGTCAGATAAGCTTCATTATTTTTTTTAGCCTGGCCAGGATTTGAACTCAAGCTGTGGTATGAATATAAGTTAACCACTAGACCAACGAGGTAGTCTATTAGGTAGGTTAGGTATACAAGCGCCATCAGACATTATGACACATTATAAACAATTGGAAGCGGTAGCGGTAGGTCAGCTTACGTACCACCCACACCACTTTACAATTAGACGACAAAACTTTGTAGTTATTTTTTATTTAGTAATTAAAAGGGCATAGGAATCAAGATTGTCTAGTGTTATTTCAATTTTAAATATCTTATAAAAAAAAAACGTTGAGAAAAACATTATTTGGTTGAGCAGGTTCGAACCCGCAACCTTTGATTAAGTTTTAATTGTTCTAGCCACAACCGTTTCAACTCTTAAGATAAATAAACCAGCATTATTAGAAGCACAATGATCCCATAGATGGTGAACGGTTGAGCATAACATTTAAAATGACTAATATGACGTGTATGGAAAAAAGATAACATACCGTCGCCAGTTTGTAAGTTAACCTTTAATAAATCAATTTGCAATAAAATACCGATAAATATCAACGCAATGTCAACGAATAAAATAACTATGTCGTCTTAAATCAATGCAGATTAATGCCTTGGCCAAGAGCGGCAGGCTGAATAACATTATTATTACGTAATAACAGAAGCATTCGAACAAAAATATACATAATAATTATAAAGTCCAATATTTATCTGTATAATCGCGTATTACTACTCGGTAGCGATAGATGGCGTTGATTTAATCTGTCATATTTCTGAATCGCGCTGTCTAGATTCTCTACTAAATATATATAGTGAGTGATTATCCTAAATTGATCAAATAAATTTAGTTGTGTAAGAAAGTGTGGAAAACTCTTCCTTATTTTTAATTAACGCTTGTTTCCCATTGTTACTCCGGCGTAACACTATCACAGGGCTTATTTAGTAAGATAGCCAAACAGTGTTTTACAATGGAAATAAAAATTAAAACAAAATATATCACATTATGTGTAAAACCCTTTCAATGTCAAGTACAGCAATATTATATAATAGTAGGTACAATTAATTTATTTTCACTTACATAACTAAATGTAATACATTGCATAATTGTAACTAGAGGAATAAAAACAAAAATACGGTCTAGAGAACAGAATGAAATTAAATACTATTTTTTTCTTCTTGTAACACATGCAGGTTTAGACATAAATTATAAAGCCGTAAAATACCAGTGGTACTTGAATGTATTTGAACGAACAGTCTAACGGTAAAAATCTACATGTTTCATCCACAGGGCCATCTTGGTCAATTACAATTGTTACACAAATTATAACCGTAAAACTGACATAGTCCAAATTTAAAGCGCATAAAACAGCGAGAAAAGCTATTGTTTTATTAAAAAAAATTATATATAAACTCGATTCAAACGAATTCTATATATTTCAGTATTCTGTATAAATATTCATAGAAATAAAATTGGCATGTTAACATCTTTTAATAATATTACTAGCTTTTTGCAACATCATTCTGAAAACAGTTAACATGGCAACACACAAATATACCTTTGCTTAAGCTATATCGGTGATTTTATTTTTCCATACTTAAGATTGAATCGTAACTGAATATGCACTTCCTATTCAATAAGTACCAAATAAAATAAAAAATTAACTGGGATGTACAAATTCCATACCTAAAGTGTTTATGTTCGTTTTGGAATGTCAAAGTTATGAATCACCGACGTGTGAAGTACGGAAGACAATCGAGTTTATTTTCGTCCCCCCAATCACAGCGTATGCAACATAACGAGTGCATGCTATACAATGCTATACAACGCTATAGTTATGGCTCGTTTGTATAGTGGTTAGCTTAAAAGGCCACAAATCCCGAGATCACGGGCAATAAAAGGTTATTTTTTCTTAGGAAACTCAATATTACACTCGAAGTTTACACTGCCGCGCTTTGGAATGATTTGTCCTCCCATCGGAATCATCAGACGATAATATCATGCGCAGATAGTCTCACAAGAAAAACGCCACCGTGGCTAAAATCATTCAGGAGGATATCATCATATATACATTATATAGTTATAAGATGTTTTGTTCCTCGTTAGTCAGGTTCCCGGTTTTCTTGGATCGGGACAATAAAAAGTTATCGGGGTTTTCTGTCAACACATTTTCAATTTTCCTTTGAATCATTTAATGGTTCAACTTTATGAACAATACAAGGAATCGTTATTTATTTTGACGACATGCAGATTTTTCTGAATCATCTTGTCTGCTGTGCCAATTCGATTAATTAATAAAGATTCTGAGCAATCTTTAATTAAATTACATGATTAATAGATCTCGGCATTGCCAAATGGATGTATTATATCGTAACTGTCACAGACTTATGATTTCATCAAATCAAATATTATAATACGCTTATAATTATCTGAATCTATATATACCTTATTGGATTTGCAATTGCACTTGACTTACATTAAATTCTTTACTTCATGGATCTCAAATGTGACATATGATGTTAAGGGTGACATGGCTTTGTGCTATTCCACTTAGTAATTATTTAATCGCAAAACATTAATACTTTGTATTGCTAAGTTCCGGTTCGAAGGGTGAGTGAGTCAGTGTAATTACAGGCAAAAGGTACATAGCTAATGCTAGCATAGATGTAAGTACACTTCTCAAAATGACAGTGTCTATATGTAAAGATGAACAAGAACCATCATTGTACCAAGTTGTCTTATAAAATATTAAAAGATATATTTTGGTTAGTGCTCTAGACGAAAAGAAATCAATATTTATAAAAGTCAACAATAATATTTAAAGCGATTACAAAGTATTTAATTATTATTTTTATATAGCTTGTCGTAGCTATCGCTTAGCTTCCACGGTCGAGTAGTGGTTTTATTAAAACAACCCATCGACCTTGCCATTATACCTACCGCACCTCTCTCTCGCAATTATGACCATTGAGCGATGCTATGCACATAATTATTCAAAATGTTAATATCACTTATTCTACATCGACTGTACACAGAGTATAATTGTTAAGTATCACAGATAACGAAAACAGAAATGGCATCACGCATTATTCTACCACAAAACGTATGAAGAAATCAAAGATCAAAATCTCTTGTCTAAATCATTTTAAGACTTCTATGCACTTTTTGAATCGTAATGCTACTGATTTGATACTAAATCCACCACCAGTTAGGTTTTTAAATTCTACCAGTAATAAAGCACCACTGAATTTCATGCGCTTAATTTGTGATTATAATTCATCTCTTGCTTGACGGTGAAGGACAACATCGTGAGGAAACCTGCATGTGTCCAATTTCACTGAAATTCTGCCACATGTGTATATATAGCGTGGTGGAATAAGCTCCAAAACCTTCTCCTCAAAAAGGGAGAAGAGGCCTTAGCGCAGCAGTGGGACATTCACAGGCTGTTACTGGGGTACCGGGGTAATAAACTAAGTTCCCTCATATTTTCATGTATTGTTTAAAAATATAAACAGGAAAAGAAAGATTTAAAGAGAATTGCTATATTATTACTAAAAATATATTATTAAATATATGTATTTATTATAAAAATACATGACGAACGAACGCACTCTGATACTTTTTTGTTAAACCCTATACCACTTCTATAATCTATTGTTCTTAAGCTATAACCATAATACAATTTAAAACGGGCCATTAACGAAGTATGCAACAACCATTACGCTACACCATCTTAAAGAACATCTTTTGATTTCAGTAGAAAAATCTTAATTCATTTTGAAATACCTTGTGTTAAAGCATTTTTCGCTATTGCTTTTCTGTTCATTTTATAAACAGACAATATAACTATACAAGTAGCATGGAGTATGTGTGCGGTTTTTGTTGATAAATCAAAATAAATAACAGGATTCGAGTAAGCCAGTGTAACTACCTGGACAAGGGACACAACTTTTTAGTTTTCAAGGTGGAGCGCATTGGCAATATAAGGGATTGTTAATATTTCTTACGGTGCTAATGTGACTACATACAATTGCGTTTTAGCCAATCTGTCTTCTATATTAAATAAAAAAAGCAACCAAGTTCTATCTTGTTACTCTGTTAATCAGAGTTTATTTACAAAGAGAGAATTATTTACAAAAAAATCCTGCATTAAAATCAAACAACTAATTCCACATCTTATTATCATCTTTATAATTTTTAACATGTTGTTTACTAACGTTTTTTTAAATGTTAATAGTAATAAATAAATACTGGTGGTAGGGCTTTGTGCAAGCTCGTCTGGGTAGGTACCACCCACTTATCAGATATTCTACCGCAAAACTTGATATTGTTGTGTTCCGGTTTGAAGGGTGTGTGAGCCAGTTTAATTACAGGCACAAGGGACATCAAATCTTAGTTCCCAAGGTTGGTGGCGCATTGGCTATAAGCGATGGTTGACATTTCTTACAATGCCAATGTCTAAGGGCGTTTGGTGACCACTTACCATCAGGTGGCCCATATGCTCGTCCACCTTCCTATTCTATAAAAAAATAAAAAAAAATCTTACAATGAAAATAATGGTTATTTTTAAACAAACTTTATATAGTGACAGTTCAAGCCCTAGAACAACAAAATAAGGACGTTACACGGAATCACTTACAATATAAAAACATTAATTTAATTAACTGCTTGTTAAATCTCGTAAACAACAATTAAGCTGATGATAGAAATACTTGTAATTATAGACGGTTTTCAGGTTTGAATGGCAAGTTTTAAAAGATTTCTCAGCGATGTTAATTAATTTAATTGTTCTTGATACTGTTTTGTAAACAATTGCGTATTTCATACTTATTTTAATATATGTTTATTAGTATGAGATAATTATATATGGACAGCTATTAAACTATATTAACGCCAACTGTTTGAAAGACTTAAATGTATTTATTTATACCACAGACAAAAAATGCGTCTGTTGTATACTTACGTAGGTATATCGGTGTGTCACTGTACATTATTGTTTTTGATGATTATAAATAATATTTTATAAAATTCATTGCAGCACCTGCTTATCTTTTTCATTGCAAATTTCTACCCTTAAGATTGTCTGGAAGAAATAACTACAAAGCGATAAAGCCGCCTTATTGTACAAACAAATTGTTGTTATAAGTACTTATGTATGTCTTTTATGACTGCCTCGTTGTTCTAGTGGCTTGATGTAAGGCCGCAGAGACCCGGAGGTCCTGGGTTCAATTCCCAAGTCGGGCCAATAAAAAGTTATTGAGTTTTTCTGTCAGAAAATTCTCAGTAGCAGCCCGATGTCTGGAAGTTGGAAGTGTGTTCACTCCCGTGCCTCGGAAAGCACGTAAGCATTGGTTCTGCGCCTGAACTCTTTCCGGTCGTGTCGGATTGCCGTCCCATCAGATTATGAGAGTTAGGGAACAGAGAGTGCACCTGTGTTCGCGCACACACTTGTTCACTATAATATCTTCTGCGTAGTTGGCTAATCTATCTTGAGATTGGTCGCCGTGGCCGAAATTGGTCTGGGGGACATTATTGTGTCTTTTATGTATGTGGTATACAATAAACGACTTATATATCTTATTATGCTAGTCTCTCAAAGTTTTTTTTTTATATTTATAATTTATTACCTCGATGCTACTTAATACACAAAAAAAACAGTGATTCAAATCTATTAACTTGTATAATTGATACGATTAATTTTATTGGTATGCGATTTGCTATATTTTTTTAATATGAATACATAATTATATACTCACCGCCAATAACCTTGATACATAATATATAATGATCAATACGTTATAATTTATTTTAAATGTTTCGATTTAAATACTTTTATTTATGAAGTCATTTAAATATATTTTGCATTTCATTTAATTGTTAATTACATGCTCTTTTGGATTGACTGAAAACAAATAAAAAAAGAAGCGTGAATACCGCAATGGTTCTCAGGAGACCTAGTGATTTAAAAATCGCAGGTTCGATCCTGTGCTGGGCTGTTGCCATCGTGGTATGGTATATGGTATGATTCTATCAAAAACCTACAAGAAACTCAATAGTTACTATTTTCCTCAAATGAAATACAACTACAATATTTTTAACATAAATATGGTAATTACCTATAACGTCTCTCACGATTAAATATAAAAAAAAAACCATAAACACCTTCGTTAAATTTATTACACATAAAAATTACCTATTAAGTATTATTATTACTGGAAAGAGGAAACAGGATCGTAACTCAAGACGACTGCGATGCAGGGCTTCCCGAACCTCACATCTCATGTCCGTTTTCTGTCGAACACGTGGTATTAACACCGTCACGTGCCCATAAAATCTAAAAACACCCACCAAAGCTCTGTACTATATTTAAACATCTGGTTTGTTAGTGAATGATTAATTTTAAAGATCTTTTCATGTTTCAACTGTTTACGGAATAGTAATAATAATCATAATGATAAATGTGAACTTTGTTAAGGAAGCGTTTTTGTACATTTGATTGATGTGTGTTTTATTTCGTCGTTATCGTCGAACAATGACGGAACTGAGATTTTGTGGCTTTAAAGCGCTTTAAAGTTTTTATGTAGCTACTAACTAGGGAATGCAGTGCTGCAATGTAAATTTAGAGATATCGTAAATCGCTCGGTTTTTAAAACATAAACCAACAGAATTTGTTTTTTTTTTCTTGATTCCTTATCATCGTCACTGACCAAAAACGGGACCCATCATGTTCAAGTCGAATGACTGGAATCTAGATGTCATTTTCACAGGCTGTTTTACCCATGGTATCGAAGTGGATATTGTACCATAGATGTATTTTATTTACAGAATTATTAAAATACTTTAATTTAAAGCCGTAACTAATATCAAGGTAAATTATAATTAAAAATAATTATTTACGCTGCTCGCCATGTTACACGTTTGACTATACATTTTATGTGGTTTCTTATATATACGATAATCATATTTTCAGCAACCTTCATTCATCATTATCATAATTAGCGGTGAAATAACGTGTGCAAAAAATGTAAAATTTCACGATTTTTAGGTGTTAAATATTGTTCAAGAGATAATTAATTATTTAAACAATACTGTCTTCTTCTTTCAAATGTCAAATAAATGATAACAGAAAGAGAGAAAACAGTGATTAACAAAACAAACGCTAATCATCGTTTATAAGTAAGACAGTTTATTTTAAAATAACAAAAATATATAAAAACCTACACGATACAATATTTTATCATTTCAAATACAAACCGATACAATAAACTAAAAATAATTATAAAACAAACATCCGAAGTTATTGCGGCTGCAATATAAAAACCAAATAACAGTCGACTTTCTTAATCGCTTCGTAATTCAACACGCAACGAATTAATTTTATGTGCGCATAAACTTTAAAAACCTATACGGATTTCTCCTTATTGTCACGTAAATTGATGTCTTCAAAGAAACACCTAAAAATTCTCCGTTTCTTTTAAACTTATTAAGGGCAGACGAACAATAAACCACAACAACGACATAAACCCAAATTAAAATAATGTCGAAATAAAAACTATTGACGGCATCCAAAAGATAGATTTATTGGTCGTTAAAACAAAACACCATATACAATACGACTAAATAAGTAATTACAGGTACAATACATAACATTCTCCCATTTGTTCAATGAGTGGATAATACAAAATAATATACAATGACAGCTTTCTTGGTCTATTTGCTTCAGATCTAAGGTTCTGGGTTCAAAACTCGGGTGGAACGAACAAACAGTTTTTGGTAAATTCTGTCGAAAATCTACTACTTTCCCATAACTCGGAAAACGGAAAGTGGTTGATCCTGCATGAACTATTTTTGATTATTTCCGATTATAGGAAGGGAATAGGAATGCACCTCTAGTTTGTACGCTGTAATATGCCTTTTGCACTTGGCTTGACTAATCTAACTTGAGAATTGCTGCCACAACAATCAGTGAATTAATAAGCAAAGAGTATATCTAGCAAAACATTTGAACTAATTACAACAGAAATATGTTGACATATATCACCCATTAGTGGTCAGTTCGGTTGACGAGGAACAAACACCGCGCCCACCCCTTCCGGTGTCGACCGACGTGAAAATTAAATGGTACACATCATAGAACAAATGCACTTTGTCGCGGAGAACACCTTATATGACTTAAGTATTTTATACCGTCTTACGTGGAAAGTCAAATTTCTTTAAACAATTTAGGAGAAGTACTTTTTTCATAGAATAAGTAGGCGGACGGGCACATAGGCTACATGATGGTATTTATTAGCCATCCCTTACATTGCCAATACGGCATCAACCTTGGGAACTTTTATGTCTTTCGTGCTTGTAGTTACGCTGGCTTCAAACCCTTTAAACCGGAACACAACAATGCATTTTTGCGGTAGAATATCTGATGAGTGGGTGGTATCTACGCAGACAAGCTTGCACAAAAACCCAATACCAAGTTAACTTTAAAGTTATGCGATCTGTTTTATATAATAATGTTTAGGTTTTGAATGCAAAGATAATACATTTATGAGCGATACCTTTTTTATTATTATTTTGCCCGCCGTTTATACAGAGTTGCAGCTGTCGTTATCACGAGCCGACTGTTGTCAGAAAAAAAGTTTTTGCAATTATGATCGCCGTTAAAACCCGAATATAAAATACAATAAAGATTTAATATGAATATTTATAAATTGATTAACGCAATAACAAAACTATCATTACTAGAGAAATATTTATCAAAAACAATATACCTTAATAAAAATAAAAAATTACAAAAAAATACAAATAGTTAAAGATATAGATACGAAATGTAACCTGAAATTCCAGGATAGAATGAAAGCATCTTAATAACTTGATACAAAATCAAATTCCGTTGTTAATGTAATACTCATAAAATGATTTCGGAAACGATAAGTCGACAGGCGGTGGTATACCGATCGCGAAGAGAAATATTTTTATCGACGTAAAATAAATCGAGATTAAAATAATAAAATTCTACTCTATTAGGATCCCATTAATTTCGTAGAATGCATCGACAATATAGCTACTGCGTATGAAGATGTTTCATTGACAGACCCTTCATGAACGACATTCAAAAGAATTTCAGTAATCATATTTAATTTTTTTTTAATCTGTAAAGTATCTTAAAGAGAAAGGTCGTGCGTTTATTTTAATATACGAGCCCATTACATCTACTTTTTAATTTGATATTGATTACAGAATAAAAATGTAATTATGTTAAAAAAAAAATTGAATAATTTTACATATTTATATGTTGGCGAAAATAAATGATCAATTTCTCTGTTTTAGCACCAATTTCACTTCAAAAATTGCTAATTACGGATAATTAATAAATAGAATATTTTTTAAATGTTTTTTTTTTTTCTAGTCATTTTCAAGTTTTTATTTCAATTGGCTTAAGTATATTTAATAAGTTTTCTCTAATAAATTGAGAAGTAAATTTTTACATGAAAGCTTTACAACACATTGGCGCCGCATGAACATGAACCATTCCTTACTTCGCTACCCATCGCCTTGGGAACTAAGATGTAATGTCCTTTGTGCCCCTAGTTTACACTGGCTCACTAATCCTTCAAACCGAAACCCAAAAAGACTAAGTATTTGTGTCTAAGTTGAATTTACGATGACTATATTTTTCTTTTTGTTTCTATGTAACCTCTGCTATGTTAATTTCAACTCAATATTACCTATATTAAAAAGTGCAATTTACTAAATAAAGGCATCTCTTTCTTTCTTTCTAAAAAAGGTATATAATATAAATAACTTATCCCTTTTTATATTCTCACGTCAGACAGCAGGGATACAGGTGGATAAAATATTAACATCCCATTGTCAGAAGATTCCCACATTGTTACTCGTGACGAGTTTGAAGTAACAATACGAAAGGATTTACGTAATACGTAATTTCAATGGTGCATTAAATTAGTTGAAAAATACAACCTTATAATGATAGATATAGAGGTGAGAATATGTAACCTGTATTACAGTTTTGTTGCAGTCTTGTCACATTATAGAATGGAATGTGCTTTATATAACGGAAGTCATTTAACTTTTTATTCAATTTTATTTATAAACATGTATGAATAATGTGAGTTACAAACAAACGTGCATTTTCTGATTATCTTCGAAAGGATCTAAGCAAATAGTTTTTATATGAATACCTATATTTTTTTTTATTTGTCGTTAATCTTAATGTCAATATTTGCTACGGACTGTACGAGGAAGATAATGAAATACCATAAGTTCGATGTACGTTCAGAACGGCGAATATTTATGCGAAATGAGATAATCGTCGTGGGCGTCACGATGGCTCGAGGCTGATGTAAAAAAACGTTATCTACCAAATTAATCTTAAACTTTGACCCAACTCTGGCTTACTTTTAGATACACCCAAATCTTTAACAACTGGTTTTCCAGCGGTTCCCTTTTATGAGGAAATGATTAATTCCGTTACTCATTTTAAATGCTTAATTGTTATGAAAATTATCGTTAATTTAAGACCCTTAATTATTAGATACAATTATATTTGATCGTAACTTTCTTTTATGAGTCTTGAAAGCGACGATAAAATAAACATTATGCCTTTGCTTAAGCCGTATGCGGGACTCATCTTGAGCCAAAACGCAATTTCGCTTACGATACACACTACGTACAAGTTTCTATTAATTCTTGATCCTAAACGGGTGCAATGTAAACTATAACTTGATTCCTTACAATAGATCTCAATTTCCTTCAGAGTAAATCTCGGTGCATCAGTGATAAGAGAAAATTATTATTGGCCTGAATTCATAAGTGATTTACAGTCACTACTGGCTATTGAATGATGAGCATTATTCTATTATGGCATTCGCTTTGTACGGAACGTTACATTTTCTATCTGTGATGATAATAACACGTCTAATCATAAAAGTTGAAAGTAACCTATAGCCTGTTTATGTCCTACTGCTGAGAAAATGCTACCTCTTTTATTGACGTGAAGGTTAGGCTTCTCGTCTAAGACGAGCCAAGCTGCTTCAATTCTCCGAGCTACTCCAATGCAATTTTGAGTTTTCCTTCATATTTCTTACAAGATGAATTATAAACCTATATAAACATATGAAATTTCAGTAATGCTCGCTTTTGAACCTGCAATCGATTGGACCATATCGACTCACGAATGTTAAAAAAATACCTCATAATCTGAAATATCTCATACACATTTTCCTATGTATAAACAATTTGAATAATCTAAATAATTGCAATTTGCAGCATGGTAAGCGAATTAGAATATTAAATTATTCAGTTATGATACAAAGTATGTCTTCGCGTACTATCATGTATTTGCATCACGTCAGCTTGAAATATCACCAGCTCCATTTATAGAAGAGTCCAATCATGAGACCATATCAATAAACATTATCGAGATAGTGGAAGGAGCATGATATACTTCGATGTATCTGGGCATCAATAAAGGAATAATTAGTCTAATGAATCGCCGAAGTATACATAACATCTACCTATAAATACAATTAAATGAAGTTAAAGAATATGTCTGTTTGAAGTCGCAATTATCAGGAATACGCAAAGCACTTAATCTATTCGTAATCCGTAACAGCCTGTGAATGTCCCACTGCTGGGCTAAAGGCCTCCTTTCCTCTTTTTGAGGCGAAGGTTTGGAGCTTATTATTATATTTATTATACACATGTGGCAGAATTTCAGTGAAATTAGAGACATGCAGGTTTCTTCACGATGTTTTCCTTCACCGTAAAGCATGAGATGAATTATAATCACAAATTAAGCAAATGAAAATTCAGTGATGCTTGCCCGGGTTTGAACCCACGATCACCGGTTAAGATTCACGCATTCTTACCACTGGGCCATCTCGGCTGTTTACTTGGGGCTCCTGGTCTCCTCGGTAAGTCGTAAATACGTGTAAAAACGTAGATACGACATGAGATGAATTCGACTTTGACCAAATCAATCAATCTATACTAATGAGTGCGAAAGTGTATGTAACGCTTTCACGGCTCAATCACTGAACCGATTTTAGTAAAATTATGAAATAACTTTTAACCCCGAGGCAGGACATAGGATATTTTTTATATCTAACACCTGACCGCTCCCTTTAACACGCGGGCGTAGCCGTAAGCAAAAACTAGTTCTATAATATTTCCGAAAACAATTTCAAATTTGTATTTACTAAAAATATCGTTTGAGTTATTGACATTGTATAATTATAAAAAATCACATATTCTTTCCATTTTTTGACATTACTTATACTTTTTATTGATATAAATTTACATAAATGAATAAATTCCCTTCGTTTCCAATAAATTGTTCATCCATTGTAACTTTCTCTTGCAAATGCCGCATTTTACATACAATTAAATGTCGACTCACAAACATGCGAATGTCTTAACTCAAAGTTACAACCGAAAACAATTTAATCACTGTATAAAACAGTTCATCTTGGTACGCAATTTCGTACAGCAACTGTCAGAACATTGTTCAGCTCCGACGACCTGGTTTGCTGGTTCTTAAACGCAAAATTCATCCGTTGACATATTTATTACATTGATTGTAATATGTTTATCATCAGAGTTCAGCGTTGTTGATTTTTAATTATTACAATCATATTTTTAAATTATAATTAAGCCCTCTGAGAGCAGCAAATTTGTGTATCTGTTGTTTATATACTTTGCCATATATTTAACGAATTGATTTTGAGTTACTTAATTCGTTAAAGTGACGTAAAATGCTACTTCGACATTTGCGAAACTATTTTTTTAATTACGCCTCATAGACAATTTTACGATCCGTACGTAAAACTATATTGGATTGTTACTTTAATATAGTAAGCGGAATTTTCTATGACATTATAATTGTCGGAAGATAGTTTATAGACTAATAGCCGAATGGTAAGAACACGTCTGAATTTCATGTGTATGTATTTATAAATCATATCGAACTCGGCGGTGATGGAACCGGCACGTGTCGAATGATCAAATCTACCATATATATCCACCAACCCGCATTGAGCAGCGTGGTGGAATAAACTCCGAATTGTCGCTTCAAAACAAGAGGCTTTACCCCAGCAGTGGGACATTTACAGGTCCTACTGTTAGCAGTTCATATAACCGAGATAATATTAATTTAATAGCATTAAACAGAATTTGACTAATTAAATCAGACGTATATTGAAAACAAATGATTTGAAATGTCTTAAGAGCCAAGATCGTAGCAAGGTCGCACGTCTGACCGTCAGCAGAACTAGTAAAATAAAAAATTAAAAGCATTATGAATTGAATAATACAAAGAAATACAATAAAACATTTTTTATTTAAAGTAGGAAAGTAGGCTAACAAATGGGCCACATGATGGTCATCACTGCCCATAGACATTCACCCTTACATCACCAACCTTGGGAACTAAAGTGTTATGTCCCTTGTGCTTGTAGTTACACTAGCTCACTCACCCTTCCAAGCGGAACGCAACAATACTATTACTGTGACGGGTTTTGCACAAAGCCCAACCACCAGGTAACATACATTCACGCCCTTGCGGTACTCTATTGTTTCTTAAGTTATTACTTATGTACTTTTAAATACAATAGAAAACAGTGTTGATAATTCACACAAATTATACAATTTCAGTAATTAATGGCTTTATCTACCTGCGATTATTTATAGATGGTCGTTGAGATATCTCGTCTTTGCCTTGATATGTAGGATGTCGTCAACTGGATTAAGAATCTATGTATTTTTTTTGTCAACTCTACATTAATTTCCGTTCTCTTTACCTGGCCACCGACTTTATTATAACCTTACTGGCGCAAACAATCATAATCACCTTGATCGTATTCCGAGTACTCATTGTGGACAGTTACGGTGCAGAAAAAACGCTTCTGCTATAACGTAATTCCCTTTAACAATCTGTAAATGAATGTTTCTAGAATTTCTGTTTTACACCTCACATAAACTACTTAAATTATTCAATGTAATTTAAGTTCACAATAATTTTATATTAATGCAAATAATGTCATTTGAAATAGTTTAGCAAATAAATACAAGCACAATAAAATAATATATTTTGAATTAAATTATATTTGAATGGTTATGTTAATCGAAATTGATTTATAGACTGTTAATAATTAGGACGCCTATATAAGACACATTACTCTCTATTATTAAACAAAAATATAAAATTGTTCCTTGAGTGGGTTGTGATGGCTCAGCGGTGAACTTAGAACACGCAAACTCCACTGTGAAGAAACTGCAAGAAACTCAACACGGTTACTTTTTTTTAATTCAACAAATTTGCATAAATTACATACCATACAAAATTGACGCGTGAAATAAGTTAAAAACCTACTCAAGACGAGATGACTTTTCTCAGCAGTGATTACAATACAGACAAGATCATTTCTACGTAAGAACAACCAACTATTAACAAGCAATTTTTTTAACTAGTCTGTAAGAGAATCATACAGTTACTTCTGAGTAAAAAAAGAATCTTTAGTGATCTCATCTGTCTATTTTAACTAGAAAGTGTTTTACTACAGTAACAGCCTGTAAATGTCCCACTGCTGGGCTAAGGCCTCCTCTCCCTTTTTTTTTGAGGAGAAGGTTTGGAGCTTATTCCACCACGCTGCTCCAGTGCGGGTTGGTGGAATACACATGTGGCAGAATTTCAGTGAAATTAGGCACATGCAGGTTTCCTCACGATGTTTTCCTTCACCGTAAAGCACGAGATGAATTATAATTACAAATTAAGCACATGAAAAGTCAGTGGTGCTTGCCCGGGCTTGAACCCACGATCATCGGTTAAGATTCACGCGTTCTTACCACTGGGCTATCTCGGCTAATACTCGGCCATCTCGGTTTTACTAATATATTTGTAAATAAATACCACGGAACAAATACAATGGAGATAGTATTCGAACTATAGATAGTGTTGTCTAAGATAAGTCGTTAAAGAGTTAAAAGTATTGGCCAATGTTCTACGAAAAAGATAATAGTTTTAACGGTATTTCAATAAAAAAAAAGGCTAAATTAGAATAGATTGGCAGATTACGATAAAAAAAAAATCGAGTTACCGCGAAAATCATTACGTGAATTCGAGTTTCGTTTTTCGGTGTTTTTTTTTTTTTTTAATATTCGATAACTGTTTCCTTTGACGCTCTTTTGAGGTTTTTCTGTTTATTGGTATTAAAGAGTTCTTATGCTGTCTTTGATATTACTTGTCACATTTTTTGTCAAGTCACGCTGTATCGTAATCTTTATTCCGATTTATGTAAGTTGGTAATATTAAAAAAAAAAAACAAATATATAAACGAATAATTAAATTACAAACGACAAAATAAACACTCTTATATAATAAATAAGTTAGTCGAATTTACGTTATTTTATAAGTTAGTAAATATTTACTAATAACATTTAAAAAAAAAATGACAATAAAATTACTTCGCTCGTGTGTTTATATGGACGTGTGAGTGAGCTTTATAATTAGTATTAACACTAATTAAAAAATAATTTTGAGTATCATTATCATAGTAACCTTTTCCTCAATGCTTATTGACCATGTCGTGTAGAATTATTAATTATATAATTTAAATTGTTCAACAATCTTTATTACTAAAAATACCTAATACAATATAAATTATACAATTAAATTGAGTCATAATTACAACACGATAATGGCTACGTGTGTTTAACCCAGTTCCCATCGATAAAGGTAAATTTTAATTATTTGGTAACTAACATTTGTATATAGACAAAAGTTCGCATGATATGAGTAAATAAAACATTTTCTATATAATAATACTTAAATGTGGAATTTTACATTTATATGAAACAAGTCTTTATATGTAGACTAGCTACCTGTCCCGGCTTCGCAAGGGTAGAATTATAATAATATCCACTGACATTTTTACACCCTGCCAACTGATCCCAAATTAAGCGTGTACGAAGCTTGTGGTATGGAAACCAGACTGATATACTACGTATACTACTTTTCTTTTTGTAAATACATATATTGATAATTACACCCAAACTCAGGACAAACAGACATGTTCATGCACACAAATATCTGTCCTGGGTGGGAATCGATACCAATACCTTCGGCGTAAAAGGCAAGTATCTACCAACCACGCCAACCGGCTTAAATAATAAAGAATAAAGGTGTACATAAAACGTTTATATCGTATAAATATATAATATAAACTACATTCGTTTATAACATATTATAAAATTCTGGTCGGTATGTTTCCGAAACCGTCATATATATATAGGCCTCTGCATCTTTGACAGATGATTTAAGCGGCATCGCGAAGGCACTTGCGTTCATGACTGAATAGACCTAAATATGACGATAGTTATGACGAAACCGTCATAACTATCGTCATATTTTAGTCAATTTACTAAAAACTTTTAATTTTAATGTTTTATACATAAAACCGTATGGAAATCGTTACGGTAGTGTTTTGAGTTTATCGCGTGCAGACAAACTTACATGTATTATAACATGTGATATATCACACACAATGTACCGAATGTTTTTTTTTTTTGCTTATTCGTCACGGTTGTTATAAGAGACAAAGGCAAAAACAGCTTCTGTATTTTATTACATGACATTTTGAGATAATAATACTTAAATGTGGAGCGGTACATTTCTAAGAAATATACTTTGAAAACGTAATGAACCATATATTCTCAAATTTTATATACATTATAGTTTTTTGTGGAGTTGTCTCGCAATCGTAATAATATTTCACTTAACAAAATAAAATCAAAATCCTTCGTTCAACATAGAAGCATTCTTACTCATTGATTGTCAAATTATAAACTACCGCCGATTCAAAAGATCGAATAAATTACAGCACGAAAATGTACAACAACTGGGCCCTTCTCTCCTCTTGAGATGATTTGGGGCTTAACACAAAACTGCTCCAATGCGGGTTGATGACTACATGTGAAAGGTTTCTTCACAATTATTTACCTTCGCAGCCGACCACGAGATGATTATAAAAGTAAATACAGTGATTATTGCCGGATTTGAACCTACAATCTTCTGTTAAGGTTCACGAACTCTAACCACTGGACCACATCTTATTTAAACATGCCTCAGCAAATTTTTATCCAATACCAGATATTTAGAAAATAAATAGATCGTTTCGACGATATTTCTCGCTTCACCATCACAGCAATTATAAGCACGAAAGACAAAAACCGCTTCCGTATTACATTACATGACATCGCATATTTGTAGTTATTTAGTATTACTATTAGTTGGGAGATTGCTGAAAAAACATCCTTTAACTATATCCGAAAGTTATAAAACGGAATTACTGGTGGTATGGCTTGGTTCAAGCTCGTCTGGTTTAGTACAACCATTCATCAGATAATCTACCGCAAAACAGCAGCCTACCCAAATTAAAATAAAAATAGCAAAAATTTCAAAAAGTTCTTTAGCAAATTCCCAAGAAATCGTGATTGCTAATTTTTGCCTCCATGTTATGTTTCCATAAACAGATTGAAGACCAAATTGGAGACAAGCTTCAACGATTAAGAGAAATAATGAATCACCTCTAAGCCCTATTACATATTAAATAGTTAGAATTACACACAAAATTCAAAATATAACATCCTTAATCAAATACGCTCATACTAACACTTTTGAATTGACATTTTAAAAAGATTTCCGACCCTTACATTACATAGGAAAAAAATACGTTCATATGTTTTTGGTCACAGTTACTCCTTCCCCGTCATCGACGCTTACTAAGAACGGATTTTACGCAAATCAATTTTATCCAAAATACATTTTTCTTCTTATGTACCCGCACGAAGCCGGGCCGATTAGTTAATTTATTTATATATAAGAATCAGTAATGTCTTGGTCTACTGGCTAGCTTAAGTCGCAGGTCAGTATAAAGTTATTGAGTTCTTCAGTCGAAAAGTTCTGAATAGCTGGGACTCTGGAAGTTGAAGGTGTATTGGTCCTACGCCTGAACTCTTTCTGGTAGTTTCGTGTCCGCCGTGGATTATGAGAGTGAATGAATAGAGAGTTCACTCATGTTTGCGGAAATACTTATGGACTATGTGTCCTGCGCATTTGGCTAGTAGCCTGTGAGAACGAGTGAACGACACGAGCAAACATGACAAATTTAATATTTCTTATAAATCGTAATTAATATTCCCTAATGCCTTTATAAATTTCTTTTAATATTCAACGACACGCCTTACAAAAAAATGTTCGCTCAATACCATTCATCGGTTTGGGACGTATTTGCAAACAATGGTTTGGATGCACGCTGTTTGGGTTATAATTGTCTGTTATAAATTGCCTTTTCTGTACGAACAATAAACTCGTAGCATAAATTTCAGATGCAACTACCGCAATGTTTTTGTGCACACAACTTATCAAATATCAAACAAATCATTTAACGTGATTATTTTTAAAATTGGAAAACCTGACCGAGTCACCCTCGTCCGTGGGAGAATACCCTTAATTCGTAACCCCACACGTAGTCCCTAGGTGGTGCCGATCAGGATACAATCTAACTGGTGGTAGGCCTCAGCCGTGGTTAGTGTTATTTTTCTTATTTTTATAACTTTCTTTAAAAATAATATACTAGTAATTATAAATATAGCTAATACATTTTTTATCTTTTACAAGGCATCATTAAGCGCAAATTGAAAATGAGTAATTCAAATGTCTTTCTTGCACAGATAAATAAAAAAAATACTATAATCATTGTGTTTTTTAATATAAACTTACATATATCAGTATTGTTAATTGAAATGTCATATTGCTTTTAATGTATTTTTTCGGATTTAATAATATTAGTAAAAAAATTAACAAATATTTTTCCCTTACTGTCAGCATTTGCTGAATGAAACAACGATATAATTCATGGAATTGTCAGCTCGATATTGATGGGAATTGGGTTAATTTTTACTAACTAAGCGCATTATCACGCCATTGTTATCACGCGATTGTTATGAATTATTCGCATGATCACTTAGGTTATAATTATGTACATATACACCTTTACGTCATCAATAACATGATTCTAAATTCAAATAATATTACGAAATCATATCCACGACATAACGACCTTGCAGTTACACATTTAAGGGCATATTAGTATATTTTGACTACATTACCTTCACAGTTTATACCAATCAAAGAAGTAAAAACAAATATATGAAATCTTGAATAACCTATGATGTTCATTATTGATTCGTAAAATAAGTCATTATAAATTTCGACGAAGTTACTATAGGAACTTTGGAATTAAAATAAAAGTGAAATATTTAGTGAAGTGGAATAGTTTTATTAAAAACGACATATTAATCAAGCACTATTTGTCATTATACAGCAGAGATATTAGCAAATCACATGGAATATGTTATAATCTATGATTTATTTGTATTTTGTTTCTCCTTCGACTGGTACAACCTTTGTTGCAATATAAAAAACTGTGTACTAGAAATATCACCCTGAAACGACTGACATGATAGTCTTCACGACTGTAAACTCAAATGACTTTGAATTGCAGTCATTGCTTCTAACACAACTGTTCTAATTGCATCGTTGTTCACAGTAATGACATAGGGCGTGGGTTTACCGATCACGAAAGGTTATATTGGGCTGTAATCGGCCAAATGGCAAACATTGGTGTATGTTTCAATATTTTACCAATCTCCAATATATTACGTCCCACCTATTTAGCTTTTCGGTCTGTTAATCATGCCAACATGTTACATTGTGCCACTAAAACCTTGAAGTGCATCAGACATTAAAGTATTAAGCATAAGATAATAAAAATAGCCTCAATTTATTGTATTAAATTTATAGATTGGATGGATTTAAGATAAAACTAAAGATACATTATGTAATTAATTTTTTTTATAACTTCTTAAACGGGAAGACATCATGATTCACATCATTCATCTTCATATATATGAAGATATTTTTAATTTTAAGATTTCCAGACTACGACCCTATTAATATTTCCTAAAGTTATCAATTTGAATATATTTTTTATGTGACTTGATACCTAAGTCATAATATAGTAGCTCATAGTATATGAGTAAAATTATAATCAAAATGTTCTGGTAACATTTAGAACAGCTGTGAGTTTCAAAACAATAACATAATTGCTTTAAACGAAGGCCACATTGCATACGTTTATCTTATAAATTGTAACAAAAATCTTGATAACAGATGAACAGAAAACAGAATAAATTGAACGCACAGATTAAAAATAAATAATGTTGCATGTCACTTGTCTAATAAAAAATAACCTTTAAATATCGTAATAAGCCCACGCGAATGGTTGCGTTCTAACGAAATGCGATAAAATTGCTTAAGTGCTGACAAAAACTGCTGTTTTCTGATGGATAGTCGAGCAAAATATTATATATCGATATGAGTTATATTATTTCAAAAACACTACACTCATGAAGTCGAAATTACAAACAGTGTTTGTAAAATTACAAATTGTGAATGTTGCGTTAAGGAAAAAAATCTATTAATCTGTAAGTATGTAATTAAAATTGGAAATATCACTGTCGCATATTTGTCATTTATGTATACTTATAAATCACTGTTAATTATTAAGAGCAAAAAAACAAACTATTGTAACATTTACGAAGCAAGATAAAAAAATATTTCGTTATAAAATAATAAGGCAGTGTAGTCTAAGTATCTATGTGTTACATCTTAAAGAAAATGATCGCTTAATTATTACACTCCTTAGTTTGAAAAACTAGGTTTCGTAAATTTGCGTAATGGCTGTAGGTACGTGAGAAATTGCGGAAAATGGCACGAATTATGAAAATACTTGCGTTAAGGTATTTTAAATATAATATGTGTAACTAACTTATATGTTATAGCTATAATCGTAAAAAGAAAATATAAAGCGACTAAATGAAATCGCATGTCCAACTGAAATTAGTGTACTAATAAACCGTTATTTTAACATGTTTTTTAAACTCTAGGTTTGTTATATTATTATAAAGTTAATTGTTTTAATGTCTTAGTTAATTACTATGTTTAGTGTTAAGGTTAACTTGCAAATGTAATTAGTTTGTGTTGTTATGTCGTTATTGGGCTTGAATTAGCTTACATTAAAACGAAAGAGTAACGTATGTAGCATAGATTACAATGTATATAAAATGCTATTTACTGTTTCCTATCATTTACGAGGAATACGAAAACAGATGCATCCGGTTTCAAATATACAAAACATTGAGACATGTAAAATTGATGCGTACATTAGCCACCAGGTAGCGACCTAGATCTAACATTTTACACAAAACAACCCGCCGTAGCCAATCATTCGAGACGACAGGTTTTTTTCCGCGAATACGCACCTTAGAACCGGCATAGCTCGACAAACCATGGATGGAAAGTACAGTTAAATAACTTTAGAATACTCACGCAAAGATAGCCGTAGATGTTTAGGAGAGATTACGTTGCAACATATATTTTTTTTGTACACACAAGCACACGAGTTCAGTTCACTGTTATGCGGCACAGAACGTTTAATCACGGTTGTATTTGTTCACAGGTCAGTTCTAAATTAATGCGGTGTGTGGGATCGGCGAGAGCAACAATAACCCCACGTATAGCAAGCACGACGGCGCGCGGCGGACTGCGGGCAGGGGTGCCGGGAACCGGCAGGCGGACGAAACGTCACGCAGCGCGATCTTGAGATCTCCCACTCACCGTTCGGATACTTCTAAGGTTTCTAAACGTATGTTTGAATTATTATGTTATTCGCTGTGAATTCAATAAGAATATATATATTCTTTATTTTTACAAATAAACTATTTAATTATCATTTCAAAACTTTCAACGTTAGTACGAATTATAATTGGAGACATAATAACTATTTTAGAGCTTAGATTTTTTACGTACCTATTACTTTGTTGTCTGAATACATAAGTTAGATAAACTAAATATTACTAGGATTTTTTTTATTTTTTTACAAATAATTAAGTTGAAAGTTTATTTTGTTTGAAAATGTAAGTATAGCGAGCGTTTCTACAAAAAAATAATTTATCTCATTTAATTTGTTTGATTTGTAGCAATTATATTGCAATAATAATTAGGATATAAGGTATTTTTCATCATTCCTTCTGTCTTTGCATAATTTTTATCTCTATATACATTTTATTACTGAATGAAATATACAAATATCTAGTAAAACCCGCACATACCCTCATATTCGAAAGATTGCGTAATAAAAACAATTACATTCGAAGGTGTTTACGATTACAAATTAGAACAAAATCAACCTAATTCTAATAAAACCTTGAATTATAAAAAAAGTCGAATTAAAAAAAAAGTAATAAACTAATAACTTAGTGACATGACCAAAAATGTCATGATTTGTTTGTTGATGAGTTTCTTCGTCATCGTCAATCCTGAATAGCAAAGGGCAGAGGTCCATGATTGTAAGTACAAATCATCACTATCACATAAATAAACCCACTGGCATTTTCTAACATTACATATTAGAAATACAATTTACATTGCCACTGCGTTGGCAATCTGGGCAGAAAGAAATATCGACTTATTACTAAACACTTGTTGGAAAATACATTTCATCTTAATGTACTGTCCGATTTGCCTCTGCATATACAATATTTATAATTGATATAAAAAGTTGCCAGCAAGCTAATGTTTTTGTCGATTGTTGGTAGAAAGAAGAATACAAATCCTGTGTCCTAGGTTCAAATAAAAAGGCTGTTTGTCCTGTACCTGATCTCGTCTATTGTGTCGCATTATTGTCTCAGCGGATTATAAAAATGGCGATATAGAATGTTAACTTCTATTTTCACTCATACATGTGCACTAATAACTCTTCGCAATTGGTTTAGGCGACCCATTCACTCTGAAGAACGTTCACTGGAGTGAATATTCATTTCTATGCCGAACGCCAATATCCATCATTGTTGAATCAATTTACTAATTAATGTATTTTTCACATTAATTGTTTCACTTTTCATTCTCAGTAAAAGAGCGAAATAAACGAGTAGGGAAGGTCAATCGGTAGGAAGACATCATTTGAACAAATATTTAAAAAAAACATAATTTGTGTATTATAAAAATATACATATAATGATTAATTTATAATTGAAAATAAAAACCAAGGTCGTAAGTTATGCTAATTCAAAATATATTCAAGTTGAAGTAAAGACAATGATTCAAAGAATGATTGAACGATTGATAACATTCGCGGGAGTGGGTTTAAAACATGCAGTCATGCCGGTCACCTTGTGAAGCGAACGGATCATATTATTGGTTATACTTGATATGATGATAAAGTAATTTTAGTATTTGTTGTAATATAAACGATATTATATTTACGATAAAATAGATAGCCGAGTGAAAATCGCGTTGCAAATTATATTACAACTAGCCGTATGCCCAATGTGAATGTCTTATCGAGAAAAATATTTAGAAGCCCACCGAATTATAAATATTGAAAGGGGAATTTGTATACAAACTTTCATCCTCAATTTCACGCATTTAGGTGTCTTAATAGCTGTCTTTTATTTATAAATAGAACCCTAAATACCGTGTATAATATTTCTAAATTTCACAAATATCGATTTTACTGTAAATAAAATATAGTAAAATTTGTGATATACAGTATCGGTTATACGTAATAAGTATAACGATTCTTATTAGATGAGTGGTATATAAAATAAGTAAATAAACTATAATTAATGAAAAAAATACTTCAAGAATTATGGTACCTGTTAGCTGTAAATATTTTAGGGTATCGGTACAATTGGACAGTTAATCAAGCATAAAAGTTGATTAAATTATTGTAAAGTATTAAATTTTGGCATGAAATGCAAATACTTTTTGTTCTTACACTAAGTAATCTGTCAATGTTATTCAGCATACATTAGCGTTATTATTAAACGCTAAAATGATTTACTGCGTTGTTTACGACCTACCAGCTTGACCCGCATATTCTATTTGATAGAAATTACTAAACCTCATTGCTAGAAATATACTATTAACGAGCTGGTGTGCGTGACTTCATTCGCGTGAACGTCGGACAATTTTATTTTTTTTACTATAATAAAGAATTTTAGATTTTTCTATTTAATTCTGATAACATATTTTATACAAAAAAAATTACCCGCGACTTCTTCCGCGTGTTTGGGAATGTTATATGTTTTGATGGGTGTTAAAATATGTCCTTTCTTGGGGTTCAAGCTTGCTTTATACCAAATATCATTAAAATCGCTTCATTGATTTAGCCGTGAAAGCGTAACAGAAAGACATAGTTACTTTCGCATTTATAACATTAGTACTCGTCTCGTAAAGTTAAAAATGTGGTATCAAAATATGCATTTTATTCAAGGCTTTTACAAGAACTTTCAAATCAATTGGTTTGCAATATACTTATATATGCTGCGATGAAAATTCACCAATGTAATAACATAGCTGGCTCTCGATGTCACCGCCTAACTGTGACATCAATTCCATCGCGCACAAAGAAATTTGGCAACTCCTTTCTTTGTCTCACTTCCAAAAAATGGAATTCCTTACCAGCTCACGTGTTCCCTTCCTCTTACAACCCGGGTTCCTTCAAACGAGGCGTGAATCTTGCGGGCCGGCAAGGCGGGGCACGGCTAGTACAGAACATTCTTCCTGACTGTACTGGCCGTCGTCGCGTTTGGACTCTACTACCACTTACCATCAGGTGGAGTATAGTCATTTGCCATCCCAGCGCATATTAAAAAATTGTACAATAAAATGTATACATCATGAAATTAATCGAATACTTTTATTAAAACATTATCGTGTTATTATTAGTTACAAATTGAGACACGAAATTAAAAAGCAATATTGAACAATAAATTTAATGCCGAGTATAGCGATGCAGAGGCAATAGTATCAGTGTCTTGGGTACAATGCCACAGGAAAATAAATGAATATTTTTTGTTTTATTATATAATATTCAGTCGAAATTGAGTTTGTTATTTTTTTGTTATATTAATTACTCAATCGATTATTATTAATTTTTTTACAGACATTGTCGGAGACACAGAAAATCATATAGCGTACCTAACACCCCACTTCCGCACAACTCGTATAGTCATAAATCATTTTAATATAATGAACATATATAACGCTATAAAACTTTTACGTTTAAAGATTCGAACCGCGCATTACAAGTAAAATAAGAATATTAATGCAGTATTCAGCGGTCAACGTTGTGGTAAGTTAGTGCCTCGCATTGTACTGTATTATATGAAAAAAATGCTTACATACACCTGCAAATGTCCTCTTCAACTTTGTGAGAAGCCATTATCATTCTCTATTGGTTAGATAAGGTAGATAAATGGTTAAATCATTATTACCAATATTATTTACCAATGGCTTACTAACGAAATATTCTATATTCCTTTCTTCTGCTTGGACAGCCTTCTGATATTACCGATTCACTTTCCTTACTTCTTTATGAAATGGATATTTGTACAGCTCGAACATTAAATTCTACAATTGTAAAATTAAAAGACTGAAGTGGTACTAGAAATTAACCAAATTTTTGTCTCTAACAGTCACCCCTACATTTTTCCTTCCTAGACTTGAGTCTACTTATCCTGCTGATAATCCGTCTGGCGTCCGGATTACATACATGTACATCTACTTCATCTACCTTTCAGTTATACCTTCAATAATACAATAATACAAATAAATATTATATTATATAAAATTATATAAAATAAATATTATATTATATAAATAATTCAATAATACAAATAAATACAAAACGATATTTCTACGAAATTTACAAACGCACCTAAGTAAATCGTACTATTAAGTAATAATTTAATTAGCTATTGAGTTTTAAATATGAATGTTTTAATTAATATTACTATTAACGCAGGTCAATGTCGCCCAGCGAGCTTAAATCGTCTAACACCAATATATCGAGGCCATTAACTATATACACTTCACATAGAATTTTATAACTGTAAATAGGCTCTCAGCGTAGTACACTAAAATAAATTTGTATTTATTATTTAAAACTATTTATTTGTAAATATATTTTTTTATAGAAAGGCAGACGAGCATACTGGCCATCTGATGGTAAGTCACCAACGCCCATAGACATTGGCATTGTAAGAAATCTTAACTAACGCTTACGTCGCCAATGCGTCGCCAACCTTGGGAACTAAGATGTTATGTGCCCCTGTAATTACACTGGCTCACTCACCTTTCAAACCGGAACACAACAATACCAAGTACTGCTGTTTTGCGGTAGAATATCTGATGAGTGGGTGGTACCTGCCCAGACGAGCTTGCACAAAGCCCTACCACCAGTAAAGTATAAAAAGTATTCATATAAAAGGTATATATGTATAGTTAGGAATAATACATTTAACTTACTATACTGTACAAAGTAATATTGATGATTAATTATCGCCTGCGGCTTCGCCAGCGTTTTAGGAGAGGTGTTAGCAGTTAGGTATAAAAAGCCAATGTCCTTGGGTTCAAAATCGGTTTAATGGAGTAGCCGTGAAAGCGTTACAGATAGACAAACAGACAAAGTTATATTCGCAAGTATAATATTAATAAGTATACATACTATTTGTTATTTTTCATACATTATATTTAAGTTTTATTGTATGATTATTAATAAAAAAGTACCTCGTGCAGTGATTGATTGAAGTTAATCTTGTCAACCGACTATTCAAAATTGCTAGTAAGAGCCAACTTTTCTTGCTTATTTTTTTTTCATGCAGTGGAAACCTTCAGAAAGGTACCTTGCTCCCTTGCTTATGTGGGATTCTTACCCACTAAAACCACTGCGATGGCCGTCCTCGGCACGGATCGGAGAGAGAATGCGGGATCGTGTTGATAAAACGCATCCGCGGCCTCTCTCTCGGCTTGGCGGAGCTCTCCTCATGGGGCGAAGGTAATCGCCCTCCCGCACTCCTCGCTAGTGCGTACGGAAGCGTGAGGCAATCCCGGCTGCCATCCTCCTCAGGGCCGTCTGAAATAAGACACGCGAGGCCCCCACCTCACGCATCCACGGTCCCATCTTGCTTGGCCCAACCTAGGATCTGAAAACCACTACCTACATTCTCTGTGCTCCGGGAATCCCCCCTAGGAATTAGTTTTCATGCTGACTTGATTACATACCATTTAGTGTTTTATGTGATCACGGCACACAGACACACAATGTTTTTATAGTTACATTTTTATCTATAAATAAATAAAAATACTTTCTCAAATATTCAATGTACAGACACGACCCGTTACATTTTTAATACACGCATAGAGTATATCTTTTACGATTTCCTCTCGGACATTACGATTTCCTGCTTTTTGTATTTTTAACCGTTAATTTACTATAGTTGATTTATACGGCTTAGAGGAATTTAAGCAAATACACATTTATTACTAGACAGAGCCGTTATTACTATATATTTATATAACAATAATTTGTTTCTTCTTAACAATTAATTACTTTTAAATAAAACCATTGTATTCATTAGTTATTATAATTCGCCCAACCGTTCGTGTTCGAAATTCAAAAACGAATTATGTTAAGAATTTGTAAAAAATCATATCACACATACATACTTCTAAGTTTTCTGTCTCAATTAGCGTCGTAGTAGTAGTAGGTGAGTACTATGGAATCAAAATAAGAATAGGAACCTGTTCTCGCCAAGTTGTGACGTCACAGGTGTAACTAAAAACCGGCCAGCTATTGTAAGCAAAATAAAATATAATGAAAGATGCAATACAATCTGCATCTCCTTAAAAAATATCCTAAGACTTAGTCAATTGATTAATTTATCGTTACAATATTATTTTACAGTTCATTAATTAGATAAATATATAAATTGTTTTGGAAAAAAATTATATATAAAATACATTCATTTTGCTTACCGTACTTTTCTGCGCGTCGGGCCTTTCGTATTCTTATTTATATAAATGCTTAAGATTTAACATCAGATGAACTTAGACAGAACCCTATTATAAAACATAAATAACGTCATTCGTATTTGTGCGAGTATATATATGACTATGGATTTCTGTTTCTATAATAATATCAGTCCTATAGATGCAAACGCTACTTAATGAATGCTTCTAGGATGCCATTCGTCAAATGATAAAAGATCCCTTTCCTGTTGATGTTCTATCTGTATCCGTGGATGGGTATTTTGCTATCGATGACTTGTCAACATCAAGTATAAACAAACATATAAGTTTTACATATAACGTATATTGAACAATGAATATCTGTGTATAAAGTAACAGCCTGTGAATGTCCCACTGCTGGGCTAAAGGCCTCCTCTCCTCTTTTTGAGGAGAAGGTTTTGGAGCTTACTCCACCACGCTGCTCCAATGCGGGTTGGTGGAATACACATGTGGCAGAATTTCAGTGAAATTAGACACATGCAGGTTTCCTCACGATGTTTTCCTTCACCGTAAAGCACGAGATGAATTATAATCGCAAATTAAGCACATGAAAATTCAGTGGTGCTTGCCCGGGTTCGAACCCACGATCGTCGGTTAGGATTCACGCGTTCTTACCACTAGGCCATCTCGGCTATATCTGTGTATGAAATCGATCAATTTATATCGATACAGCAGAAATTTTATTTTATTCCTTTCAAACCTTCATATCTTGTGTCATTGATACTATTAATCATTTCTAGTATAAAAAAATGCTAATCCTTTTGAAGAATGCGAGTATTTTTACTTATTGGAAAGCGTTGATTTTAACTACGATTTATATAGAATGAAAACAGCGCGTTCTAGTGACAACAATTGGAATCACGTTAGTGTGTATTTGTCATGAGACCTACTAAGAAAGCCACTGGGTCATTGAGACCCTGGCCCTTCGGGCCAAAAAGAGAAGACACGGCAAGTACTTCTCGCTGGTGAGGAACAGCCCGGGTAAAGGTGGCAACTCCAAGGCCCGTAGCCAGACTGGCCTAGGCCAGTCAGGAGGAACCAACTCTCTCTCTCATGACACCTTCCTCCTTGTGACCCGTTCGAAATATTTTTGGAATATATAAGAGTATATTTATTAGGTTTATTGCCGCGCCTTGAATATCAGTGAACAAATAAGATTGTATCAATTTATGACGATCGAAGTATCAAATCCAAGAAAGCAGTAAGTTTTAATTTTTCTTATTTGTTTGTATTGTTGTAATTAATGTTGTTCTGAAAAAAAAATCGCTTATGATAAGTATTCGTTAAATTTACTGTCTTAAGTATACACCGCGAATAACGTGAGAGAAACTGCGCGCAACAATTAGTCACTACATATTATAAAACGAGGTGCCTCCGCCGCGTCTGTTTGTTTGTCGATCAAAACGCGATAGCTCAAAAACTAAAAACCGATTTTTCAAACGGTTTTCAGCTATGGATTCACGAAGAAGGGTTAGGTGTATAATTCATTAATATTTTGTGTAAATTGGCTGAAATATGACGATTATTGTTGAAGGTATCGGATAAAAACATCCTGACTGGGAGTTTAGTAGTAGTATAAACAAATAGTTATGTGTATAATATTTAACCTTTTTTCTATCCGTGCATTTCTTAACTAAACGGGACGGGTAGCTAGTACTATAAATTTAACCTATTATTTCTCTGAGCCTTTATATTCTACACAAATATAAGTTATGGTTATATAGCTTCCATTTTTTTAAAAACATACCATACGCTTTTTAATATTCCGTCTGGCTGAAAGTGGTTTTAACTTTTTGCAAAAAGTCAGCGCGACTTTTGCTTGAATTAAGCTGTATTCAAAACGCTGCTAAAAATTCCGTACCTAAAATTAATTTCGTGCAGTTATAATTCTTGAGTGAATTTATTTTATATTAAACACGCTGAAACACTACATTCAACGCAATAGTATATTACTGATAATTTTATTTATCAAAATACAATGTATGTACATATATCGCATTTCTTAAGTAAATATTTACAGGTGATTACCTCGTTGGTCTAGTGGCTTGATATAAGGCCGCAGACCCGGAGGTCCTGGGTTCAATTCCCAGGTCTGGCCAATAAAAAGTTATTGGGTTTTTCTGTCAGAAAATTCTCAGTAGCAGCCCGGAGTCTGGAAGTTGGAAGTGTGTACACTCCCGTGCCTTGGAAAGCACGTAAAGCCGTTGGTTCTGCGCCTGAACTCTTTCCGGTCGTGTCGGATTGCCGTCCTATCGGTTTATGAGAGTTAGGAAACAGAGAGTGCACCTGTGTTTGCGCATACACTTGTGCACTATAATATCTCCTGCGTAGTTGGCTAATCTCTCTTGAGATTGGCCGCCGTGGCCGAAATCGGCCTGGAGGACATTATTATTATTTAAAGGTAGTATAAAAGAAGAGCTTATCACTTACTAAATATTAAAGTATACCAATATCTAAATAATAATACGTAAATTATAAAAATAATAGGCGGTAGATTTATGACAATCAATAAGTAAGTGTAACGCTTCTATATTGAATAAAGATTAATGACTTTGACTTTGAATACTAATCATTAATCGATACATACAAATATGCTGTATATAAAAGAAAAAAACACATTGAAAATTCGATTATAAAAATTTTTTTCCGACCAATAGTTTGAATACCAAAATAGACTATTTGATTATTATGGAGAGAGTTATCGACAATCTGATCACCTTTATTTTGAAAACGTATATTGTAGTATGGACAAATTACTTACTTATATCAAGTTATCTAGTGTCTAGTTTCTTTAATGAGTGTCGAATTTTCAGACGAACTTACTTTATTATTATATCATATTTCATTATTACATTGATTATCAGTTGATATATATATTAAAATCGTCATCATAGAAATCTAGCACACTAATCAACATAAATCTACTTATAATTTATGGTATAATTGAACATGGGATCATGTTCAAAGAAACTATAAATTCGACAAGATAACACAGATCAAGATGACAGAACGGAAATCGAAAAACTGGTAATAATTTATAAAACTATATAAATGAGTAAATATAGATAAAGATGTATTGAAATGCGAATTTAAATTACGAAACGCAATCAACGAAGCAGAGAAATTACATCTCATGGTTGCGAAGAGCTCGTGATCGCTTGCTGTAGTTTTAATTTATTAGATTAATCGTCGCCAGCTCGATAAACAGATCTTAGCGCATCCTTCATTAAGGAATTAATGTTATATATTATGTTTCATTAATTTACAAATAGTTATTGCTTACGAGTGCCGAGGCTGAGCGTATATTATTTATAGATCTTGGTGGGAGAAGGGAAATATCGCGAGGATATATGTTGGTAGACATTATACCAAATATTCACTTCGGAATAAGAGTGTGATGAAATGACTTAATTTTTTTTTGTGTAGTTTTGAGGCAGCTACAGACGCGGACATAAAAGTGTTATAATAATATAAAGTTATATATCCTTGATATAAAACAATTGCATTTTTTGTTAACTTTGTTTCAAATATAGTTCTCGAAGTCAAAATCGATCGATGCTTCGAAAAATACGTGAAGTTGTAAGTTCTGCGGCGGAATTATTTTCGGTCTTATCGGGTCTATAGTCTCATCGAATTACAAGAGTTCACTTGTGATTACGTCACGTTCTTGTCAACTAAAATATGACCAGAGAAGTCGGTTTGTCTTTCTTGAGAATACAAAAGTACTAAGATAACAAGTTTTTCCAGAAAAAAATACATAATATAAGTATGTGCCAAACCATAGTAATTGGATAAACAGTGTCGAAGTATATTAATCTTAAACAGATATACCAACATCTATTATTACAAATAAGATAATAGTGTTGCTATATTAAAAATTATGAACAAATCCGTGTTTATTTTCTAGTTATTTAAATTCTAATTGAATAACACAAATATCAATTAGTATGCTGACAACATAAACTGCAGACGATAATTTTTCTCCCACGACACAATAAGTGAGTCAACAATGATTTTATGTAAGAGTTATGTATTACTTAACGTAAGGGTATGTGTTCACATTTCCATTACGAAATATTGATGTTTACAAATACTTCGCTTGTAATGTAAAATGGCTACGTCACTTCTAGTTTAAACTAAATAATCTGCATTAAAAAAATTACGGACTCGTAATAATGACACCAAAATCTTCTTAAAATGTTTATAATAAAAATTCGTCAATGCAATACTTATTTCTATGAAGGATCTTTTCCCTACCTAGAATGCTACATTACAGGTACAGTTAGAATAAAAATTATTAGATACATTAAATTTATTAATATCACTTCCATATTATTAATTTAATTATGTAATAAAAGTTATTTTTTTATCTTATAATTTCTTTATTTTATAAAAAAGTCTTTTATAAATATTAATTATTTAATTTCCTAATTGCACATCATATAGTTAATTACATTTTTTTAAAGATATTTTAATTATCTTTTTATTGAGATTATTATAGTCTCTATCTTTTGCAAATGTATTTCGTAATTCTATCTTAAGGTTTTTATCGTTTTTATCGTTTGTATTAAATAAAAATAATAAGTAAATTAAGATCTTGTAATTTTCATTCGGACTCTTTGGGAACTTCTGAAAATTATACGTCTTTCATACAAATATGCTATATTAATATTCTTCTCCGTTGAAAACTCTATGCGACTTTATTACAACAAATTAAAAACGCTTGAAAATTTGTACACGTTGTAGTGACATCTTCTCGCACCGAAGACTTTACTATCATATTTATTTATTTATTTAGGATCACCAACCTGGCGTACAGTAATAATTACAAATTAAAAGTTTACAAACAAATAGGTCTAAGGGTAAAAGTTGCCCTACTTACAGGCAACCACGACATGCAAAAATGACACTAAGCTTCTTAAATAATAATGAAAGAAAAAATAAATATAGTAAAAATAAATTTCACACAATTTCGAAGTACAAAATGAAATAAATTATATTCGATCTAAAAAGGTTAAAAGGTATTCTAACAAAACCCAAGAAATTTTACTTCAATAATAATATAAGAATTGCTTTAAACACGCAATATAGCACGAATGTCATGTGACTATTGGCCTTTTATAATAAATTGCGAGTAATTTTAATAAACAGTATGACCTAAGTCTTTTACGTTGTGAATTATTTCCCTGTAATTGACTGAGATTTATCTCTATTAAAATATCTCGAAGAAGAATCATCGTAACCGCATATACTGTCATCGGCTAAGTCACAATCACTTTGTTGCTATTTGTCACAATTTGCTCCTTAATCCAGTCCAGCTTATAGGTCTAGATGTAGTTCCCGAGGTCTTGAATTTAAATACCGGACGCAGCTAAAGATTATTGAGTTATCGGTCAGATATCCTCCAGCTTGGATTTTGGAATTTGACAGCGACACTTATTTGCCTCAATCCAGTCGCGTCTGATTGCCTCGACCAATTAATACAAACGTTCTTTTGTTTTTTTTCTTTGTTATAAGTAGGCGGGCATATGGGCCACCTGATGGTAACTAATCACCACCGCCCATAGACATCGGTGGTGTAACGAATATTAATTATTCCTTACATCGCCAATGCGCCACCAACCATGTGAAGTGAGATTGAACCTCGTGTCTGTAGTCAAACTAGCTAATTCACTCTACAAGCCGGAACGTAACAATACTACCTACCCAGACGTGCGTGTACAAAGCCCTACTATCAAGTAAAGTTGTTACTTCTATTTTTTATATAATTAGGTACTTCCTACATTCTTAAGTTTATTGCTATAAAGTAAATCAAACATGACCTTAATATAAACATTTGTCGCGGTAATTGTTTCTATATATGGCTATTATTATTATTTTATATAATAAGCCGAGACGGTCCAGTGAATAGGAGTCAGTCAATCTTAATTGAAGATCGCAACTGTTAGGTTCTATCACAATGTTTTCCGTCACGGAGTGACATTGGCTATTTTTATCCCGGGACAACGTACAGGAAATAGCCGTTGAATAAAACTATTATGACATGTAACATAATGGTATGTAACGTAAAACCAGGGGTACGATTAGTAAACATTTTTTTTTATTTAATAGGTAGGAGACGAGCAAACGGGCCACCTGATGGTAAGTGGTCTCCACCGCCCATAGACTTTAGCATGTCTGTAATTACACTGGCTCACTCACCCTTAAAACTGGAACACAACAATACCAAGTACTGCTGTTTTGCGGTAGAATGTCTGATGATTGGGTGGTACCTACCCAAGCGAGCTTGCACAAAGCCCTACCACCAGTAAGTAACTAACTACTACAACATATACTACATATAATACAATAAAAAAATACTACCTGTTTTTTGAGAATCCATTCTCATCAACTTAAATCTCTTCGTAAATCCTTTAATTAATGTGTATAATATATCCTTATCCAGGTCACAGGCTACTTCTGTATTTCATTTCAACGATTGGTTAAGTGGTTTAGGCGTGATGAACAAAAAGCCAAGCAGAGTTTAACGTCCACATTTATAATAATAAATATTCTAATTATTAACAGCATAATATTAATATCAGAAACTAGTTATAAAAGATCCTACTAGTAGTTTGACTACATATTTTTAATAAAAAATCTAGTCTAGACTAATTAGTCGATACTAATGTCTAGACGCTTTAAAAAACTTTTTCCTCGCAATCCTTACTCATAAAAAAAATGAATTAGATATCAATATTATTATCACTATGATTGATGTTATTTTTATATTTTAAACGAATCGCACGCTTCCATTTTTGAATTGATGATACTATTGCCGAAACTTTCATGCATGTGTCAAAAACAGCTGCACAACCTCAATCATTGCACAGATTGGTCATGACCTTGTTTCGCATCCTAGGGGCTCCCGTAGCTTCTGGCGTCTGACCAAGTCTGTGCAAAACAATTTCTGCCAACCTTCGCTGCCACCGCTCAGAAATCCGGACGGATCGCTAGCTCACAGTCCGCAAGAGCAAGCTGATCTCCTGGCTAAACTCTTTGCCGACAATTCCGTCATCGATGATTGTAGTGCACTGCCACCTACAATACCTGCATGTGGCCATACGATGCCTGACATTAAAATCAGGCAACGTGATGTGCGTGCGGAGCTGCAATCACTTGATGTACGGAAAGCTAGCGGTCCCGATGGAATACCAGCCATAGTGCTGAAGAAGTGCGCAGCGGAGCTGTCTCCTGTGTTAACGCGCCTGTTCCAACTTTCTCTCTCTTCGGGAAGTGTGCCGGAGGCTTGGAGAAGAGCTAATGTGCAAGCGGTTCCCAAAAAAGGGGACCGGTCTGACCCGGCAAATTATCGGCCAATAGCTATCACCTCAGTACTTTGTAAGGTGATGGAACGGATTTTAAACAACCAACTGATCCATTACCTAGAAGATCACTGTCTAATTAATGATCGTCAGTACGGTTTTCGACCAAAACGGTCCACAGGTGATCTTCTAGCGTACGTAACACACCTCTGGGGTGAAGCTATCGACAAGCATGGAGAATCGTTGGCTGTCAGCCTCGATATCTCCAAGGCTTTCGACAGGGTCTGGCACAGAAGTCTTCTCTCCAAGCTACCGGCATATGGTCTGCCTGCTCAGCTATGCACCTGGATTGCCAGCTTCCTACACAAGCGTAGCCTTCGTGTTTTAGTAGATGGTTGCGCTTCACAATTCTATGTAGTGAATGCTGGGGTCCCCCAGGGATCTGTGCTATCTCCCACACTCTTTCTTTTGCATATCAATGATATGCTCTCCCTTGGGAACATACATTGCTATGCAGATGATAGTACAGTGCATGGTGGATACCACGGACGCGCAGTGGCTGGGCGGGCGGAAACTGAGGAGAGGCGGGAGAATCTTGTCATTGAACTCGATAGGACGTTAGATCTCATCGCCAAATGGGGCTCTGATAATCTTGTTGAGTTTAATGCCAAGAAAACACAGGTATGCGCTCTCACGGCGAAAAAGTCAACATTTTCCCCTCTTCCCTCCCTCTGTGGTACTCCGCTGGTGATGCAAAGCAAAATCGCCATGCTGGGGATTGACGTTCGCTGCGACCTTAGTCCAAGGGATTACATCGAGGCTGTTATAAAAACAGCTTCACGGAAACTCGGAGTTCTGAACAAGGTGCGGCGCTTTTTCACGCCACAACAACTGTGCCTGCTGTACAAAACACAGGTACGGTCTTGCGTGGAATATTGCTCGCACCTTTGGGATGGCTCCGCTAAGTACCTACTTGAGGCCTTGGACCGGTTGCTGCGACGTGCCGTACGCATTATTGGCGACGTAAAGGTCACAAACACCCTTGAACCTTTACAATTGCGTCGTGAGATAGCAGCACTGAGCGCTTTCTATCGACTGTATCACGGCGAGTGCTCTGAGGAATTATTCTCTCTAATTCCTGCTTCCCCCTTCCTTCTTAAGTCCACGCGAGCTGGTTCTCGATGTCACCGCCTAACTGTGACATCAATTCCATCGCGAACAAAGAAATTTGGCAACTCCTTTCTTTGTCGCACTTCCAAAAAATGGAATTCCTTACCAGCTCACGTATTCCCCTCCTCTTACAACCCGGGTTCCTTCAAACGAGGCGTGAAGAGGCATCTTGCGGGCCGGCAAGGCGAAGGCGGCTAGTGCAGAACGTTTTTCCCGTCTGTACTGGCCGTCGTCGCGTTTGGACTCTACTACCACTTACCATCAGGTGGAGTGGAGTCATTTGCCCTCCCGGCGATATAAAAAAAAAAAAAAAAATCGTAAACTAGATAAGAACGCAAAGTGGCAATGTTTACATTCTCATACCTCAGAAACCGTTCGTCCTGTTCTTGAACTTTTTCGTCGAATTTACCGTCTCAAGGGATTATGAAAGGTAATACAGAGTGCAGTTATGTTTCCTGCGCAGTTGGTCAGTCTCCCTTAAGAATGGCCGTCGTGGTTGAAATCGATCAGAAAGTCATCATTTATGTATGAGCATCATAAAGCATTTATGTATAAGCATCATAAAAATTGTGGTTGCTTTTATAAATTAAGAAAAATAATATATCTCTTAGTAAGATAATATTTTAATTGTGTTGTGGTTATCCCATAAATGGTTGCGGAAGTCAGCGAATGCTCTGCATAAAATCTACTTACCTATGCAACCTTCGAGAAACAAGAAGATCTTGGCAATTTGCCTAGAAATTGCTAGAAAGATAATGATAACGATGTCATGAGGAAATTCTTTTAACATTTGTATAATTGTAACGGTAAATAAATATAATGGTCATCATTTGTACAATAAATTCATATATTAATATGTATCTATTTATATATAATATGTTCCGAGTACGAGTCAAGATGGCTAGTTAGAATACCTACGTAGCTTGTAACCAATGATCAAATCAACATAGAGTAAGACCCGTTTTTTTTTAAATTACTCCTAAACTTGGTAGCATTTTCGATCAAGGCCATCTACTTAATACGTCTACTTGCATTTTTAATACAAATAAAGGTGAAATTAAAACATGACCAAATTTAAATATGGCTTAATTAATATCACCCAGACGTCAATATACCTCTCCCTCATTCGTATATATTTTTTTCAAAAACCATCCTCGGGTTTAACCCGAAATTCGTCATATTTTTTTAGTATTTTATTATCATTTAAAAGGAATGAAACGAATGTCAAAATTAAATAAAATTTATTCAAGTAGTCTCTTAAATGCAATTTTGAATTGTCATTTTATGAAATTAATGAACTGTGAAGCTTGGTTCGGATTGTAAATTATATAGAAAAGAACCAGCAAGAAACTAACTAACTTTTTCACCAAGAATTTATTTGAACGGTGCCTATTTTATCCACACGCGATACTTGTTAATTATAATTACTTATTGATTTTAAGTTCATTAACATTAGCTGTAAGTCATTTTATAATAATTAATTGAATTGACATCGAACGAATTTGTTATCGTTATCTTATAATGTTTATTTCTTCCTTCCTGTATTTTTCTTAGATATTATTTAAATGTCTCGTATGGTAGTGATTAGCTTCTAAAACGGCAAATCATGAGGTCGTTACTAATAACTTCGATTTGGACTCATAAAAAGATAGAGAGCTTTCCTGTCAAGAAATTGACAGTTATTGTCTCAGTAGTATCCAATTTCAAATTTGGTATTGTATTAGCTCCCGTGTTCATAGAAAAACGCTTTAAATTCATATGTTATTTAATTTGAATAAAAAATTATAAGGCGTAATTCAATTTCAATAACAATCTAAAGAATGCCCATAATTTAACAACACGGTTATTTAAAATTATAATATTTTGTGAATTTCATACACGTGTAATTAAAGTCATAAGCGAAATTGCTTGGTTTTATTAAACCAAAGTATCTAATTGTAAATAAGTTTAACCCTGTGTTCGTGTGTTGATAATTTAGCATGAATTAACTCCTTCGTTGTTTAGCTGTTAACTAATAACGTTGTATATGCTGAGATCCTGTAAAAAGCGATTGTGTTTTCTGGCAATTCTTACACTCGCGTACCGGAAAGTACGTAAACCCGTTGGTCGTTCACTTGAAATCTTTCCGGTCTTTCGGATTAGCAGTTATAGCCTATGAAAGTGAAAGAACAGTGTAATAAAACTATATGCATTTTCGTTTATGCACACACTACCAAATATCGTGGGGTTCCTAATCCGTGTACGGAAGCACCACTTTTCCGGTTAAGATACCACCTGATGTTAAATTTTATCACCGACGTCCATCTCAGTCCTCATCGAGGGCAATGGTCACACCTGATGACATCCTCGATCGTCGTGCCAGCAGTTCGCACAGGGTAGTCCCCGAGTATATGCAAGGGACAATATTAAAAGGTTTTTACTTTTTATGCGCACTTGATCTTGGGAAATAGATGTTATGTTCCTTGTGCCTGTAGTTACGCTGGCTCACACAACCTACAAGCCGGAACACAAAAATATTATTACACCGACCATCAAGTTAACAATCAATTTAATTAAATATATGTTCACTTGAGGTACTGATGAAAATAATATAAATGTAAATTTTGTATAAATCGAGATGACCCAGTGGTAAGAACGCGTGAATCTTAACCGATGATCGTGGGTTCAAACCCGGGCAAGCACCATTGAATTATCATATGCTTAATTTGTGTTTATAATTCTTCTCGTGCTTAACGGTGAAGGAACGGTGAGGGAAACATCGTGAGGAAACCTGCATGTGTCTAATTTCATTGAAATTATGCCACATGTGTATTTTACCAACCCGCATTGGAGCAGCGTGGTGGAATAAGCTCCAAACCTTCTCCTCAAAAGGGAGAGGAGGCCTTAGCCCAGCAGTGGGACATTTACAGGCTGTTACCTACTTACTTTACTTAAATTTTTTCTAATCTTTAACTGTTGTAGCGTAGAAATATATATTTATATACTCATATACGAACAAAGTTGAGTCCAAACTCTTGTATAGAATTACATCCTCGTGAAGGTCCGTGGTTCGTGTATTAAAAAGTCGTAAACATCCATGATGCGTGTCCTGAGACCAATCAAACGGTAGCAAAGCTGTTAAATATGCAAATTGCGTACACTCACCAACATAAGTTGTAACGAGTTTTGGTAAGATACTTGTTTTTATTCTTAATAAAACATTTAAATAATGTAATGACTTTAAAGTATATATGTATAACATCGTTTTAAATAACTTAGATGAATGGAACGTTCTTAAAATTTTACTTAACGATGTCAGCAGAAATAGAAACATACAACAAATCAGATGATAACCATATTAAAAACAGTTATAAATATGACGCAGGTGATTTAAAATCTTTGGTCGTTTTCAAATAACGCCTAATAAAAAAATTGATATTTATTTATTTTCTTATCGAAAGAAACGAAATATAAACAAAGCAATTAAGTTTACACAAATTGTTAAATCATGAAAAACCATTACTTTAAAATACATACTTTATAAAGACAAATAAATAAAGGATATGAAGTAACACAAAAGGAAGTTAGTTTTAAATATTAAATAATATTTTAAGTGGTTTTTTTTAATTTCAGAAATCAAAACGAAGATATTTGATTAAGGCGTTAAATAGTTCCTTTATGAATCATGAAGGTTAATCCAAAATGAAATGTAACAAATTATTGTTAAAACAGATTTTTTATTATTTTTCATGGAACCAAATTAAATTAGTTTAACTCAATTTAGTTTCATTGAAAAACTTTTGTATCACATTGTACACGTATTCATATGCTTACCAAAAAGTAAAAGTCAGTTTTGAATACAAAATCGATTGTTTAGACTCAAGATGAGTACGGACGATATTACAAAGATTGTTGTCTGTAAACAATATTAAGAAGATTTGTAATCAAACTTTTATAAAAGTTTTCAATATCAAAATTGACGAAACAAGCGACAAAGTTATATAAGCGAAAAAACACTCATCACGAGATCTCCTAAACTATCCGCCCGATTGACTTGAAATTGTTACAGTTACTCTTTCCACAACGTAGACGACTCACTAAGAACGGATTTACCCAAAATCCATCCAAAATACATTTTTCTTCTTATCTACCCTTGCGAAACCGGGACGACCATATTACACGGATACCATATTCCAATCGAAAGAAGGAACAAACTTTAGATTTACATATTCTTATATATATAAGAATTTCTATAATAGTTATTGATTAATATTTACTTATAACACTGCTATTCCATTTAACTGCTTATATCCACATTAGTTTACTTCCAAACTTACAATAACAACTTCGTCGACATTCCCAATGTTTTTATCCAATCCGTAATTAATAGCATTGATTATATTAAAACCCGACTTATTATCTAACATCAATTTACAAAGTTTTTTTATTTCGATCCTATATCGTTGTGTTATTTTTGTCACCAGCTGTGTTCATAACTGTTTTTTTATGGGCTCCATAAAAAATAATACTTTTTTTTTGTACTGTCAATCTAGAATATGTTATTATAATATTTTAAATCAATTTGTATTAAACCCTCTTTGTGAGTGTTATTAGGAGAATTATCTAGCTTTGTGGAGCAGTATAGGTTTTACAACAGAACCCCAAAAAAGTAAGTCTACTTGCATTTGTTTAAAAAAAAATTTAAAGAAACGTTTATGTGAAATAGGCTTTTATATAATCCGTGAGTCCATGAATGATCGTACACGTTAGAAATGAAAGATTAGGTCGTAATAGTTCCTGTAATTACCAGGGACAAAATATATCTTTTAAAACCGATCGCGCTTCAAGTAATCGGTATAATTCTCAAATATTTTATGATGCTAATATTGAAGACAATGGGTGACCTTTTATCACCAGATTCTGCATTTACACGTCCTCATTATGGCTCTCAACAAAACAACAAACGTTATATTAACATTTTTTACAAATACTCGACGCCTTATAGAAATTACGTTATTTAGTAAATTATTCTTAGGTCATTAAATTTAATACTTTTTATTCGGCTTCCTTTGCAACAAGATGATTGGTTATTACAGCTGCAGGATCCCTATTATTTATGGACCTAAATTTCGACCAATATTCGTGACTAGAGGCTATGAAACAGGAATGTTTTAGAGCTGGATTTATGGCAATCAATGGTGTTGGAATAAAAAAAAATAGCTTCTCTTAAAATTATTTAAAAATATCCTCTATTAAAATTTTTCTAGATTCTTAGGTGATGACTCTGAAATAGGTTAATCGTGCTAGAATTTACAATAAAACGGCGGAAGCTCTACATTCAAAATACTACAAATAAAAATACTGCTTGTAAGGGGCTACTTTATTTAAGTAGGCTCTAGTAGTATTTTTATTTGCGCTAATTAAAGTCACTTTACTTTAAATGCTATGCTATATGCTAAGCTGAGACCTCCTCTCCATGAAAGTAGAGAGCTTGGTGCTACATTTTTGACCATCGGTGTAACTCTGTAAGAACTCACTTTGTTTCTCACTGGTAAAACACACTTACAGTGTTGTGCTATTTTGATACATGCATTCTTTTACATATTGTAATTAATATAGCCAAAGTCGCATATATAGTCGCATAACTATCAGTCATTTCATGATCGTGTACTGCGGCGTGTAAGCTGTACGATAGACTGATTACTAAATTGCAGGCAAAAACTATATTTAAATGAAATTGAGTGCAAACATACCTGTAAAGTTACAAAGGATCATACTTAAATAGAATCGTTGCCCAATCATGTACATTCAAAAGCTTAAAACTGTACAATTAATAAGGAAAGATCACTATAAATTCTTCTCATATACAGCATCCAGTTCTGTTCCTGATCTCCCTGCTCTGGAGTGACCATAAGTCCATCCCGAGTGTCGTATTAGCGTGCTATGTAGACCATCCTTCTGATTTATACCGTTACTTAAAAGCGGTCCATGGCAGAAGCGATTGAAAGGTGATTTTTGCTAGGATTGTCAACGCTTGTGATAACATTATGAGGCAAAGATGACTTCTACATGAATTTTACAATTATTCCGTGTAACATTAAAAGTAAACAATAAAATTATTTATCATTCTGTCTGTTATTACTCCTCTGTGTTTTGAATAAGTCATGAATTCGACAAAGAATTTAAGATAATAACCCCAACTTTTTACGTACCCATATAATTAAGGGTTACTGACATTCCTAAAAAGTAGCTCAATGACGTAAGTAAAGCGTTAAAAAACGTTACGTTATTTGAGAATACGAAGTTTCCCTTCGAAAAACCCTAAGCGGTATTAGATCTATAACTTGCGCCATGGTCGAAGTAGTACAAGAGTCGCATACTCGCATCATTCTGTCAACGATGTATATCGCTTTAAAGACGTCGCCGTGTTGAAATGCTAACGGGTTATTACGTAACTAAGGAATTTGGATGGACGAGTTGAATTTAGAATTAGATTTTAATGATTATACTTAGATAGATCTGGAAATTATTGTATAATTGAACGTGTAATTTGTTAATTAGGTTTTTTATGTAAAAGTGTGATGAAGGTGTGTTTATTCATATATGTAAGTGGGGCGTGATAGTTATTTTTAGAGGGTAGATAGTTTTCGGAAGTTTGTTTTTTAGTCTGTGGATTAGTTGTGTGTTATTAAACACTTCAAAAGTAATAATTTCTCTCCATTGTAACTCCAAAATGTAAACGGAAGAATACCTATGATTGAACTTACATATATTTTCTTATGGGTGTATAAATTAATTGAGAAATGTACTAAGAAATGTTGACAATGATGAAAGTGGAATGAGATTGATGATTATAATGGATTCGCTGGCTTAATATACTTGAATAAAATTTGTTAATATTTCTTAACTGATGCAACAGATGAATCAGCAAGAGATTTAGACTTATTTTTTTTTAATGCTGGGAATTTTATATATTTTATATATTACTCTTCACCTGATGGTAAGTGGTAGTAGAGTCCAAACGCGACGACGGTCAGTACAGTCGGGAAGAATGTTCTACACTAGCCGCCCCCTTGCCGGCCCGCAAGATGCCTCTTCACGTCTCGTTTGAAAGAACTCGGGTTGTAACAGGAGGGGAACACGACTCATCAGTTACACTTTTCAAAAAATTTATATAGGTATTTAAAGTTAAATACAATTCAACTTTTGTTTAACTAATGAAAAGCTATCTTTTTATTTATAGGCCTATTGGATTGGACGTAACGGAACCCTGGTCACTTTCCCATACTAGATACTGTATGGGGGGAGACTAGACTGTCAGCCAGGATGTTTTTCTTAATATAAATTCATCAATTTCGATGTTTCTCGTCTGCCGGGCGTCCCTCGACGACAATTATGTGATGATACTTCATCAGTCAATACATTATTATATCGAAGTAAATGAAAAACATTTGTCGTTATATCATTAATCAAAATCAACAAACACAAACGTTACGTTTTGTTATCGTCCACCATCTTACAATGAGCAATATGTTATTTAATACATTTTAATGTTAAATACTTTTTTAAAATTTTGTACGGATTTTATCATAGAAATTAATACTTTGTCGTGGGTAGGACGTATGGTCTTTACTAGGTTCGAATTTATAGTGCTATTTAATAAAATTAAAAAAAAACCTTATATTTGAGTTATCTTAAATATGTATTAAATTCTACAGGATTATTATTTCCAAGAGTTCAGTTCCGCATTCCGTTAGTTCAATACAAATTCACCAACGCCATATTCCATTGTCCTAGCAAAAACGCAGGGCTGCTAATATTAAGTTTTACTATTTATTTGTCAAAGTTATTTTGTTTTTATTATTGAAATATCATTTAAATATGATTCGTTGTCATTAAGTTACTGAAACAAATATTTTAAAATTATTATTAATAACTGGTATTTTATAATATTATGTCTGTTTGAATGTTTGTTTTATGTTTTTTTTTTCTATTACCAGAATTTAAATAAGGTATAAATAATTAAGAATGTAACTTGATCTACACTAATTCTTACATTTAGCTTATGTTGAATTAATAGATATCGATGAAATATGAAATTTATGTTTATGTAATTTTACAGATAGTTTGTGTTTCATGAAACTCCACAAAGTATCTTTAATGATATTTTTTTTTTTTATATAGAATAGGAAGGTGGATGAGCTTATGGGCCACCTGATGGTAAGTGGTCACCAAACGCCCTTAGACATTGGCATTGTAAGAAATGTCAACCATCGCTTATAGCCAATGCGCCACCAACCTTGGGAACTAAGATTTTATGTCCCTTGTGCCTGTAATTACACTGGCTCACTCACCCTTCAAACCGGAACACAACAATATCAGTATTGCTGTTTTGCGGTAGAATATCTGATGAGCGGGTGGTACCTACCCAGACGAGCTTGCACAAAGCCCTACCACCAGTAGACAAAGCCCTACCACCAGTAATAACTATCTCTAAACTTTTTTAAATTCATCTCGTGCTTTACGGTGAAGAAAAACGTCGTGAGGAAACCTGCATGTGTCTAATTTCATTGAAATTATGCCACATGTGTATTCTACCAACCCGCATTGGAGCAGCGTGGTGGAATAAGCTCCAAACCTTCTCCTCAAAAGGGATAGGAGGCCTTAGCCCAGCAGTGGGACATTAACGGGCTGTTACTGTTAATGTACTACACTTTTTATGTTATTTATAAAACAAATTGTAAATAACGTATTCATAAACAATTTTTATATGTAACTTATATATTAGGGTAAGCCGACGTGGCCCAGTGGTTAGAACGTGTGAATCTTAACCGATGATCATGGGTTCAAATTTGGGCAAGCACCACTGACTTCTCTTGTGCTTTATTTTGTTTTTAATTCATCTCGTGCTTGACGGTGAGGGGAAATACCTTGAGGAAACCTGCATGTGTCTAATTTCACTGAAATTCTGCGAAATGTGTTTTCCAACCCGCATTGGAGCAACGTGGTGGAATAAGCTCCAAAACCTTCTCCTCAAAAAAAGAAAAGAAAGTCTTAGCCCAGCAGTGGGTCATTCACAGGCTGTAACTAAAAAAAAATACATATAAGGGTAACTTATATATTATATAAGAGTATCAGGTCACTGATTAAAAAAAAGTAGATACTATATATTTCTGAATACATCGAAGTATATAAAAAGTATCAAGATATCCGTATAAAACTTTTTTTTTCAATAAATCTGAATAACCTTATATAGCTTAAAAAAATTTTAGATGATGTATACCTATAACATAAGCTCGGTATTTAGATACAAATACACTATAGAAATGCAACTATACTCAAGGCATATTGCTCCATCTCGTTGCTCTCTAACATATTGCACACCGCGTTTGTAATAAATTATAATTTGCACCTGCCACCCCTAAGGACCCGGGGCGTGATACTATCTCGCCGGGATAAATTGCGATTGATTAACGAACTAGTTACTTGTTAGTGGATTTGTTTCTGTTATTTTAAATAGTTGCAATCGGTGATTATTTATTTCGTATTAATTAACATTTGATGAACAACATTCGTGTAATGATTTCCTGAGAGAAGATCGTAAAACGCATTCCTGCTTCAAGGTCAATGGGTCATACTAAAAAAACTGTGTTGGCTGTTCCAAAAATTGCACACATAAACTAATGATGATAACCCAATCAGCAATTTTGAGCTCGGAGGTCTTTGTGGACGGAAGCTAGTGAACTGTACAGAGGATATCGTATTGAAGGTTAACACAAACACAGGGGCACTATATATTCCCTCACTCTTATAACCCATGGAGCCAACGGCTCAACATGATCAAGGCACGGAAAGGCTTAATATTTTTTTTGCAATTCGAACCCTCGTGAACTGGTTTTAACCAATTTTAAGCCAACCGTTAGTATTCGTTTTAATCAACTCTGGTAAACGTTGGTATATCTTATTAAATGTCTTGATGGGTTTGAATTCTTGAACATTAACGGCACTGTTACCACGTCACGTGTCAGTCAATTATAAAGGATTGCTGGTGGTTCAATTATAACGAGTCATATCTTCTGATTAGGACAGTTATTATAATGGCTTTTTCATTTATTGTAAGCGCGTTACCATGGATGGTGTTAAATATGCTGTATTATTTGAGTACTTACTTTGTCATCTTTCTAATGAAAGCTCTGAATTCTTCCCTCGCAGAAGATTTAGTGCCGTTCCTACATATAGTCACCACATTTTAAAATGACACGAATTGTTAACAATACCGGCATTTGACCAGCAAAGTAAGTAGTAATGACATAAACTAAAGTTGAGTTTAAAGGCTTTTAGCTTTTGGTTTAGAGTATGCGGTTCATTACTTTTTGTAAGCATTACTCATTAGTCATTATTGTCATAAAATAAACGAAAGGATGGGTTTAAAATTAACGAATTTGCCACCAATTTCGCTTACACGTATCGACATTTTAAAACATTAAAATACTAATATATCTCAAGCATCTAAACGTAGTTCTGTTAAGTAAATACTCCTTAACGTAATACTCTTTTTAATCATGTATTACATAATTTAAGATCAATATTGAGTAGAAAAAATAGAGGTATGAACTAAAATTAATATTATAGTTTTTTTTTTTTTACTTTAAGAAAACGTTAAGATAATAAAGTGAGATTACAAAAGTAGCCTAACTGTGTGATCACATTACAATTTATAGGGGATAGAAAGTGCACCTGATCAGACTACTACTTATTGAAGATACTTAATACTTTATACTTTATTGTACACCGCAAAGAGTAAACAAGATACTTATTAAATGACAGATCTATCAAAGTCGTTTAGTTCAATACAAAAAAAATCTTTAATTAAGTTTTTATTGAAAATCTATGTAAACTTACGTGTTTGTGATAATATTTAGCGTATACGATCTACTTTAATTGAAATGTCCATCTTTAACGCCTCTTAACAACATGTCCGTCTCGTGTACTTGAATATGCTTTACAAATAATAAAAGTACTTTTAAAGAATATATTTGTCATAACTTAGTATTTTCTATTAATAATATGTACCATATATATAAAACTAAGAAAATTACCATAAAACTAATTAAATTATTATTAAGTTATTTACATCTTATATACTGAATACAGTTATTCGTACCAAATTTTTTGGATTAAAGTACTTAATCCAAAAAAACGTACTTTTGGATTAACGTACGTAACTTACTCATAAGTTATTAAAATTGTCATTTGTGCGTTTTTATTATTGCGTACAAACGGACACTTATAAGACCATTTGTACTGTGCTATATTGATTGCTACTTTCGAATGTCCCGTTGCATTTATCAGTTGTTTTGATAATTTACGGTTATCTGTATTATTCTATTACTTTAGCAGAGTTGCAACTTACAAAGCTGTATGGAACTACTGTACCAGCTTCGTGCAATGGTACATGAACTGTAAACTTTCCAGAAGCTTAAATTGCTTGGACTGTATTTCATTACGATTGTCTTTGTTAGACGAAGTCTTGCTAAATATTTAAAAAATAAGGCTATTTAAAAATGATAATTAAAATTATAGGATAATATAAATTTGTTTTACAAAATACCGGAAGAATAAAAATATTGGACAGAAAAATGTCGATGAATGAATATCCATCTGTATTTCTTGACCGGCGAATTATATTATTCAATAATTGTTGTGAATAATAAATTAAATTATTTAGAGATTGCGGGAGACAAAAAATATATAAAATTTTAAATTTACTTACATTATTCAAGAAGGCTCTTAGAGCGCTTTTGAGTCGTCATTTCAAAGGATAAATTTAATATTAATCTGTAAAAATAACCCGACAAGGCATCTTCATTAGAATCTACCGAGAAGAACTGACAAGAAACTAAACAGTTATTTTTTTCATCAATCATATTAAATGTTGAAATCATATGCAAGTAACTTCTAGATATAAATAAATAATATCAATCCATTACAAAATTCCGTAACTAGTAGAAATCGATCCCGTGACATGCAGGCGTTGAACCGGGAAGGTCATCAAATCATTATTCCAATTCCTGACGTGAAAACTGAGCCAAGTTTTCATTAAAATACCAAGTAATTTAATTTCTAGCATTGTAAATTTTACGAGCGCTATTTAAATGAGAAATGTTTTATTGATACGAACGCAAATATATTAACAACTAGTTAAGTCGGAGAAGAAGCTGCGAGCGACAATGATTCTTTGGTGTATTGAAAACAGAGACTATAAATCTGTTTTCGTTAACATTTTAAGATATGATGCCAAGTTCAGAATAATATTTAAACTTTTTTTTAATGTAACATAGGGGTAAACTAGCAGGAGGATCACTTGAAGGAAAGTGACTACCACCACCCATGGACAACACCCGAGGGCGTTGCCGACGTTTAATGAATAAGTACGCTCTTTTCTTAAATGTTTTAATGTCATATTGGTTCGAAAAAGTCACCGGCGAAAGCTAGTTCCACAGAGTGGTTGTGTGAGTTTAATCATTAATTCCATGAAAAAAAAAGTGAAAAAAAAACTATCGCAGCACCAAATTAAGTAGATCTAGAATTGTACAATTCTACTATTTTTATTATATTTATTACTAGCATTTCAGTTATTTTAATAACACATATTAAATAATGGTCGGTGGATAAATTTAATACTTATGTAAATATTGCGGAATGTCTATCGTTTCCATTGAACTTGTCAGCGCGCACAACCGAACGCTTCTATATTAATGTATAGAATGATATTATACCTATGTATATAATGTCAGTTCGCTGCAATAACTTATAAATTGCAAATTATCGTTACGTGCTTTAATAAAACAAAACAATTTATTTAATTGACTTTTATATCATGCAATCAGACGTTAATTACTATTTTGAATTAATATCCTTTCTACGTTATTATTATAATTATTTTTGAAGTAGAGATAGACCAGTGATTACAACACGTGAATCTTGATCTAAGATTGTGGGTTCAAATCGGAGCCAGAAAACCGCATTGGAGCAGCAATAAATATATAAATAAATGTCAAAATGCAGTTCGACACGTTTTAGTAAGTTTTTTTTTCATCATAATTAAAACTTACTCATTAGATGAGGAACAATTTGCATTTGCATGCTAAGTTAGCCTTTTATTGGCGTACACTTTGTAAATTTACTTTTTTTGCCTCGTTGGTCTAGATATAAGGCCGTAGATCCTGAAGTCCTGGGTTCAAATGCCAAGTCGGCCCAATAAAAAGTTATTGGGGTTTTCTGTCAGAAAATTTCTCAGTAGCAGCCCGGAGTCTGAAGTTGGAAGTGTGTATACTCCCGTGCCTCAGAAAGCACGTAAAGCCGTCGGTCCTGCGCCTGAACTCTTTCCGGTCGTGTCGGATTGCCATCCCTTCGGATTATGAGAGCTAGAGATTAGAGAGTGCACCTGTGTTGGCGCACACACTTGTGCACTATAATATCTCCTGCGTATTTGGGTAATCTCTCTTGAGATTGGCCGCCGTGGCCAAAATCGATCTGGAGGGACCTTAGTTGCATATGGGTACGCAACAGCAAGTAATAGAAAAAAAAATCAACCCATTCAATCTAATCAAAGTTTATATGAGGATAAAACTAAACAATTGAATACAAACTTTATAAAACACTGCAACTTAGGGATAGGGGTAAATTTAAAACTAAAAACTAAAAAGTTATAATCTATAAAATTCGACACGAATATTTTAACTTTTAAGACTAGTAGAACAAAATTACAACATAGTTAATATTTAGCCATTGCAACCTAAAGGTATGGCAGAAGGTCAATCTCTTCCAGAATACCTGGACAGCGCGATTCAGAAATTGACGTAACGCCATCTATTGACTAATGGCCTCAACATATATCATAACAACGAAAATACTTGAACTTTAACTTTTGATAGACTCGACCGATTTCGATGACGGGACAGGAAGCTGGTTTTTATGTATAAGATTTTGTAAGAAATACATTGTGTGGTTTTCACGAATAAAGAAGCCGCGCGCTATATAAATGTAATATGATTAAAATTTGAGTTATCAGAAACTATAATGAAATTAGTAGCATAATTTTATTGGTATTTACAGTTTATTAATCGAACGAAACTAAAAAGTGTTATATAAAATTTGTATTTTATAGTAAAATTTAATTAAATTGGTAATAAAAGATTCAAACATCGCCGTACAATGAAAACTATTAACGCCATGCTTTTATGGTGCATTTATTTTGTTATTTTTATATTTTGTGGTAAGATTCTTAATTATTTTAATCTGTTTTATTAATTATGTTATTTATTGATATAAACATGCAAATTATTTCTAAGATAGCACATAAAGATGAATCTGACTCCGATCGTATCAAATCCACATTAGTGGAGCAGCTATTTGCTACGTCAACAAATCGTTAAAATTAATGATTTATAATTTACGGATATATATAATAACCTATAATCAAGAATCGTCTTTTACATTTACAGTTACGATAATAAATATTATTTGCTTACAGATGCAAAAAAATACGATATAAGCTTAAAAGAAAAACATTCATTGAATAAAGATTCGTTGAAACATTATCACAAAAACACTTTCACTACAAAAAATACAATAAAAAGTTCTGAACAATTAAATATATATAACACGAATAATTCAGCTGAAGATAAAAGAACGGTAAAAAATAAAAACGAAATTGACAATACTGTAAAACACTTACTTACATTTGGTTCTTTTAAAATATTAGCTACAATTAAATTTATTAAAAGAAACTTAAAATCAACGCAGAACATTACTAACCTGGCTGATGCTTCGATACAAAACTACAGTTCACTGCTCATTAGAATGTACGAAAACATACCTAATGATACATATAAAAGTAATATTGACAAAGAGTTTGTTATATTGAACTTGGTTGTCACAGCCAATGAAGTAGTTTACGATATAAATAAAGAAATTTTACGTAAAATCATTAATAGAACGAAGATTGGTTTGGTTGATATATATAACAAAAATATAATAAAATTAAATTTAAAAAAAGAACTCTACAATAATTATATGGATGATAAGAAAGAATACATGGAATATGTATGTGAAAACTATAATATATGCAGAATGTACCCAGCTTATTCTGATTATATTGCAGATATTTTAAATGAAATACTAAAATTGTCAAACGCTAGATTTCATTATTTCGTAACGAATTCAATAATACTATTCAGAGAACAGGCTAGTTTTTTCGAAACGTTGTTAGGTGAAAAGCTGCTAGTTACAAAAATAAAAGTTAGACTAGAGGTCATGTTTTACGGTGATATATCAGATACACGAAAGATTTTTTTAATGATAAAACGAATTTTGATTGAAAAATATAAATTACTATCACCTAATAAAAAAAATAATAAAAATATATTAAAGGCCGTTGTTATATTAATAGACATAATAAACGAAGCTTTTGATAACGACGAAGATGAAATTTTGAAAATATTTTTCGATAACACAATAAATTCTTTACGGCATTGGTCGAATATAGAAGAAGATGATATATCTAGGCTACTGGGAAATATTGTCCGCCATTTTGTTAATACACTTAAATATAACTGGAAGCCATTTGTAAGAAATGAGGTTAAGACGCTCGTAGATATAATTATTAAAGGAAGAACAACTAATAAGGATGTTTACAAGTATTTATTTTCTGAAGGATCGAAGTATATTAAGACAAAGCGTGAGGATAAAACTGATTTATAACTATAATAAATACAGATATCTTTGTTTCTTGCAATTTTGTAAAATTTATGATGATGACAAATAGACATAGATGAAAAAAAAAGTTGGTAGAGCTTAAGGTAATAAAAAAATTACTTTACGAAAAAACGATAAAATTTCAATTTATTTAAATAATATTAAGATATACCTCGTAAAGTAATATGTAAATATTCAGCACAGATAGGTTAAAAACTTCTTCTATTAGAAGAACTGATGAAGGCTCGAGCATATTCCACCACGCTTTATTGAGTATATATCTGGCAGATTTTCATTTTATTTTAGTTTAGTTTTAGTATAGTAACTACAATAGTATTAAGCTGTGTCGTAGCTACTAACGCCCTGCAATTCGATAACATATTTAGTTATAATTTGTTCAACGTAAACATTAATACATACTTTTATAAAATAAAATTTTATAAAAGTATAAAATTGTCAAATACATTTTTTGAAGACTGATATGATAATAATTCTCATAGCCTATATTTACTTTTTAATTTTTTTATAGATCAGTAACAGCCTGTTAATATCCCACTGCTGGGTTAAGACCTCCTCTCCCTTTTGAGGAGAAGGTTTGGAGCTTATTCCAACACGCTGCTCCAATGCGGGTTGGTGGAATATACATGTGGCAGAATATCAACGAAATAAGACACAAGCGGGTTTCCTTACGATGTTTTCCTTCACCGTCAAGCACGAGAAGAATTATAAACACAAAGTAAGCACATAAGCACATAGAAAATTCAGTGGTGCTTGTCCGGGTTTGAACCCACGATCATCAGTTAAGATTCACGCGTTCTTACCACTAGGCCATCTCGGCTTTTTAATAGATAAATAAAAATATTTTGTAAAGTATATAAGAAGGAAGCGATGATATAAGTTAGGCCAACGTTATAGAAATCGCAATTTGCATTCGACACATACAGGTTTCTTCATAATGTTTTGATTCACATCTTGGCTCGCGTTGAATCAAAACAATATGAAATCGATATGGTGAACTCATTGCTTAGCTGTTTGTGGACAAACACTGATTTGATTATAGATTGATGTTAGAGATTATAACTATTATATAATTATTAAAACTCTTTTTGAGAACATAGGTCTAATCGAGATAACTAAATACCGAAAAATAGTAATCGTTGTTGAAAGTTATAAAATGTAATAAACCTCCGCCGAGTTGGCCCAGTGGTAAGAACGTGTGAATCTTAACCGATGATCGTGGGTTCGAACCCGGGCAAGCATCACTAAATTTTCATGTGCTTAATTTGTTATAATAATTCATCTCCTGCTTGACGGTGAAGAAAAACTAAGTGAGGAAACCTGCATGTGTCGAGTTTCAATGAAATTTTGCCACATGTGTATTCCACCAATCTGCATTGGAGCAGCATGGTGGAATATGCTCCAAACCTTCTCCTCAAAAAGGGAGAGGAGGCCTTAGCCCAGCAGTGGGATATTCACAGGCTGTTACTGTAGTAACCCTTCCATACCGTATAATAAAAAATAATACTATGAAATAATCAATTACTATTTAGTTTAACCTTTTGAACGAATATATTTAAAATTCAAATGGAGGTGAGTAATAATCGCTATTTGTATCCGGGTATTCTTATCTCCTATCAGTTTGTTTTTCGATGTCAGGGCGTCACGGTAGTTTGCGCAAGCGTGGTGCCCTTTAAAAAAACGGAATGGATACCGCTTTTTTCTTAGTGGGTACTCCGGTTCATGCTAGGCAACAGCGGGTTCCATATTCTCCACGCGTAAATGCGTGTTTTTAGCGTGAAATAAAAGCTTGTCTTTGGACAATGCCTGCCTATAAATCTTCTTGTTGATTCCTTTTCTTTACGTTTCCACTCTGGACATTCTATTTTCCAAAAATCATTTCCCCAACGCCTTAATTATTATTCATCTACTTCTTTTAAATTCTCTTGCTTACCATGCGTTTATTATTGTCTATTATTATTATAAATATGTAAAATATACAAGGAAACACTTATGCCGAGATTTTTTTTAAAGCAAAATTAAGTTTATCGCATAAAATTTACAAGTCAACCCTTAAGTAAGGTCACATAAATATAAAATACATCGACAAGACCCGGCGCGTGCCTAACAATGGGGTTTTATGGCCGGCAACCGACGGAATTTATTTACTACAGGTCTGCGTAAGGCATGCAACCACATTGAGCATAATTTTATTCCATTAAATATTCATATAAATTATATGTTTCAATTTATTGTTTATTTTTATTTCATTTTTGTTACTTTATCTATGACTTGTCTGGAATAATACCCAGTTGCTTATTTATAGAAATGTATTTTGTATTTTTATTTATATTTAAAAATAATATTTGTGTCTTTAAAAAACTACCTTGCCTTGCTGGTCAAGAATTGCTCGGTAATTCGCTACGCGACCGAATTCAAAATGATAACATTCGTGAAGGAACGATGGTTACCGGCTTGACTTACAGAGTTAGCGTGCTTAAGTGGTCACGTCGTTCGAAGGACTGATAATTAGTCGAAGGGGTAGAGAAAGTATGACAGGACCTTTAGAAACACGTACCTAGACTAACGATTTGATGAAGGAATTATAGTAAGTATATAGTAACAGCCTGCAAATATCTCAGAACTGATTATAGTTGTTATTATCATGCGACACATGTAGGTTTCCTCAATATGCTGTTATTGAGTAATGCCTTATTTTCCATGCTATTGTAACAGTTTTTTATTGCCAACGTTAAAAATATTTTTATAATTTTAAAACAGTCGTATACATTACCTTAAACAATTTTAATAAACTTTTTTTTAACTAAATTTATTTTCTACATACATACTATTATGGATCTAAATAAAAATTAATTCGTAAACAAGAAACATAAAGATAGATGTTCCAACAGTGTGGAGGCACCATTACTTTTAAGTATTGAAGCTTAAACCCGCACAGTATTGCGGAATGTCGGCCCTTGATTGGAAACCGATTTACAATCAATTGTTCCTTTTTCAATAAGGATTTAAAAACATTTCGCATTAAGAACTATGGATTTAAACACGCGTTTATTTTCGTCTCACTGAAGTCGTTTTTGGAAATAAGGATCGTTTTAAACAATGGCTTTTTAGTGTTATAGTCAATATACTTGCCGCGTAACGGTTTAATAGTTACAGTAATGCGCAGTCCTCACTTACTATTAATTGAAATATGGTGTTTAGATTTGAAAGTAGCTTGTTCGAACTGTACCGTGTTTGTTGGGCGATAAAATAAAATTATTAGTATTTTTTTCAATATATGTTTACTGTAAATTTTTTTGTTAAAGATATAATTGAGTTCAATAATTATTAAATTTGTCACTTATATTCAAAAACTTTTGTTGAAAGTTAAATTTTTATTTTCGTGTTAAAAAGCATATAAAAATAACAATAAATTAAACTGTTTATTTTTATAAATATATGTTAGTATAGTTCTCGATTTTAAGGGGTTTCCGTAATATAAATTATTATTAAAAAACAAGCTTTTATACATAAAATTTTTTGTCAATTCTGTTGACTGTTGAGGTCCTCAGCCTGGAGACAATCCTGGGAGCATCAGGTCACGCTTACTGTAAGACTATATTGGTATTATGGGATAAATGGGATGGGTGGTGGTCACTACTACCATCCCTCGTGTTTGTAGTTACACTGGTTCACCCACCCATCAAAACGGAACACAGCAATACTAAATATTATTGTTTTGCAATAGAATATCTGATTGGTTGGTACCTACCCAGATGCACTTGCACAAAGCTCTACCACCAGCAAATGAACTATGATCGAGATGGCTCAGTTACTATAATAAAAAAGGCGAGCTAGTCAAAGCTCAACCATCAAGTATAGCGTGCAAGATTTGACCTCAACAAACTAACAAACATTGCAATATAAATAAAAGCTGGTTAAAACGTCATCGCTATTTTAATAATAAATTAGAATTTGAAATAATAATGAGAGTATCGGATGATCTCATACAAATAATGTTGATCGGCGTTCTCAATTGAGTTATTTCAAGCGACCGACGGACAGTCGATAGCATTAATATTGATAAAAGTGACTAATACCACTGCGTGCGACTTAGTGCTTTAACGAACATTGGAGCGCCCTACTTTATTCGTTAGTTTATATCTAAAGGTACTCCGCAGACGAGACCGAACCTTTTATTTTGGGGTATTTTTTTGTTTTGTATTGATTATAATTTACATTTAAAAATATTTGACACAACCTGTTGCACAAGGGTATGCAAAGTTATTACAAAAAATATATAACATATAATTTATTTAAAAAGGCTGTTACAAACTTAGGAATTGCAAAGTACTGTCACTGGTTCTGAATGTATATAATATTCTTTTTTTTAAACTGTCTAGTTGCTGTTGGCCCTAATGGCCTCTCCAGCGCCACCGGGCGGGTTAGGCGAGATGAACTCAGTCGGATGTTGGAAGCCACACGAGGGGCTCAAGACAAACGGACATCCTAAGGGCGCCTCCTGTGAGGCCGGACCTCGGGTTAGGACGCCGTTGAAGTCGGAAGGGAAGGACGTGTGCATTTTAAACGCCTTCTTACGCCTAAACGTCGATGGGACACGGTAGTGTAACCCAGGGTCAGTTTCCTTATTCCGGGCTTATACTGAGGATATCTGGGCAGATTTATTTTTACAGACCCGACCAGGTATTTGAACGTGAGCATCTGCAGTCGTACAAACTAGCCACTAGTCCAACGAGGTGCGGGTCTACAACAACAACAGTGTTTCTAGTTCCCAAGGTTGGTGCATTGGCGACTGAAGTAAATAAGTAATGGTTAATGATTCATACAGTTCCAATGTCATTAGGTGGTGGTGACCACTTACGATTAGGTGATTTATGTTAGTCTGACTGTCTATTTCAAATTAAAAAATAAAACAAACAATACTAACCATTATAAAACGGGTTCCTATGATACATTGACTTTCTTCTGTCCAACGGATTAATTCACAAAATTGTAAATTGGTTTTTGGTAAATAAGATTTTTATTTATTATTTTTTTAAAGTGATAAATATCCAATTAAAATAACGTTTGTAATGAGCCTTAACCACTGATCCAACTGAGACAAAATTAAATTATGCAGTTTTCTCTCAGGACATTTATCTCCATTCTAATTGCTTGTAAGTGACGAATAGAATGACATTTCAATGTTCGTGACATCGACACTTTCATTAACGATTTATTTAGTTGCATTTGAATTGTCATTTACATTTTATATACATAATTGCAAATGATAATCGCATTCTGACAAAATGGTAGTACTAATAAATAGCTTGTTATGTTTTTTTAATGTTATAATATATATTTATAGATTTTGTAGAGCTGATGGTCAGATCACGGCTGAAGATTGCGGATTCAACACGGGTAAGTACTGTTGAATTTTCGTGTGCTAAACGAAAAGGTCGTGAGAAAAACAGCGATACGCTCCAAACATTTCCTCAAATTGCTTAAGGATGCCTTAGCCCAACACTGGTACATTTACAAGTTGTTACTTTTACAACATATTTGTTTTTTAAAAACTAAACTTCTTGTTCAATTTTTTTTTATTTCGCAGTAATAGTTTTTATTAGATGAACATTTATAAATTTATTTGGGGTTCATAAATTCGATTAACCGACTCATCGTCATCATTAGCAAGCTTATCTTGTATCAAAATGAAAAACAATATTTAAATAATTACGTTATTAAGAGTAAAAAGTTCACGACATAAAAAAATATGTGTATATGTATAGTATTTATATGTGAGTTGCTTGTAACATACTATAAAGATATATAACTGAGCGTATATATTATTATTTATTGTATGCCTGTATACCTATAAATCTTTTAATTGTCTTTAAAATACATTTTATACTTAGTTCTCTATTGACATTTTTTTATATATTTTATGTCTGGTTTGTATAATAAAGTGGTAGCAGGCTGTTACATAACACCTCAGACAGGATCCAACAACATGAACCATCTAACGGTACTTAGTTAATTTAGAAACTGTAATTACATTAATGAACTGATCAGGATCGGACGATATCATATCGTGTATCGAAGATTCTGATATGAGATCTTAGCTCGTGATACGTCCCGCTGAAGTGTCTTTAATTGTAGCCTAGTATCAGATTATCTGTATGACTTGTATTTAGTTAAAACAGTCTATTTATAGAAGTTAAATAGATACAATTAGTTTAGAAATATCTTTATATATTCTTCGTGCTGCATATAATATTGTGATCTTATAATTATATAGTTTATTTTAGGAGTACAGACGAGTTATTGGTCCAAACCTGATAAATATAATAGAACAAACTCGAGGATCACCGCAGAAATCGGTCGTCAAATGACAGAAAGTGATATGCGATATTGAGTATAATAATTATAACATTACGCATCAAAATAGTATTCACCATAAGTCGGTTGTCAACATTTAATGGGTGAGTAATGAAATGAGTTCTTAAAACATAGAACTGCAGCATAAATAGCACCGGTGAAAAAATATAATATATAACACAGCAGACGTATTTACTTCAAAACAATATGTGTATCTTATTATTTACAGTTTATTGTATTTATAATTAAGTCATAAGAACGTTAACCTAAAACTTTTTAAGTGAACGCAGTAGGTAAGAAAATTGTCGTTTCGCGGTTTTCTCACTATTGGAAAAAGGAAAAGAAAAAAACCGGAGAGATAGGCATAGGGCCGTTGACTTTATGTGTTTATCGAGGAACGAGAGTGTAAACACTCTTGTCTTGAAATATACCAATATTTTTTATTAGCCCGATCATCATGTATTGTTTTAAACAAGTCAAATCAAATTATTTTTATTCAACTAGCCTAGATTAGACTTGTACTCTTGAATCGTCAAGCGCTACCACCGGTTCAGCATGTGGATTCTATCAAGAAGAACCGGCAAGAAACTGACTACTTCTTTTTAAATTCAAATTTGTAACAATTGTATAGGTACACTGAGTTCCTGCACGAGATCCAGCAATTATTCAATTCATGCACTTACGTCAGACATATATAATAATAATAATAAAATATTTTGGACTGTGCACTCTAGAAAAACGCCGCGAAATTGCCTCTCTAATTGTTCTCTATAAATTATTGAATAACCACTTGGATGCAACAGATCTACTACAAAATATTAACATAGCAGTGCCACGTACTGCACCTAGACAACCTCAAAAAAAAATTTTCTCCTCTCGAACTTCCAAATCAAATATAGGTAAATACTCTCCACTCAACCACCTCATAAACTTATATAATAAAGTCAACAGTGATGGCATTGACATTTTTCACGACTCACTACCTCTTTTTCGCAAAAAATTAACGCTGGGAGCTTTATTGTGATTGTGATATCTTTACTGTTATATTTAGTTTGTTATATTCTACTCAATATTAGAACTTTGTAAATTACGGTATTATCTCTAAAAATCTTATATTATCATTGTTTGTAATTATTGTTAGTTATTTTTATTTTTTTTACTTCATTTTTTTTATTTTTTTGCTAATTGTTTGAATGTCAAATAATTAATAAGCGTGTTATATTGCAGTCTGTAGTATTTATTAAATAGAGTATTGTTAAAAAAAATGTTATTGGAGGCTAACGTAACTATTAATGCTGTATATACCTATTAAGTGTTTGAAATTGTATCTGTCATTTTATCGTATTCTTGTTTTAAGTGCCATATTTCAAATACTGTGGTGTATCGATTAAATAAATAAATAAATAAATATATCCAGTATCAGAGTAATAGGCTTTACTAATAATATTCTGTAACTGAAAATGAATGTATTATTATCACTAATGCTGCCAACCTTAGGACCTATACAGTTATGCCCTTGTAATTACTCTGGCTTATCTTTAACACGAAATAAAACGATTTTGATGCAATTTCAACCAATGATTTATTATTCATGGGAACACGAAAACATGATAATCAATATAAGCGAGATGATAAAGATTTCTTGCGGCTGAACAGGAAATGATAGAAATTACTAGATTATAAACGTCCCATCGGATGACGAACGAGACATCACTTAACGGCTATATATCTCGTAACGTCGGATGCTGAATAAATAGCGTTTCGATTCATTACAGTGAATCAAATGTAAAGTTGATTGAATACATAAGTATCGGAAACGTTTATTTATAAAGGTAATAAAATTTGCATTCGAACTGTAATCGTGTTGACGTCAGTATTGATCGTAAGATCGAAAAATAATTTCGATGTCTGACTACATATTGAGCACAGTCCCGTCTGGGTAGGTACCACCTGCTCATAATTGATTCTACCGCCAAACAGCAATACTAAGTATTATTGTGTTCTGGTTTGCAAGTGAGCCTGCTACAAGCATATTGGACGTAAGGGTTGGTAAGGCTGCCACGGTAGCATGCGCAAGCGATCCCGTGGATCCCGTTCTCGTTAAGACAGGAAGGGCATCGGTGATGAAAGGAATGTTTAATATTTCTTGCAGCGCCAATGCGCTGCCATCTATTTGCGGTAGTCACAACATATTTTATGTAAAAAAAAACGCAGTACTGCTTGGAATACATAAAATGACGTGATCACATTTTGTAATAATTACAAAAATTTGCAGTTATATAGGATACAATTATAAAAGCATCTTCAGTGTATCAATTTCAAGAGTGAGTGAGAGGAATTTCAGGCACAAAAATCAAGAAGGCACATCTTGCACGTAAACTATGAGAAGAGGGTCATGTGCACTGCCAGTGTCTACAGCATGCTTTTCAAAAACAAATTAAGAAATGAAATTAAACGAAATGATATGATAACGGATGATAAAGACAAGGCTTACACGAATGTTCATTATAGTTCAACGAAAAATGTTAAATTTCAGGAATTCCCCTTTTAAAATTTTAAAATTCGAATACTGCGAAACGTACATCAAAGAATAACAGCGTTTATAAAAGACGTTGATTTATTAACATCGAGTGTTGTTTTGTTTGCCCTTTGTTCCAAGTCTGTTTAACTTTGAAAGTTTGATTTCATTTCAATAAATATTTACGTTATGTTTTCAGAATTCCATATGAAACTCATGATCGTACATTCAACCGCTTTATTTGTTTGTTTTAAGACGAAAGTAGGTCAAAGTCAAAGTCAAAATTCATCATTATAATGAATGAATGGAATGAAACAAAATTTATTTGTTGAACACGGACGAACAAATGGGCTAACTGATTGTAAGAAATATTAACCATTGCTTACATCGCCAATGCGCCATCAACCTTGGGATCTAAGATGTTATGTCCCTTGTACCTTACACTGGCTCACTCACCCTTCAAGCCGGAATACAACAATACCAAGTATTGCTGTTTTGCGGTTGAATATCTGATGAGTCGGTGGTACCTACCAAAAATATGAGCTTGCACAAAGCCCTACCACCAGTAAACTATTGACTTTTGATTTGATTATTTGATTTGAAAATACAAATAAATTTTAATAATGTATTAATATAATAAATAAGACATAATTTATATAAACAAACTCTTGAATATGATAAATAAAATTGTTTACGCCAAATTAATGTCAAATAGTAATTGAAATTTAGGCAGTATTTTAATCTTTCTTTAAAATTAAGGATTTTAATAGAATTTTCATTCCTTTATTACTAAATTAGTGTTTAAATTATAAAAATCTTTTCTTATTGTTAACCTCCTGTGTATAAGGAATGCGTATGCAAATTTTCATTGTGTTAGCCCCGTTAGCTTGGGTTGTGCGTTGCTATGTTAGTTAGTCAATCAGTTATTCTTTTATATGTATATATAGAAGATGTGACGCAACATATAGGCTACCATACAAAACATTAAGAACGAGCAAATTCATCTAATTGTTATTAAGTAGTATAATTTTCGGAGCTTAATCCACCACGCTGTTCCATCGCGGGTTGATGGAATCTTCGGCTGAGATTCACATGTTCTCACATAGCTCGGTTCTCAATTTACTTTAATAGCCCATCATTAAATTGTAGTAATTTTCAAAATACTTCTTATCTATTAAAATCTCTGCCTATCGTATTCATTAAGTTCCTTCGAATCCACTGAGTATTTTTTTATTTATTTTATTTATTTATTAAGTATCTTCAACAAAGTATATACACTTACAAGTACATAGTGGAATAAAGTTTTTAAAATTTGTATACTCATTCAATTATATGGGAGATCATATTAAGCACATACAATAATAACTAAAGATTATGAAAAAATAAAATAAAAATGTACATAGTGGAATGGAACCCGTTATTAACACCTTTAACGTCCGCAACCATTGTGCTCAGTGGTACATAAACCTTGTATATATATCTAATATTATAAATGCGAACGTGTATTTGTTTATTATTTTGATTTTCTTTCACGCATCAGAGGGCGCGACGTAAATTTTAGCATGAAGATATTTTATGCACTAACGTAGAAGTAAATCAGTTCCACAGTATAATTTATATTAAGTTTAAAAATTAACTTATGAATAAAAATATAAATTTCGAAAAACACGACAAGCTTATACATGCGAATATCTATCATAAGAGTTCATCAAACCACGGTCGTCGGTTCGATGTATCGCTCGGGCAGAGCTGTCAGATTGTCACCGATATAACGTCGATAGGATTAACCCGGCTTTGTCTCGGCGAATAATGATCGTCGCGTGGAGTATGATCACGTGATGAGATCAGACGTTTGTATAAGAAAGTTCAGATACTGCGATATGTGTTAGGGTTAGAACACACTCGGATGAACGCTGTCCTTTGCAGTTAAAATAAAAAAAACAAGTTCGACAATCGATTAATTACACATATGTGTCCATGACATTATAAAAGTAATTTAGGTAACTATAACAAATTCAGATATTCTCTTGCTTGCTATTTACTGCCTTAGGTATCTGACATAAATGAAACTGAAGCGAAGAAGCGAAGGCGGCTGATTTCGCTTAGCTTAGTCGCGGTGTATTATTTTTACACTTCACAAGTCATTTCGAGATCTGGTCTGCGCGGACTAATCCTTAAACATAATTCCATGTCGCAGTAGTTTTCGCTTCGCTTGTTTACGCTGGGGCGTTCGATTCTATGACATTAAAGGTGAAAGTTGAACTGCTATCTTTATATTCCAGCTACTAGGTCATAGGGCTCAATGTCTCTTTACTCAGGCGCAGCGAAAGAGCATACTGTGATTAGTAAAACACGTTTCGACGTTATATTGCTTGCTAGCAATAAAGATTTGCGATTTTTTGTTCCGTTAATATTATTTCACAGAGGTAAGAAAAATCCTTTTAAATCGATGATTTTTGTTGTTTTGTTAATATGTTATTAAAAATATGCAATAAGATACAATGAAAACATACTGCTAAGCTCATAATTCTAAAGTACGGAGAAAATATTATTTGGTTGAGATCAAACAAACGGTCTTGTGCTATTATTTATAATAAAAAGATTCTTCCTCATATTATTTTGGTATAATATAGCGAACAAGTAATCACGCCCCCCTAATACGTGGTCATCATCATCCAAAGATATTGATGTAATATTACAAAGTATTGATTTTCGTCGGTAGAATAAATGAGTGGTCTGCACCTACCCAGAGATCCCAAAGAAATACCGCTAAATATATTATAAATATAAATAAATTCGATACTAATAAATGTTTACTGAAATAACAAAAAGCCTGTTTAAATTAGGAACGTTAATTGGCCACGTAATGTGGTTAGTTTTCCGCAACATTGACGCTAAATGGATATTTCGTTTGATCGTCGAACCCTGCGGCCTGGCAGGGCACCAACGGTTATTTTATTAATTAATCCACATCGCTCACTCGGGAGAAAGTAGGGAATATTGCGCACAGCGCCCGATACGGTTGCGACTTACGACACGATTATCTGCATAAGTTTATATGACTTGTGTTTTTTTTTCTGAACAGGCCACTTGATAGTTGTCACCACAAATCATAGACGTTGGGAGTAATTCAAAACCTTCTCCTCAAAAGGGAGAGGAGGCCTTAACCCAGCCGTGGGACATTCACAGGCTGTTACTGGGAGTAATTTAAAAACGAAATATTTACTACTCACATTTCATTGTCATTCCACCACCAACTATGACAACTAGTGCTATATGTCGATAGTCCACTATCGATAGTATTGCAAAATTCATTAGTATTAATAAAAAACTATCGATAATATCGATAGCATCGATGGTGTTGGACTATCGAAAGTCGATGATTTTTCGATAGTTTTGAAGTTTTATTAAATCGTTAATACCGAATGAATTCCTATCGATAGTATTGCTGTTATCAATAGTACACGGTGCTATAATTACTATCGATAATATCGACAGTATTGACACAAGAAAATATTTTCGATAGTACTCCTGTCGTTGATATCGAGAATAGTTTTCGAGGTCAACTATCGATAGTCAAACTATCGACAGTTCCTCAGCACTGATGATAACTAAGATGCTATACTATCTATGTCAATTGTCAATGTCCGATTTTGATGGTTGATTTTGTTTTAAAGAGTTTTTATTTCATATTTCTATCAGGAGCATTTGTTCTTGTAACGATATTTTGATTTGCAAACACGTACATAGTTAAATGATTGAATTTACATTATACTATTTGAGTTATTTGTTAATGTATATAATACCCAGTTTTTACCAATAAAGTTTATAAAAAAATGCTAAATTATTTTTTAATTTTTAATTTGATTATTTTCTTTTGCGATTTTATTAAAAAATCGTTACCTGTAAATTTCTCTCATCATGTCCCGGGATTATTGGTGCGTAATATTGACTGCGGTAATGAGGGGAAATATAATAATAATATTAACATAATGCAAATTAAATGTCTGTAGATTCTTAGCACGCTTCGAATTGTTATTGTCACGGAGGAGCCTTTTATAAAAGTTAAGATTAAAAACACAAACATTGCAGTTATATTGTTTTTTATTTTTATTAATTGTAAACACACGTCTTCATGGATTTTTTAATAACTATTTTTATAAAAAATAAAAAAGAACTAAATTATTCAGTTATTTTTACCTTATATATATTATATAATATATTTTGATGTTAGAACGATCGTATTGTTTAAAAGTGTTTTACAAAAATGCTCAAATTTTCGAGTGTATAAAATACGCGAATAGGCGAGTGAACAGAGATACAAATATTTGCAAATTTCACGTTTGCTCGCTGTATAAATTATAGTTTATTGTCTCCTCTCCCAAGGGGTCAAGGCCCTGACCAGAAGTCTGGCGTATTTGATATGACAGATCAAATAAACTGACAAGAGTTACAAAGGGATCGTAGAACTGCAAATATTTATATTTACATTCTCATTGTATGTGGGTTGACACACTGTCAAAGCTGTAAAATTAGGCCCCCTCATACTGAGCGCGTTAGAATCGACTTATTTTACTGTGTTTTAGTTCACATAAATTTTTGTGAAATGTTTATTTACATTATATTATATTTCAAACGAGGCGTGAAGAGGCGTCTTGCGGGTCGGCAAGGCGGGGGCGGCTAGTGCAGAACATTCTTCCCGACTGTACTGACCGACGGCCGTCGTCGCGTTTGGACTCTACTACCACTTACCATCAGGTGGAGTAGAGTCATTTGCCCTTCGGCAAATATAAAAAAAATATATATCATATTTGCATATTGTAATTGTGTTATGTAATACATATTATACTAAAAATATAATATAGGTATGCAACGCAGCAGCGTTATATGACTTTTTAATAACACTACATACACTACATACTACATACATAGCATACACTGAATAAAATCATTATTAATTATTAAAATAAAGCGCTGCGTCTGCAGCGCTTGTCTGGAACTGCTGTTAATTGCTACTTGTGTATTGTTATATTAAATTATGAACACATGATATCATTCCTGAGTACTGAAGGTTATAAATGTTCCGACAATTGTTTGAAATTAATGATAATTACAAAATACACGTGAATGTGAAATAATACTATTAAAGTATTTAATTTTTTCTAAAAAAAGGCAATTAACCGATCCGCGTTGGTAAAGCGTGGTGGAATAAGCTCTAAGCCATCTCTTCAGGAAGATAAACCTTTGCTCGGTAATAGGGCATTAAAGAAATTATTCAATACTAGTTTTAGCCCGCGGCTTCCCCCGTGTGTTAGAGGGCACTTCCCCTCTCCCTCTAACACACGAGAGATTTTTAGGTATAAAAGTACCTTATGTCTTTGCTTTGGGTTCAAGCTTACTTCAAAGTAAATTTAATCAAAATCGTTTCAGTGGTTTAGTCGAGAAAGCGTGACAGCCAGACAGAAATATTTTCGCATTTATAATATTAATATAGAAATATATATATATATGATTTAAAAAAAAAATACGCAAAGTCCAAATTTATTATGACAATATATTATGACAATAACTTTTCACAGTACAAACGTCAACGAATGTAAAGAAAGAAAAACTAAAACGCACAGATTTATTTAAAAACACGAAGTCGTTTGAATTAAAACATTTTCAATGACTGTTTCATCTCTTCTTCTTATCTTTTAATTTTATGTAATGTGATAAAGAGTGTGATTGCGGAAATACTCTTTGCTTATATACATATATTATAAGCCTATTTAAAATTGTGCGTTCAAGGCGTTTATTCACTAAGCATGATCAACACAAATTTCTATTATATGCTCACAATTAAAGCGTATTAGATATTTCTACTCACTACACTACACATACTAACAGCCTGTGAATGCCCCACTGCTGGGCTAAGGCCTCCCCTCCCATTTTGAGGAGAAGGTTTGGAGCTTATTCCACCACGCTGCTCCAATGCGGGTTGGTGGAATATATATTAGACACATGCAGGTTTCCTCACGATTTTTTCCTTCACCGTCAAGCACGAGATAAATTATAATCACAAATTAAGCACATGGTACATATGTACTGTATGTATTGCACATAGCCTATAGATGAGTAAAAAGTCGAGATGGCCTAGTGGTAAGAACGCGTGAATCTTAACCGATGATCGTGGGTTCAAACCCGGGCAAGCACTACTGAATTTTCATGTGCTTAATTTGTGTTTATAATTCATCTCGTGCTTAACGCTGAAGGAAAACATCGTGAGGAAACCGGCATGTGTCTAATTTCATTGAAATTCTGCCACATGTGTATTCTACCAACCCGCATTGGAGCAGCATGGTGGAATAAGCTCCAAACCTTCTCCTCAAAAGGGAGAGGAGGCCTTAGCCCAGCAGTGGGACATTAACAGGCTGTTATTGTTATTGTAAGGAACTACTTCCATCTTAAATGACTTGTACTATTAAAACCTTATATAAGCTTAACATAATAATTATTTACATTAAAGCCTTAAATATATACAAACAAAAATATTAAAAATAGCTACTGTAAATTAAATTAAATTAAATTAAAAATAGCAACAAATCGTGACCCCGTGAAATGGTGGCAAGAATGCTAGCAGCGTTTCTCCTTTGAATCGCAATTCCGATCATCTGGGCGAAAAATGAACGAGCCCTTCACCAATTAAGACAATAAAGACGAGGTGTTATATTTTTGATGAATGTTTTATAAATAATATGTTTTGATTAAATTAAAAATGCAGCGGAGATAAGTCAGTGGGTATTTCATGGAATCTTATGGATGAATTAATTTCATAGGTTCTCAAACGGATGTCGGAACAGGCTATTAATTTAATTTTAATATATCATTAGATTTTTTCGTTAAAACACAATACAGATTCTTTAAATATATACTGATATAAATAATTATATTATTTTAATACATATTTGTTGTTTATTATTATAATTCATCTCGTGATTGATGGTAAAGAAAAACATCGTGAGGAAACCTGCATGTGTCGAATTTCACTGAAATTCTGCCACATGTGTATTCCACCAACCTGCCTTGGAGTAGCGTGGTGAAATAAGCTCCAAACCTTCTCTTCAAAAAGGGAGAGGAGGCCTTAGCCCAGCAGTGGGACATTCACAGGCTGTTACTGAATATATATTGATTCAAAAATTATCTAGATCTTCTGTTACTTTTTAATTTAGAGACAAAAGATATGTCACTGTTACAGCACTATTTTCATTTTTACATAAATTGGTAAAAAGAAGGTGACTGTCTAAATATGTCCTATTGGTGGGCTCTGCGTTTGGAGCTTACTAGCCCCGCAGCTTCATTGCGAATTATTTGGATACAAATGTGACGGTTTTCATCGAACACATGCAGGTTTCCTCACGACATTTTATCTTAACTGCCGAGCAAAAGATGAATTATAAACACAAACTCAATTCAGCATTGCTTAACCGGGTTTGACCCAAGAATCTATAAATCGTTTCATGGAAATTCAGAATTGAAAAACAACAACAATATGAAAATAGATAACAATATATTATCTATTGAATGACTTTGTTTTATTGAAAGCCCATTCATTGTGCACTTTATTTAATAACAAGAAGTTACTGATAATATTTCGTTCGTAATACTTTAATACATTTGAGTATGAATGTCCGTGAATTATTTATATTTCTAACGACTTCATTAATCTCATACGATTATATAAATTATATCTTACTTACTAAGAAATCATTAAATTTGTTATTGTTTTCATACTAAATAGATATAAACAATAAGGTAAATTAAGAACGTATTATTTATTCAACAAAAATGTTTTATTATTGCCAAAAAAATTTTGCTGTATTCATTAACGCGCATTAAAAATAGCGTAATAAATCACAACAGCAAACAAGATCTCGTTTGTCTCGCGAGATGAGATAAGATATAAATGGTGCCGCCATCAGTCGTTGTCCGACTATGGACAACTTTGGTTATCGCGAGATGGGGTGGCCTGCACCTCTTCAGACTCCGACACATTCAACGAACAGATCCCGTATAACAAGGAGCATCAGTACACGATCTCGGGAACCAGAAGAATATCCGCTTAAAGGCTCCTTCAAACATGTCCGTAACATCGATTTACTCGAGTCTGCCTCAGAGCCAGGAAAAGCTAAAGAATATTTATTTGTCGGACCCTCACCTCCAGCTGAAGATGGCTCTAATATGTATCATAGCTTCGATATTATGGCACCAGATCCAGAAGCGAGGCTTACCGAAGATATGATAAGGAAATCGTTGTGTGAAAAAGCATTAACTTTGGGTGCTGGCAGATTTTTTGATGACGTCGAATGTGGCTTAATCACGGCCGATAATATAGAGGAACATATTTGCTCCGCTCCAGAAGTTGTTGTTAATTTGACTTTGTTATGGGCAGCTTTGCTCACTCGTGATGAATTGTTACCAGCAATAATAGATTCAGGTGCAGACATACATTATTCCGAGCCAGTTGGACTAACGGCGCTTCATATAGCTGCTTTTAGCGGTGCAAGCAGATCAGTTGCGTACTTGTTATCAATTGGGGCTGATATCGATTATGCCCCAAAATACTTTGCTCCGCTTCATTGTGCTGCTTTTGGGAATTCTCTGGATGTAGCTGAAGTACTTATAGCTCATGGGGCTTCTTTACACGCTGTGGTACAACGGGCTGGGTGTGAAGATAACCTCGTTCACTGTGCAGTGAGGAATGACGCCCTGGAATGTATGGAACTATTTATAGAAAAAGGTGTTGACCCAGGATACAGCACCTCAGGAGGACTCAATGCGTTACATTTGGCCGCAGAGCTTGGTGCTCAAAGATGTTTAGCATTTCTATTAAAAGAAACAAAATTAAGTGTTAAGGGATTGACGAAGCAAAGAGATAAAGAATGTACAGCATTACATTTGGCGGCGTCAAGAGGTTATTCAGAATGTGTGGAACTTTTGCTGTCAGAAGGTGCTCAAGCTAACGTAAGGAATTACAGAGGTTTTACTGCACTTCATCTCGCCGCCAGATGTTCGAGCTTGGAATGTGTTGAAGTACTTTTACGCGATGGAAATGCAGATGCCAATGCTGAAGATCACGATAAAAGAACGCCTCTACACGCTGCTATCTGTAATACTGAGCGTGCTTGTGAAATTATCGATATGCTTGTGAGCTGGGGTGCACAAGTTAATAAAAAAGATGAGTACGGCTACTCACCTCTACATCTTGCCGCTATGGATGGATTGGCACAATGTGTCGAAACTTTAATTTTTTTAGGAGCCGACGTTACTTCCAAATCTAAAAAAGGCCATACAGCCTTAAGTGTTATAGTCAGAAAGACTCCTAAATCTATGACAATTTTAAGACACAATTTGGACAATGGTATTTCATTAAGTCGTTCAATCGAAGGTAATGAAGAGGTGCAAATCGAATTTGACTTTGGTAAGTTACTAAAATATTCTTACCCTCGAGAAATAACATATTTAAACAGTTTGATTGATGAAGGTCAAAAGGACATTTTGCAACATCCTTTATGTTCTGCATTTCTTTTTATGAAATGGCGTAAGATAAGAAAATTTTACTTGGCCCGGTTAATCTTCTGCTTCTTATTTGTATCATTCTTATCAATCTACGTACTAACAGCTGTTGTTAAAACATGTAAAGGAAAAAATTCTATGAAATATGGTGTGCCAAACGAACTATGTCAACATCAATCATTACTTGGTGACATTCTAGAAGAAAATCCCATTGAATTTGAAAGATGGGTATTAATAGCGATCACAGCGTTTGAAATAGTTCGTAAGCTGACAGGCATCACTGGTTATTCAAGTTTGTACCAATATTTTACAAGTTTTGAAAACTTAATGGAATGGTTCGTTCTTCTTTCTGTGTTTTCACTGTACAATATTCAAAAAGAATACGGATGGCAAAACCATGTTGGTGGCTACGCAGTACTGGGAGCTTGGACAAATTTGATGTTAATGATGGGCCAACTGCCAATGTTTGGCGATTACGTGGCCATGTATCAAAAAGTGTTGACGGAATTTCTAAAACTATTACTTGCATACATTTGTCTTCTACTTGGCTTTACAATTTGTTTCTGTGTTGTATTTCCGAACGAAGAAATGTTTTCTAATCCCTTAATGGGTTTCATCAGTACGTTATCCATGATGGTCGGTGAGCTTAATTTGAATATTTTAATAAACGATCCAATGCTCGAAGATCCTCCACTCATATCTGAACTGTCATGCCAAATCATCTTTATCCTTTTCCTTATGTTTGTAACTATTATATTAATGAATTTATTAGTTGGTATAGCGGTCCACGATATTCAAGGATTGCGAAAAACTGCTGGTTTATCTAAACTTGTACGGCAAACAAAGCTAATTTTGTTTGTTGAAATGGGTATGTTCAGCGCGTGGCTTCCGAAATGTTTACATAAATACGTGTATAGAACGGCACTTGTGTCACCGGAGGCTGGTAAAGTTATATTAAGCGTTAAACCTTTGAATCCTAATGAGAAAAGACTTCCAACGGATATTATGATGGCTGCGTATGAAATGGCACAAATTAACAAATTGAAATCAGGAAGATCTGTTAAAGAAATGTTATATAAAAACAGATACGCTTCAAAGTTTAAGAATGAGGGACAATCGAACGATCAGAATTTTAATATTGAAATACGAGGCATGCAAGAGAAAATAGACCAGACGACGTTTAATCTAAAAAAAATAGATCAAGAGATGAAACATTTGAATATACTGTTGATGGAACAAAGTAATTTATTGCAGAATTTGTTAAAAGCGATGGATAAATCATACGCCCAATATTCCATAGAATCGCCCATTTTCTTCCCTAGCAATGTATCTGATGTTACTTCGGTTACTAAGTGATATATTATCTAAGACTTGTATTATTATTTAAGTAGGTTGAATTATTATATACATATTTTTGTACTATTTTAATATGATTTAATTTGGGATTCTATCTATAGTTATGAATTTTCATATTGCGTAATGATTTATATTATATAATTACTAGATAGTTAAAAATTTCAGTATTTGTCATAACATTATGATAAAATATTATTTCGACCAGGGTATTTTTAAATAAAAATTTTGTCGCATATTTTGTTTGAATTAAATCATACACGCACTCGCGCTCGCTTAGCAATAAAAAAATTACCATATATATTTTAAAATTAATTAACTTTAACTGCTTTAAATGGTCCCACTACTAAAGACCTTATATTCTCTTGTCATGAAGGCTTGGCGCATATATTTTAATCTGACACAATTTTGGTTTCCTTACGATGTTTTCCTTCACCGCCAACCTTAAAGAAATATACACAAAGATTTGAACCCGCAATCATCGCTTAAAGTACACATTTTATCTATTGGAACATCTGGTGGTAGAGCTTTGTGCAAGCTCGTCTGGGTAGGTACCACCTACTCTCGTCTGGGTAGGTACCACCCAGACGAGAGTAGGTGGTACCTACCCAGACGAGCCTACACCCCACCTCCACCCAGGTTTGTAGGTAGAATATCTGACTCATCAGATATTCTACCGCAAAACAGCAGTACTCGGTATTGTTGTGTTCAGGTTTAAAGGGTGAGTTAGCCAGTGTAATTACAGACACAAGGGACATAAAATATTAGTTCCCAAGGTTGGTGGTGCATTGGCGATGTAAGCGATGGTTAACATTTCTTACAATGCCTTCCTTCGTCTATGGGCGTTGGTGACCACTTACCATCGGGCCCATATACTCGTCCAACTTCCTATTCTATAAAAAAAAACTGAATGCTTTTATGGAATAGTATTGTTTTATTGCTTATGTAACAAATTAGGCACATTCTCCACAAGAGTGTAAGTGATAAGAACTCTTATGTTGTAAGGCTTTGTTTGCGCACACTGACGTAGTTCCATGATCAAGGCGTTTGCGTTGTGGCAACATGAAGTTAATTTGCTATAGAGATAACAATGTATTTTTTAAAAAGTAAATTAAAACAGCGTCGCATACATACGAGGTTTTTATAACAATTCTTTGTTAAGGAAAACTTTTCGTAACGTAACGTCATATAAGCTGCTAACTCTGCAGATGCTTTTGTTATTTTGGTTGTGCGACAATGCCAAGAATGGATAAGTTTGGCTATTTCACGATAGAAAGTGATCTATTATATTTTAGGACAAAACTATAAGTTTTTTTCATTTAATTTTTTGGTTAATATATATTAAGTCATATATATTATTACAAGAAATGTAATAAGTTTTTAGTAACAGTCTGTCAAGTGTCCCACTGTGAGTTTAGGCCTTTTGAGGAGAAGGTGTGGAGCTTATACCAACATGGAGCTCTCATTAAGGTTGGTGATTTCACGTGTCAGATTTCGACCAACATATTATGCAAAAACAAACACAAATTATACAGATATATTTATATGTATAAGTTCACAGGCGAAGTTTACCTTTATCACCTAGCGTGAGATGAATTAAAAGTACATGAAAATTACCTAGGTTCATACCTCGATTAATTTTTTTTTTTAACTATCAACAATATTATAGGCTATATATTATTTCTCAATATGTAATTCTAATAAAATACTATTTCTCAGTAACCTAGGCTCGTCTAGACACTAATGTCGCGGAACAGAAGAATGCGGACATCACCGGGTGCAGCCAATTGGCAAAGTTCACGACCTCAGCTCAGTGAAGCGATTTCACATATATACATATATAACTAACATATGAACCCATTATTTGTTACTGTTTACTTATATATAGCAGATTCAATGATAATATTATTTATGAATTGAATATGTTACTGGATAATTGTAAGAACCGTTTTCTTATAATAAATCTAGCCAGACTGGAATCTGACGAAAAATTTTGAAGACATGTATGCATTTTCTTCGTGGTAGGTTATTGTGCAAGCCCGAACATACTCTACCGCATTCTAATTGTGGGTATTAGAGCCAATGAAACTGTAGGCACAACGGTTATAAAATCTTAATTCCTGAGGTCGGTGGCGCATTGACAATGTATGGTATGATTAATAATATATATTTCTTATAGTGTCAGTCTATAGGCGGTGATGATCGCTTACCATAGGATGACCTATTTGCCAGTCTGCCTACCGATTTTAAAATATAATATATAAAACAAAACAAAAATAAATAAGAGAAACGCTTCTTTATTGAATAACTTCTGACTTCTAATTTGTGACTTAAGAAAATTAACTTGTAATAAATAAATATATAGTTTAATTAGATTACAAGGGTTGTCATTTTCAATCAAATCAAATTGATTCGTGTTGATCTGAAACTTAAGCGCTATCGTTATAAAATATTAGCAAATCGTACACCGAAATGTTCGCCAGCGCATTAATCGCTTCTTGTATTAATTTCGACCGAATTCAAAAACGATCACGCTATAAATATCAGAACAGGGAAGAATTTATATATATTTAATGCGGATATTAATTTAGTAAGTGATTTATAACAGAAATATGGTCCAGGTCGGCGTCTCGGCGCCGCAAAGTGAGAGCCGATAACAATTAAACAGTAATGCAGTTGGCGCGCCGCTGCGCACGCGGCGGTACCGTCGCTGATAAAAGTGGAATAAAGAATTAAAATACATAAAAACGGAGAATTCTTTGGTACCATATATGTTAGGTATATAGGTAGTAAAATGATATAAAGGCAAACAGAATGAATATCTTATTAATTGAATTGGCTTCAGTAACCGCCTGTGAATGTCCCACATCTGGGCTAAAGGCCTCCTCTCCCTTTTTAAGGAGAAGGTTTCGAGTTTAATCCACCAAGCTGCTCAAAGTGCGGGTTGGTGGAATGAATTGGCTTGTAACAAAAATATTTTTATGCATAACTTTTGAAATTAGAAATATATTATGTCATAGTATTAGTCGGTGCGCATACAGATTATATAAATTTTATGATTATTCAAAAATAATAAAAACTTAGTTTCTTGACTTAGTTTCTTCTTCGCTTATTGTTGCTAGAATTCATATTTCGAATCAATTCTAAATTAATTATTTATTTAATATTATTATACATTTTCTGAAAGACAAGTTTTTAAATTTTAAATACTTTTCTAAATGATCTTACATGTCAGTAATTATATGACACGCGGCGCCGTCTTACGCTTTTTATCAAACGGCGCAGGCGCAGGTGCCCGCTGTATTAAGTATATCCATTTCTTAGTACAGACCCTGATAGTAGGAGACTAGCAAACGTAATATTTCCTAGAACGTATTCTTTATACGATGACCTACTACTATCTCTAGTTTAAAGACTATTTTTTTATAACTTGAGGCTCGATTATCTACAATTAAACTAATTATTTAGAAATGCCGAAGAGATTATGAAGAAATTTCAAAATTTTATGACGTTTATATTTTTTTTATATAAAGACTAATAAATACGAAGGTTATATATATACAGTAGTTGTCTGATCTTTGCTTTATCTAGCTTGAACCACTGAACCGAACATAAATACATTTGACGTATAGGTAACCTGGGACTTTTTTTATTTTTTTCTCGCTGGACAACGGATTTAAGTGAGGCTGCGTATCATCTATAAGTCTAAGTTTTTATCGAAAATGATATTATGAATATGTCTTGTTCGTACTTAATTACTTTTAACTAGGTTTTTAGATGTAAAGTGTCAAAATGTCTGCGATGTTTTTATTGTAGAAATGTCACTGTATAAGTGATGTTAAAACATTTATGATACTTTATTTTGGCAAGGAATGTATATTAAAATAGAAAGTTTTATATATTTTAACAAAGTGTGAGGAATGCTATCGAAAATGACAAAACACTGGATGAATTTTCCATCCAAATTTGTTCAATTATGATTAAGTAAGATCACGAAACGATGATGTAGATTTTCTCCAATTGAAAATAGCTCGTCGAATTCCATGATGTCGTGCAACAGCGATCCACATCGACGCATACTCCGAGCCATCGTCAGATCTTAATAAATCGTCCATTCCACTGATTAATGCGCCCCAGAATAGATGGCGCTACGCATACCTTAACCTACCTGTGAAAATCAGGGCTAGCTCGTTTCTCTTTCTTCTGATACATGTATTAACATCCGATGTGGCCTGTTGGAACCCTTCCCGCTGAAGAGATTCATATCAGGGTAAGTGGATTGCCCATTGAAAGTAAAATATTGCATTGATACTAACTACTATTAAATCTTGAAGATTTATAAACACAACTTAATAAAACCAACAGAAACACAGGTGTAGACTGTAGAGGAACTTTTTTTTGTGGTAATGACGGCTATTTATTTGTCATAAAATGAAAACATCATTTTATATTTGAAGTGAGGAGCTACGTGAGTAAGTGAGGAGTGAGGAAGAGTAAGTGAGGAGGACTCAACGGCGTTACGTGCGCTCAAGAACCAGCGGTACCCACTTCGTCTTATCGGGTCGCCGCAGGATCGCCTACCTCGAAATCTTTAACACATATACAAAAGTAAGTTTGTTTACATTTTCTAAATACCTAATCAGGTTATGTAGCACAAACGAATAAATTAAAACGCGAAAACGACATAGTCTACTTCTCACCGTAATCGATTTGATTTAATTTCATGCAAACTATATTTGAGGTAGAATTGAAATCATTGAGTTGGTATGAAAATAACTTCAATATATTGTTTTTTTACTAATTAATTTCGTTTTCAAATGTTTTTTTATGTTGCAGCACTTATATACGGTTTGAAAATGTATGTAAAAGAATCTTTAAACTAATTAGTCTACAATGAGATATGTTTATATGCACGTGAATATTATTCTAATAACGATACAATTGGAATTTCTGTATTTTTAATTTATGACCATTATCTTGGATAATAATGAAATATCTTGTATTAGTTAATAAACAGGAAGTAATGACTTAGATTTGTTCACGACTTTTATCAAACTAATAATATTTTTTTTACTTATCAACGCGGATTAAAAATGCTTGTTTATGAATTACAAAGATTAATTTTGTTATATCCTTATTGAATGAAATGAATGAACGAACTGCAATGGCGATTATTAATGGCAAATTAATAATAGAACTAATGAGTTGTATTATTTAATTTGGGCAGAGATGCTTCTATTATATTAATTTATAACCTACTTTGGAAAGAGTTTACATTTATTTTTAACTGGCAACACTTTTTATGCTTAAATAAATTATTGATTATTCGGAAATTAATCTAACGGAATATGTACTTTACATGAGACATTATGTAACTAAAAAAATGTCAAACCAATTTATAGTTCTATCAAAATATAATTTAATGCCTAGAAATATTTAAAAGCAATGTGTACGTTCGTTTTATCTTGCTAATATTTTTTAATTAATAATAATAATTAGTCGTTAATGCGGGCGTAGTGTTTATATACTGTTGGCTTTGCAAGTCTTGAGAGCAATGACGGTTACCTGTTTGGCAAAGCGATTCACAGACACGTGCCAGATATAAGGAGGCTACTTAAGGGTAGCCCCAGGTTTATGCTTAGAACCTCGAGTCACTATTTTAGCCTTATCGCTTCGGAATGTCAATGTGCCTTGGGGCCTTGGATCTTTCAGTCCGGGCCTGCTTAAGTGCTCAGAATTTGTACAGAGCGTGTCTTCTATGGAGTCGTTTCTCGGTTTTAGGACATCGTCGGGAACTATACCTACATACATCGTTTTGTATTTGATTTATCTCATGTCAACTTTAGAAATGATTAACACGTGTATCTTTCATTTTAAGTTTGATCGGTAAAATTAAAGCAATTGCCTTAAAACAATTGATTTCAATAGATTCGGCGAAATCGAATGCGTTTTTATACATTATAGTTATTCTTTCACAATTAATTTTATTTATCGCTATGTTAATTTGATGCAATGATTCTAATGAAAAATATAAATATTTCGAATTGCTATGTGCTTATTCTTACGGTTGGCACATTAACAAAGAATGACTTTTACTTCTTAAGTTGGTTCTAGACTCTTGCGTGTTAGGAATATAGAATATAGGAATATAGAATATAGGAACCAATAGTTCTTAGTTCAGGATTAATGCCTTTCTTTGCTTAAATATAAGCACATGTATTTATGTAAATTGCAGTGGCTTTGTTCTTCATGAGCTTTTATAATTTATAATATATGATAAAACCTGATGGCAATCGTTTCATTCTCAAGGTTCACCTTCTCATCAGCCAATCGTCTACGAATTTGACTAAAAATAGCTCTGGTTATATGTACAGATATTTTTTTAATGTTTTCTCTTTTTAATGTTATCTAGTAGTCTCCACAGACTTGTTGTCCGTGCGTTCGTTGAATTTTCTTATCGGTTAAGATTTTGGTAGATTTGTTCTAACTGCACCACAATCATACTTTTTGGATCGCAAATATTATAATCTGAGTAGCATTCTGGATTCCTAGGCTAATCTGGATAGCGTTTGGCCAGCCTGTTCATGTCGTCTTTATTATGGATCGTCTAAGGTCATAATTTTCTTTGATAGAAAAGGCCTTTCATCATAGATAAGGTGTGTGTGTGTGTGTGTGTGGGAATAATAAGTGTTTCGGCTATAGCGGCAGCCCTATCATGAATAATGTGTCTGTTTGTAACGATCCCTTTTCATGAAGTCAACGATGACAGCGCAGAGCATACCGGTCGCCGGGCTTAATTTATTTCAATAGTTATGCTTCGTGATACGAAATCACATGTTCGTGTCAATGTGCCGTTGTGATTATAATGTTGTAATCAAAGTTTTATTAATAGATTTTTTATATATAGACTAAAATTCTCGGGCAAGCCGATATGGCACAGTGGCTAGAACACATGATTCTAAGTAAAAGATTGTGAGTTCAAAACCAGGCAAGCACCTATTTTCACCTGCTTAATTTATGTGTAACATCTTAAGGAAACCCGAGTATGACGGATGAAAATTTGCCACATTTGTATCCAGCAGCTTAGGAGTGGAATATGCTCCAAACCTTCTCCTCATAAGCAGAGGAGACCTTAGGCCAGTACTAAGCCTTTTACAGGCTATTACTAACTACTATTACCAACATAGAACAAGCGAGACATATAATATATTATATGAAAAACGCTAAAAAAACTCCTTCTAATTTTCTCCAAAACATGATGATGATGTACCTTTTGTCTTGAGTGATTTCGGCCAAGCCATAGGTGACATAATTAATATTGTTGTTACGGTTTGATTATTCATCATTAGTTCTTAGTTTCCAAGGTTGGCGGCGCAATGACTGTATAACGCCAACGCCTATGATCGGTAGGGACCACTTACCACCAGGTGGCTCATTTGTCAGTGTGCCTAGTTGTTTAAAAAGCACTAAACACAAGTCATTTTTTATCTCTTTCCGAGCTAATAGTGTCGTATTTCGTTTATTTATTTGTACGTAACAAATATTTAATTATAATTGTAATGTATGATCATATATTAACTTATCGCACACTGAACCCATAACACTGTATCACAAAGTATTCCAGATAAGTGTCATATCAAAAATTGATAAAAAAACCTCTAATGAATGTTTAATTCATAGAAATATTTGATTATCCGAACGAAAACCAATATCTATATTACCGGTGGGAGATTTTAGTGACATATATTATTATAATTTGTTTATATCATTTTAATTATAAGAAAACTTTAAAACGATTATATTATTAATGATATTGTATGTTTTTTTATCATTCTCCATTATTTTTATTGGATTTTCTTTAAATTTTGTTCCAAATTCCAATTCCGGTTCCAAATTCAAGATTGATGTTGTCACGTGAGCAATATTTTTGTTCCTTTTGAATCGATCTCCAGTCGTTAGTTCAACTGAACATTTGATCTCGGATTAGAGATCACATACCGTGGCATGCGGCGTGATGTAATTAACACATTACACCTGGCTTATTATGTATAAAAATAAACGGATTGATGAGTGAAGTGAAATGCGCGCGCAATTAGCAGCAAGATGGCGGCGCGGCGCCGACGCGACAGTTCGCTCAACGCTGCAACCGAAAATGGTCAATGACGTTTTATGATGCTGAATCGTAAATATTATATAATTTTAATATCATATAACTAATTTACGCCTTTTTAATATTAGTTTGTCAGTAATATATTGTTGTATTTTATACATAAACTATGTCAGATTTATACCTTTACTATACATTTAAAGATTAGTTTCTATTTTCGATTTAAAATTAAAAAAAAATCGTTACAATTAAGGTAAGAAAATCACTAAATAACTGCGCGTGTAACTTCTACACGTAAAAAGGTTACCATAATAAAGAATCGTTTTTTTAATTACTTGACATATGATAGTCCAAATAAACATAATAATTAAATTATATTATTAATATACATGATAAAATAATAATGAAATATTAAACACATTGTAAATATATTAGAAAGATAATTAGAAGAGAAGGGCTATTCTGTAAGACCAAAATCGAAGCTCACGTGAGAAAAAAATCGTGAAATATCAGGAAGTGATATGCGATTACACATCAACACGCATCAAAATAGTATATCACCATAAGTCGGTTGTCATTTCGAGGGTACTCACCCTCGAAATGTAACATGCAACATTTTTTTGTTATCTACATCAAAACACTTTCTACAGAGTGCCTCAAATTTTCTGTGAGAGCTCTTCTAGCAGACAAGTCTTTGACCTTTTGTGTTACACTAATAATAATAATAATAAAATAAATAAGGATCCGAGATAACTTGCGAAATACTATTTGAACTGTATCGTCTGTGTATACCGTCTACTGATTTATTTATACGTTTTATTGTACAAGCAAAACGAATCAATAGTTAATGATATAAAAATATATATAAAATTAAAATAAAAAACGAAATACGCATTACAAATTTATAGCAATAACACGATTGTCCTGTGGCCTATTACCCAAGACGCTGGCACTATTGCCTGTCTTTACCGCTAGACTCAGCCTTCGGGCTAAATAAGCGCCAGCTCATGGGTCACCAGAAGTGTGGAAAACATATATTAATATTTGTCAACTCTATTAAATCGAAAGCTAAAACAAGTTGGTATTCAATTTACGAAAAATTGCTGACGGATATTTTATTTGTTGTCTCGTAGTCTCCACAGAGAAAGGTACGTCATGCGTACCTTTTTTTTAATTTCTATCAGTTTGATAGTTTGATGTGCTTCTTTTTTTATTACTAGGCAGCATGGCAATCAAATTTTTTGGATTGCAATTTTTTTCGCTTTTTGTCTTCATTTTGATTGATATAATTTGTCTTCCGAGCTGTTGCCAATTGGTCTTAGTAGGAGTGTATCAAGTTTAACCATATTGGATAATAGAAATATCTAATAGACGTTTATATTATTTATTTTTAATAATAGACAAACCCCACCAATAAAAATGGTATCAATCGCTAACATAATACGATTAAAAAATATCCACCCACTATTTTTTGTTTCGAAAGCAACAAGTTTGAACTTTAAATGCATTATACGAGTGCTAATTAAATCCATTCTATTTGCAACACATATCTTTGACACTAAAAATGGCATGCGCGCTGTGTGTACGCGTGTCTATTTGCGCATCGTGAATCAGTATACGTATGAATAACTATCACGCAATCGCAGATGAACGGGTTATCGACATTTATATAAAAAAATAGATTTTGGAGGAATGACTTAGTGTTTTGTCTTGATATTATTAATTTTATTCACCTTTTTCATTTTTCTTTGTTGATTAGGAAGGAAAAAGAGCCATAATTAAGTGTTGAACTTATTTATAAGAATCAGGGTGCAATTCTACAAATAAATTGTCACTTTATTGCAATCGAATCGAACCGTAATCGTCACCGTTTATACGTTTTGCTTTTTTAATTATTGACTATTGTCATAAAAGTTAACAACTAAGTTTGTTTTTGACACACGTTTAGTTCATATCGTTTCGGTTCCGATCCGAAATATAAAATATTATAATATAATAAACAGGGATCATAAATACAAAACAATAAATAGTAAAAAGACAAAAATTACAATAATAATATTCTATAGATTTTACATATTATAAATTAGATAAATTAATTCGAATTAAATTATAATACTAAATCAAATACATAAAATTAGATTACAATAAATTAAATCAAAAATAAATTTAAATTAAACAATGTCATGAATGTAATTATTCTCAATTTACATATTAATATTCATTATTAGTCAATACATGAATCATATTGCAATGATTCAAGTACTGACAGTCAAATCTCCATGCGAACATTTTAGGATGGTGTTGGGGCTGTCTGCCTGCGCAAAAGAGACATCGCTTACGCATGGTTGGATAAAAACAATCGATTTGCGAATCTGCGAACATCCCTGATGCACTACAGTACCGCGGCAGCCCCATCAGCACCCTAAACGCATTATTATACTGGACACGAAGTGCTCTGAACTGTTTCTGCGTACATGTTACCCACAGGCTGCACATGTACAAGTTTGTACAAAATGCTTTGAATAAGGTGATTTTGACAGAAACTGAGCATCGTGCAAATCAATATTATCGTAAATATAAATTGGTCAAGGTTGGATTGGAATTGAATCGGAAACATATCGTGATCATTATAGATTAGTAGAATTCGACCCCCCGGTTGTATTTATAGGATTCAAAACTCGTAACTTATATCATCTCAATATCAATCAAAATAATCCAAAAACGAATGCAAGAAAAATCTTTACTGAAAATTGCGGATTTAAATTAACTTTTGTAAATTTTGTAATCGTATTGTATTCTATCATTGTAAAAGCCTACCAATGTACATTAACAAATACATAGTAATATATATATTTTTAGTAGTAACCGCCTCTTAATGTTCCACTGCTGGGCTAAGGCCTCCTCTCCCTTTTTGAGGAGAAGGTTTTAGAGCTTATTCCACCAGGCTGCTCCAATGCGGTTTGGTAGAATACACATGTGACATAATTTCAATGAAACTAGACACATGCAGGTTTCCTAACGATGTTTTCCTTCACCGTCAAGCACAAGATGAATTATAATCAAAAATTAAGCACATGAAAATTCAGTGTTGCTTGCCTGGGTTTGAACCCACGATCATCGGTTAAGATTCACGTGTTCTTACCACTGGGCCATCTCGGCTTTTAGCATAACTATACGTAGGCCCAACTGTGTGCCTAGTGTGGGACTTACGTATTCGATAGCGTTGACGTTAACTGCGTTTTATATAGAATATCGATTATTGACAATTAGAAATCTTTATTCAAAATAGAAGCGTTACACTTACTTCGTTCTTTCCAAACAAACTATTTTTCGTAAGCAAGTAATTAAACACCTAAACAACACAAAGTATGTCATACTAAATATTTCATAAAATTTAGTGCACCAGTTATTTTTGATGGGAATATATGATTCCCAACTAGATATGGTATCATCGTTTATAATCCGCAGTGATTATCATAATATGATAATTGTCAAAATGTCGATATTAATTCCGATTTTGGCCACGCGCTACCAGATCCTCGTCGAACTGTATAATTTATATATTAAGCTAACTTTCGCAACCAACTTCTAGTTCGTTACACCAATAAAATTACTCACAGCACGCTTAAAGAAGCATAATTAAAAAAATAGTATAAGTTTGTTTTTATAAACTAGGAATGTAGGCAGGCAGATGGGCTACCTGATTGTAAATGGTCACCAGCATCCATGGGCATTGGCATAAGAAATATTAACCATTCCGTAAATCGTCAACCTTAGGAACCAGGATGTAATGTTCCTTGTACCTGTAATTTCACTGGCTCACTCACCCTTCATATCGGAACATAACAATACTAAATATTGCTGTTTGGCGGTTAAACATGTTATGAGTGTCACCACCAAGAAAAACGTTACATAACATTTCTAACATTTTCGTAATTTGCGGTGAGTTACGACTTTTTCTTAGAGTATTGCTCTGATTTGATAGGTTCGAATATTCCCTTAACTGTTTGTTTCCTTCAAGACGGTTGGGTCCGTTGTAATTAATTAATGAGGCATTTATTGCTAAGGATTACCACATTTATAGCTACCGTTCCTGGTGTTATCATAAAGTAAGTAATCTTACGTTTTTAAATTATTATATTACTCTTATCTAGATTTATTTGTCATAACATATCCGTTCGTTATATAATCAACTCCCTTGATCTAGTGGCTAGCTTAAAAGGCTGCGGAGCGTGAGATCCAAGATTCAAATTCAAGTTGAATTGGATTGTCGTCCTGATTTCGTGACGATCGGATTATGAGAATGACGAAATAACACACATTTCCTCTTTTATTTACTTGCAAATTAAACTTCTAACTTACACTTTGTACAAAATTATATATGCAAATAATGTTGGTAAAAAGGCGATCAACATTTTCTAAATATAAAAAATTACACAAGAAAAATAAATAAGCCATAAACCATAAATAACGCGAAAACGTGGGATGCTAAATAGCAGTTATCATTAGCAATTTATCGCTATCTATTTTAAGAGCAATCAAGAGTAAAGCGAGATTGCCTAGTGAATAAGGTATCTAAGTATAGTGAATAGAAGATCTTATCTGGAGATCGTGGGCTTAAATATGAGAAAGTATCGCCGATGTGCTTAGTTTGGAAATTTATATTTATGAATAAATTTTGTCACGTTTATATTTCCTATCCCAATAGCGGGTGTGACGTGATTGAATACGTCAAATTTTCTATTGAAGCATATACAAATATTAATTCGATAAACGTAAATAAATAACCCTTACATTTATTGTATTTTATATATATATATATGTTTTTACTTTTAATTGTTTAAAGCATATTATTTGTAACTGTGTAGATAATTTTAATTCAATATTTTCGAAATTATTGCTTATCAAAGTAAATTATATTATTGTGACGCCTATCAACGAATTCCGCTCTTCATTACAACTCACTAATACTCAAGTTGATAGAGGCTGTGTTCGGATTTGAATGGTGAGTGAGCCATTGTAATAACAGGCACAAGGTAAATAACATCTTAGTTCCCAAGGTTGGTGGCGCATTAGCGATGTAAGCGGTGGTTAACATTTCTTACAATGTCAATGTCTATGAGCGTTGGTGACCTTACCATCAGGTGGCCCATATGCTCGTCCGCCAAACTATACTATAAAAAAACTCTTTTGGTTTTACAATTTGTTATTTAATAATATTATATAATTTTGTTAATGTCTTTTACGATTTCATTTTGTTTTATTAGTAGCTTAGATAGAGTAGATTTGATTTTTAATAGGTCAGTTCGGTTAACATAATTTTTGTTTTTTCAGTAAATATTGTTATCCCTTTAAAAACGTATCAGTTCGTAAGAGTATCTGGCTGAATTCTACTAATTTATAACGAATTACGATACGTTTCCGATTCAATTCCGATCCAACTTTGAATCATCTGTATTTATTCGAATCGGATCTGAACTGCTAGCGTATAACTGTTATGTCAAAATCAAACGTAATTGTTAACTTTTATGGCAATAGTCTATAGTTAAATTAAAGAATAGGAAAACGGAAAAAACGGCAACGATTACGCTTCGGTTCGATTGCGATAAAGTGACAATTTATTTGTACAATTGGCCTCCTGTTTTTGTTTTTAATTTTAAGTGTTTAGTGATAAGTTGATAGTGTAACTATCTCAATAAAAAAATAAATACCAATTATTTAGTTATTATGTCATATGCACTGTACCTGAATGCTTTAAAAACGCTGTGAATACAACTTCCCTTCATAAAGTTATAATTAAATTCTTATCATATCTTTCACGAAATAATCTGTCCATAAATAATCATTAACTTATCGATATCGATTGTAAGACGATCACCTGTCGTATTGTTTATAATTAACATAATAATACATTAAAATCAGCAAATCTTAGTGTATAATTCATTTAATACTGTATAGAGCGAATTTTATACATAAATGATTGACGATATAAATGCTATGTTATATGTACAATTACGTATATATTTATCTTTGTAGTATATTTTGTATGTATGTTTAAACTATCGCAAACGTAAGTCAGCAACTTCTCATCGTATAGAAGATAATTGAGTTCCTGCACGGGAGTATGAAGCTAGATGGAGCATTCGGATATATGTTTTTACACCCATCTCGCACATGCCTAAGCAACAAGAAAACAGAATAACTAGTACATACACAGGCAGAGAAAGTGCGATTTATCAATCAATCAGTCTGATATGGGGTCAAGCACACTGAAAATTATATAAGCAGCGATAGCGAAACTGCTGCTTGATAATAATGTCTCACATGCAGTCGTAGCAACATCGAGTGACAGGAGAATAGGATTTACTCTGCATATACGATGCAAGCGGCCTCTTCATTCCAAAGGGTGAAACTGTCAAAGAACGCAATAAGAAGATGATGCGATGTTCGATAAGCAATTTAAGGTGAGGTGAACGCGAAATTCACAGCTTTACTAAAAATATGCAAACGAGGGTAACTAATACACTATTAAGGTAATAAATAAATAACCACTTAGTTATGTAAACGTGCAGAAATAAATCATTAATTAGTAATGTAATATAGCGCAGCCATGAAATCAAGATACAATACAAAATAAACGAAACTAGTAAAAAGGCGAAAAAAAAGTCCATAGACAAACAAATACATTTTAATGACCTCTTAACAACGAACTTATTTCACTTGGTAAACCTAGGCAATCTATCCACAACATCTAATTTCACTGAATTTGTGCCACATGTGTATCCCACCAACCTGCATTGGAGCAGCGTGGTGGAAAATTCTCCAAACCTTCTTCTCAAAAAGAGAGAGGAGGCGTTTAGCCCAGCAGTGGGACATTCACAGGCTGTTACGGTAATTGTCACCATATCGTATTTTCTTGTACTTCATGTTGTCATATTTGTAACAATTCGGAGTATGAAAGGACTATTTTTTACGTCTTTGATATTTTTATAGAACTTAAAGTCCACAAAAACACCTAGAATATTCTCTTTTAGTATTCACGTAGTCATTACAAAGGCAATAAAAATAAATTATTTATCAATATTTTATTATTTTAATCTTCAATTAGAATTGAACTAAATAATAAAGATTATTGGGTGTAATAAATTAATAACATATTTAAATGTTTTAGAATATTATCTACGCTTCGTTGGTGTTAAACTTCCGAAGCGAAAATGGCTGCGATCTGGTTTCTGGCTTTGACGCTAATTGCAGGTAAGGTACCACTTTTTCATCGTAGTAAAGTGATATTTATATTTACTTGCCATTTTGATTACCAACTATCGATAACACAAATACCCTGTGACGTGTTATTCTCTTTTAACAAACACACGCCAGATATATTAGATATCCCTAATGATGCAAACGAATCTGTCACTTTGAAGAATGTTATAAAATAATAGTGATTTGAACATTTTTTTATAGTTATTTGTATGATATTGTTATAATACTTTTAATGTAATTTGGTAACGATGTTAATTTTAGGTCCTCATTTTCAGGAGCTCAATCAGCTTCGCCACCCACTCGTATTGTAGGTGGTGAGCCCACTACCATTGAGAAATATCCAAGTATCGTCCAGGTTGATTACCTGAATCTTTTTACTGACATCTGGTCCCAATCTTGCGGCGGCTCTATCCTCACCACCAGATATATTCTTTCGGCTGCTCATTGCTTCGATGGCAGGTAAATATATATTTGTTATATATAATTATGTAAAAAATCTAACTTGATCTTTGTCAAAATGTTTAGAAATATAATATACGGATTATATGTTTTAATAATTACTGTATATGCATAACCATGTGAAATGTTAAGCTAAAAACAGCATCTCGCTGTTGTACAGAAATTTGAAAGGTATTTTTAATTTTTATTCAAATGTATTAATATCGATCAAATATATTTTTCTTAATTACATCCGTACCGTAACCGTAACAGCCTGTGAATGTCCCACTGCTGGGCTAAAGGCCTCCTCTCCTCTTTTTGAGGAGAAGGTTTGGAGCTTATTCCACCACGCTGCTCCAATGCGGGTTGGTAGAATTCACATGTGTCAGAATTTCAGTGAAATTAGACACATGCAGGTTTCCTCACGATGTTTTCCTTCACCGTAAAGCACGAGATGAATTATAATCACAAATTAAGCACATGAAAATTCAGTGGTGCTTGCCCGGGTTTGAACCCATGATCATCGGTTAAGATTCACGCGTTCTTACCACAGAAATTTTTATTTTTTATACTGTGTATTTATTCAATGCAATATAATGACAGCATAATGTGGACATTCGGTAATTTTTTGTACATATTAAATTACTTATAGTATATATTCAATGTTGGTTCCATTTTCCTCATCTTTGCTAATATTATAAATGCGAAAGTTAGTTTGATTGTTTGTTTGCTTGTTACGCTTATAGGTCCTAACTACTCAACCGATCTTTATAAAATTTTGCATACATTGTCTGGGATAGAGAAAAGGTAATAGTGTGTATTTATTTTAATTTAAAATATAAACTATTTTCTAGTTTTTACAACCCTAACTTACGCCGCATCCGAGCCGGTTCGACTTATCGCAACACCGGTGGCGTGATCGCCTACGTCGAAGATGCTTACAACCACCCAAGTTACGGACTACGGGGTTACGATGGAGACATTACTGTCGTCAAGCTCCGAAGTGCACTCTTCTACACTCCTGTCGTTCAACGAACAACAATTGTATCTCAGGGTTCTATAATACCTGATAACTTCCCTGTTGTACACGCTGGTTGGGGCACAACTTCGGTGAGCGAAAATTTACACGAGTAATATTATCGTAACATAGTTATTTTTATTGAACATGGGGTCGGACAAATGGGCCACCCATATAGGGCGGTGACCACTTACTATTGGCATTGTAATAAAAATAAGCCATTTCTTACATCGTCAAGGCGCCTCCACTCTTGGGAAGTAAGATTTTATGTCGTGCTTGTAGTTACACTGGCTCACCGTTCAAACCGGAACTCAACAATACTAAGTACTGCTGTTCATCGGCAGAACATCTGATGAGATTTAAGATTATTATTACGATTATAAGATAATTACGGTTTACTAAAAGCCTTACTATGGCTTTGTGCGAGTTCGTCGGGTTAGTACCAATCACCCATCTCTCGCTAATACTTCGCTAATGCTGTAATCTGTATTCTAGTTTAAAGCAAAAGTGAGTCCTTATAAATACGCGTAGCATGGACAAAACATCTTATACTTTCCGTGGTTGGTGACGCATTAACGAACTGTTGTTGCCTATTATTCCAGTACCAAAATCGTCATACCATTTGAACATGACTTTTCTAGTCTAAATTAAAATACTTTTGTATTTAAAACGACGGTAAATTTAATTGATATAACTTGAAATATTTCCAATAGCCAAAAAAATTTATGCTTTCTTTTCGTATTACTAATTAATTCTTACATTAAATTGATGATTTCATTTAACAGCAAAACGGCAGTTCATCTAGCGTGCTACGTGACGTAACAATTTTCACTGTGAACAACACTGTTTGCGCTGAAAGATACGCTGCGGAACCAGACAGTCCCCCTGTTACTGAGAATATGATCTGCGCTGGACTGCTCGACATTGGTGGACGAGATGCTTGCAATGGTGACTCTGGTGGTCCCCTGTACTTTGGAAATATCACCATAGGCGTTGTCTCATGGGGAGCTGAATGCGCGAATGCCACTTTACCGGGAGTCAGCACCAATGTCGCATCCTACTCTGATTGGATATCTGCTACTGCAATTTAAATGTATTGTTAAATAATAAAATTTATTTAATTGGCTTTATATATATGTTTTATTTAATCCATCATTTCTTTTAGCAATTCAAAAAGCTTGAGTTGTATTTTTTTTTTATTGATCGATTATATTTTTGCCAGAGCTCATAATATTTGCTTAAGTAAAAGAAAAATATAGTACCTATATTATTGTAGTGATAAATTCATGATGTAGTTATTAGACAAATACTTATAATGTAAGCAAAAATTGGTTCAACACAGGATTTGCTTAAGATGATTGCTTAGTGAGGAAGGTGAACAGAAGTGCATCTGCCTTTATGCTGTTGGCTAGTGATTGAGATTTGTCGAAATTGTGCACTTAATTGATATTAAAAAAAAAGTAATATTCTGACTGAATAAAAATCTCAAGGATTTTGAGGTATCACGCTTTTCAGATTAGTTGGTCATGTCCATAACTTTATAATAATAATATAATATATTATCAATATGTAACGTTCATTATCTAACCTTAGAATTCTATTGACTATATATTTTATTTGGATATAATAGTAAAAATAATGAGTCTTGTTACTTGAATAAATAAATAATAATAATTATTATTATTATAAAATTACAGCACATTTAAATGTTTTATAATATTTTTCATTGTTTTCGTGTGTAACTTCCGAAGTGGCCATGGCTATGTTCTGGCGTTGGGGCTATTTGTAGGTATTATTTTTATGGAATTGAGGACTAACGGCAAGGAGGCTTAGCCGTATATGGACTTCTGCAAAACCGCTAGGCTTGCAAGAACAATGCCGGATTTCAACTCTTTTTCTGAAGGTATTTCGGTTCGGTAGCCGCTGGCGAAAGATGGTTAGTGAGCACCACAGAGTAGTTGTGCGGCACAGAAAATGCCTTAAAAATGGCGCTTCTGTGGTTTTCCCCAAATAGAGGTGGAGTGGAATGTTGTATTGCGGATAAATAGTTACAAAATGATTTCTCTCTTTTTATCTTCAGTAATTTCACATTCGAAAAAAAAGGTTGTATTTATAGAACCGTCAAACATCGTTATTAGTAAAGTATATTATTGCCACCCATTGGACATATTACGTATATCCTATATACACTGACTGGACTCATTTTTATCATTAAAAACAATAAAATATTGATTTTATTGTAAATAATGTAAACTGACGTCAAAAATGCGAACACTTTACTACTAATTTTGTACCTTAATTTTAGGAGTCCATTCTGCTTTCCCATTCTCTAGTATCGTTGGGGTTAAGCCCACCACTATTGAAGGATATCTAAGTATAGTATAGTAACAGTCTGTAAATATCCCACCGCTGGGCTAAGGCGTCCTCTCACTTTTTGAGGAGAAGATTTTGGAGCTTATTCCACCACGCTGCTCCAATGCGGGTTGGTGGAATACACAGGTGGCAGAATTTTTAGTGAAATTAGACACATGCAGGTTTCCTCACGATGTTTTCCTTCACCGTAAAGCACGAAATAAATTATAATCATAAATTAAGCATATAAAATTTCAGTGGTGCTTGCCCGGGTTTGAACTCACGATCATCTATTGTCCATGTAATTTTTTGTATCTTTTTACTGACATCTGGTCTCAATCTTGTGCTGGCTCCATCCTCACCAGCAGATATCTTCTGTCTGCTGCTCATTGCTTTGGTTGGATTGTAAATATATATTTGTAAAAAATTATTATAATAGGTCGCTATTCATAGTTAAGAATCATTATCTCAGAAAGAGAATAGACATTAAAGATAAAATTTGTCACATTAAATTTAATCATTATAATAAAATGATAAGAATACACGTTTAATCTTGTCGATGTAGGTTGTGATAATTTTTATTTATGTAAATGGTAATTTATGGATCAATGATCAAATACTTTGGCACGTAAAAATATATATTTGTATTTCTTTTAAAGTCGGAAAAGATTCCCATCCAGCGTTATTCTTGACGTACCTATGCGACGCATGACGCTGTGCAATGAGGCCTATGTCACAGTACCCAATAATCATCCCGTCTCTGAAAACATGATCTATGCTGGTCTCGATGTTGGTGGCCGCGCTTCGAGGTGACTCTGGAGGTCCATTGTAGTTAGAAAATGTCATCATTGGTGTTATTTCTTGGGCGAAGAATGTGGGAATGCCACTTTCCCTGGAATCAGTACCAGTATTCCCTTTTATTCTGATGGAATCGTCGCTACTGCAATTTAAATGTACTGCAAAATAAGTAGTTCTGTTTTTATATTTTTTATTTTTGTTTATTACACCTTTCTAATTTATTTTTTAACATAATTTTCCTATGTGAATAATATATACGCAATATTAATTATTCTTACAATATCGTAAGGCAATAAGACTGATGGTTTTCCAAAAGATAACAAGGAAACATTTCTAAATTGTCTTTAATACATTATTTATTATTCTGAAATTTTCAATCGGAAGCAGTTTAGGGATTAAGCTTTTACGTTCAAGCTATTCAATCGATCATCATGAAATTTTGCAAACACTGGTCACTTGTGGGTGGGTGCAGTTAAGAACAAAGAGTACCTAACACCTCACCTCCTCACACGCGAGAGAAGTCGCAAGCGAAAATTAGTTTGCAATAGTTACTTTACTTGTCACAATCTTTACTTATATTTATTTGAATTGATACACATTCTAATATTTATGGTTTGTTAATTAAAATAAATTTATTCAATGTTATGTAGCAGCATTGCTCTTATGAAATTACCACCATACCCTAACATGAGACGAATAGGCGAAAGGCAATCAAAGGTATATTTTATAAAGATATGCTTTTTAAAAAATGGTTTAAAAATATGTGCACTTCATATGATTGAAAATCGTAAATTTAGGTAACGTACAAGAACCGTTGCCTTGCAATTGTTGATAACATTTATACAGAAGTTGTAATTTTCGTCATGTCCGGTGAATGATGAATATTTCTAAGCCATTAGATTAGCACTATATAAAAGCAGATTATATAGGATTTCCAATCGATAAAAAATATATTGTTGTCGTTGAATATTGATACGATGCTATGTTCCGTATGATATTTTATAACTAATTACTTCGTTCTTAAATCGAACAACTCTTGACGGTGGGGGCTTTGAGCAAGATCATCCGGGTATATACCATCCATCACATATTCAACCGGCAAACAGCAATGCTTAGTATTGTTGTGTTCTGTTTTAAAGGGTTAGCGAGCCAGTGTAACAACCGGCACAGGGGATAACGTATTAGTTCTCAAGGATAGTGGTGCATTGACGATATAGGGGATGGTTAATATTTCTGACAGTGACAATGCATACGGGTGGTGACATCATCCAGTGGCCCATTTTGTCAGTCATCATATCTACTTTAAAAAATGTAATACTGATCTCAATATTTTTAAGTCTTTGGTCATATTTAAGTTAAATAATAATTAATTCCGTGTTTTTGGCAAAGGTTATTTGTTTTGTATAATATGTGAACAGTACGAACCAATTTAATAGGAAGTATCTCTTATTTAATCGTCATGACAATTTTTTCCTTTCCATCTGTATCGTCCATGAATATACGAATATTGAAGAGGTACATATTAATATTGCTTTTATAAATAACTCATATAAATACAATAGTAGCAACGCTTGAAGATTGAAGATTGACATTGAAGACTGCTTAAAGATTGATCATAACAGAGCAACTAATTTGATAAACGATAAAACATTTTAAGAGAAGACAGTTATATTTATAAATTTACTATGAAATAATGGAACCTTGATTATTCATTTGTTACTATATTATGTAAATGATTATTGTCTTTGATCGATTTGTTGGTAATAAATATAATGTAAGTAATCATATTTTATACAAGTTGTTCTAGAAAATATTAAATTCGATTATTTGATTTAAACTGTTTATATTGTATTTGACTTAAAACCTTATACCTATATACCGGCTTGCCTGCCTGCACCAGATCCTCAATGATAGCTGTCAAAATGGAATTTGTACAGCATGTCATTTATTGACAGAAAGAGACGGTCCTAGCTTTGAGTTTGGCGAAGAAGTTAGGGACTCGAGCAGACTGTACATGCGAAAGATCATATATTAGAATTTGATGACATAAATCAAATATACTGAATTATAATAGGGCAAATAATTTCATACATACAATAAGCACGTATATAAGCGTCTTTTGATGTTTTTGTAAATTAATTTAAACTTTTCTATACAAGACTATCTGCAAAAAGAAATAAATGTTAACGGACTGATAATATGTATATTTTTTGGAATAAAAATATTCTACCTCTTTTGTCAACACAACTCATTTTAACCTGTACATCTTTATAGAAAAAAACCGAGTCGAAGTCAAAAACACGGCTATAGGTCTTCTCGTGCAATGTGAAGGGAAATATACATGAACTACTATATATTTTTTTATTATTCTTTCAGAGAAATTTTATTATATTATATCACGTAATAATTGCTGCTGTAAATATAATCATAAAAAACAATAAAACTTTATATCATTTAACATACATCCTGTATAATACTTAAGTGTTATTCATTGATAACGCCAAATATATAAATGGGTATGATATAGGAGAGTCTTAGTAGAATACTTTTGGTACATCAAAATGGCTCTATTCTGGATTGTGGGAGTAGCACTCTTCGCAGGTTGGTTTACCATTTATCAAAAATTATTTGATCAAAATATTATTCTTTTTTTTTCTCTAGAATAATAACAATGTCCGTTTCTAAGGAATTACTAATATTCTCATTTTCCTTTCCAATTGAGCGTACCGCTTGAGTTAGAAGAATTGACGACGGTAGTTTGAGGTCGAACCAGCGCTTGGTAGCCCGTAAACTAGTTATTGACGCTTTTATAATTAGGTTATTAATAAATCGTTCATTTTAATTTAAAGTAAAGGACTAAGACTAGAAATGAACCCACCGATGATATTGCTATATTTTTATATTGTTTTTCAGGAGTTGCCTCCGCAGGAAACTTCGCCTTGGAATCCTACCCTTCCACGGTTCAAGTGGAATCTTTAGCCATCACTGACTTAGAAACCTGGACGCAAAGTTGCGCTGGCAGCATCCTCACTACCAGATATATCCTCTCTGCCGCCAGCTGCTTCTCCGGATCGTTAGTTTATAATTTTTATAGTAATATAATTATCAAACGCAAAAAAAAAACAATTATATTATAACTAACTCTTAATACTTTCGTAACAAAAAATGCAATGAAATGCATCGAATAGAAGTACAAAGGAGTTTAGATATTTATTAATTTATTTATATATGGAATTATGCAATACATTATGACTTTTATCTACAATAAATTTTCTTTTTATACAGTCCGCTTCAGATATTTCTACATCTTTAGATTTATGGTTTTAGGACTTACCAACGTGAATTCCGTCGTATCCGCGCTGGATCAAGCAGCCGTAACACTGGAGGTATTATCTCCCACGTCGAAATTGAAATCAACAACCCGAAATGGACCGGTGGCACTCTTAACGACGTCTCCGTCGTGAGGCTGTTGACCCCTCTAGTATACGGCGCATTCATCGACAAAGCAACGATTGCTGGCGTTGGTTCAGTGATCCCTGAGGGCCTAGGTGTTGTACAGGCAGGATGGGGCACTGGCAATGTAAGTTAAGAAACATTATTTACTATTTTTCTCAGTTACTTAACAGCAATGCGCCTCTTTAGATAATCACTGAAGTGAAATATTGAATCGATTTATTGAGGCTATTGTTTCCTTCAAGTGTTTTAATTTTTTATAGTGAATATCGCATTTCATACTCTTAAATTAACGATCGCAATCGCGCTTAGTTTAAAGTTTATTCTTAGAAAATATCTCAACTAGTTTTTTAAGCTTTTATCTTACACGTTATAACAGAATAATTCAAAATGTATTCTTTGCATGCATATCGTGACCAAATTTCACTACTTACAATAAACATACTATTCTATTTAAATATTGATTAAAAAAATATCGTAGTTACTTTATAGATCGTAGAATAATCTTCAATTATCTGAAGTAGAATGCAATTATCATATTATAGCAGCACACACATTACGTTTTGAAAAAAAGTTTGAATTATGAGTGAAGTACTCACGAAGAAGTTCGTACGTGGAATGTCTGTATATAATACAATATCGTTAAGAGTGTCAAATGAGTATTCATTAATTATGGGTAGAAATTACACGACTACCAATTTTCACTTCGTATAAATATCACACAATAATCTTATTTTTTCCCAAATTAAGCGATATATTTGTGCTAGCTCCAAGATAGCATGAAAATGATACATTCACAATTTACACGCTATTTGGTATTTGCCATTTTAATATATGTATATGCATAGTGTTGTTGTTAACTTATAAAACAATTTGATAATAGCGACAGCATAACTTGATCCGACCAATTGTTACCACCGTAACATAACGTAAAAGGGTAACGACCCTTTGCGCAGCAACTAGTAACTACTGCAAAATTCACATAATTTTAAGATTCATTTTAATTATAATCAATATTTGTTCATAAATTTTCAGACATCCGACGTTCTCAGCATTTCTTCACTCGTCACAGTGAATATTGCCCAATGTGGCCGACGTAGATTGACGAAGCGAATGGCAACATTCGCTGATGGTGAAGATAAGGAAGATGTTGAAAACGAAAATGAGAACGAGAACGAGAACGAGAACGAGAACGAGAACGAGAACGAGAACGAGAACGAGAACGAGAACGAGAACGAGAACGAGAACGAGAACGAGAACGATAACGAGAATGAAAACGAGAACGAGAATGAGAATGAGAACGACAACGACAACGACAACGACAACGACAACGACAACGACAACGACAACGACAACGACAACGACAACGACAACGACAACGACAACGATAGTGATAATGACAGTAGTGCCGATGAAGATGAAAGTGAAGAAGAAGATGGAAATGAAGAAGATGAAAATGAAGAAACAGATGACAACAATACCTTACTCTGCGGTGCTTATAGCGAAGGAGTTACAAACTCTAACGCTGACGTCGGTGGCCCATGGTTCTTTGGTAACATAACTCTTGGTATTGTCGCTGGAGCCAACAGTGGCAACAATTCTTGGACAGGAATATTGAGTACCTCAGTCGCATCTTATACCGAATGGATCGTCAGCGTTGCCGTTTAAAATTGAAAGATTGAATGTTTTATAATATGTATTCAATTTTGAAGCATTAAATAAAGTAAAATACATCTTTAATATTTGTTTTACACATACTCATTTAATATACACACATTAAAAATCTAAGCTACATGTACTAATTCGCATTTTAGAGAGGTTATATTATAATAATAACATTTGTATTTAATTATTTAAATAATATATTTAGTGTCTTATTGATGTAAAAAAACTATTAATATTTTAACATAAATGAACAATATTATGTATATATCATAAATAGTACAAAACATAAGCGTCTAAACAAAAATAATTTATTGTAAAAGAATGGGGTAATTTAATACAAAATGTGGCCTCCTGTTGTTTAAAACTCGTCGACACCGATTTTTCATAGAATGTATGTTTCATGAAATATTCAATGGGTCTCTTAATGTTATTCAGCAGCAAACGCTCCCAATGAATTGTTAACAATTCTTATATTCCCATAGACATTGACGATGTAGGAAATATTAGGCATTCCTGTGGATGCTAATGCGCTACCAATCTTGGGAACGAAATGTTATGATCCTTGTACCTTTAGTTACACTGGCTTACTCATCCTTCAAACCGGAACGCAACAATACTAAGTTTTGCTGTTTAGCGGTCGAATATCTAATTATATTATATATAGACTTAAGGACTTTTATAGTGGGTTTTTCCATTGAAAAATTCTCCGCAGTATTCCGAAGTCCTAGTAAACCGAGTAGTAGTTCCGAAGCAAACACCGAGATGGCCTAGTGGTAAGAACAGGTGATTCTTAACCGATGATCATGAGTTCAAACCCGGCCAAGCACCACTGAATGTTCATGTGCTTAATTTGTGTTTATAATACATCTCGTGCTTGTCGGTAAAGGAAAACATCGTGAGGAAACCTGCATGTGTCTAATTTCATTGAAATTGTGCCACATGTGTATTCTACCAACCCGCATCGGAGCAGCGTGGTGGAATAAGCTCCATACCTTCTCCTCATAAGGGAGAGGAGGCCTTAGCCCAGCAGTGGAACATTAACAGGCTGTTACTATTCCGAAGTCTGGAAGTTGGAAGTGTGTACTCTTGTGCCCGTAAGCACGTAACGCCGAGCGCCTGAACTCTTTCCGGTCGTGTCGGATTTCTCGTGAAAGTGATTGAATAGAGATGGCACCTGTGTTTGTGCACATACTTGCGCCACATCACATTACATCGCCGATGTCTATGGACGGTGGTGACCACTTAACATCAAATGATCCATATGCCATATATATAAAGGACCTACCTTTTTGACGTCTTGAAAGTGTTAATACCGAGTTTTATACTTTTTTATAACAATTAAAATCACCTTAATCTGGGACAGCTTAGCACAAGAGTCATATATAAGAATATCATAAAAATGAAAAACAGTATTAATATTCGTTCGTTCGGGATACTTGGGGTCGAAATTTCCAACGTTGAATAGTTTCGCGGTCAGGTAGATCATGTCGGCTCATCGCCTAACACTTTACACCTGCATGTTTAAATATTTTAAACGTTAATAAATGAGAAATTTAATAAAAAACAAACATTATTCTAACATAGTTTTCACAGGTATTGCTGTCAGTGGCGTAGCTAGGTGGACAAGGGCCCCGGTGCGTAAGGAAAGAATCGGGCCCTCATCCCCTCTTTCCTTGTAGCTTGTACATAAGTTATATTGGCCTTCAAAATTATAGATAAAAACAAGAATAGGAAACAGTGAGTTCAACTTATCCCTAGTAGGCTAAATCCATACTTCGTCTCTATGAAGGGTAGAATCTCTATGTGTTTAATAGAAGAAAATGGGAACAAATAAACAACGACACACATGATAATACAGAATATTTATTATACAGATGAGATCAATAAATAGAAAAAGCCCTACGATAGTTACGCCACTGGTTGCTGCTATCAGAATTCAAATGGAATTAAGTTTTAATTGTTGCATTACTGGTGGTAGAGCTTTGTGCAAGCTCGTCTGGGTAGGTAGCACCCACTCATCAGATATTATACCGCAAAACAGCAGCACTTGGTATTGTTGTGTTCCGGTTTGAAGGGTGAGTGAGCCAGTGTAATTACAGGCACAAGGGACATAACATCTTAGTTCCCAAGGTTGGTGGTGCATTGGTGATGTAAGCGATGGTTAACATTTCTTACAATACCAATGTCTAAGGGCGTTTGGTGGCCACTTAGCATCAGGTGGCCCATATGCTCGTCCGCCCTCCTATTCTATATAAAAAAAAATTAAATTAGAAAATTTGTAACATTTTTTTTTTAGAATATAATTGTCACGGTAAATTAAATATTGTAACAATAAATTAAACATCAAATGTCTTTAAAAGTTTCAAGCAATCAAAACATAGTCTATTAAAAATGAAATATAAATAGCTTTACAAATAATGATCTTATATTTTCTAATAAGTATTGGAATAATATTTTAGACATTTGAAAATAAAATATAATCATTTAAACGATAAGTACAAAAATATCAAATTTTACAATTATTGCCGACAGATGGCGATATGTGCCCCATCATTTTTCATACTATTATTATAAAGAGGTTAGTTTTGTTTATGTTTTAGTTTATAGTTTCAGGTTTTAACATTATTCAGCATTTAAAATTCATGTCCTCCAATGGACAAAACAAGTATCGAATTATCCGAATAACTTAACAACAATAACTTTATTTTTAAAGGTATTCTAACTTGGAACTTAGAAATTTTGAACGTTAGAAATGTCATATTATTACATACAAGAAAAATGCTTTGTTAAGAATTATCTGTGCAAATAACAATAAAGTACATTGTTATTAATATGTTGTATGTTTAATCAATAAAAAAAATGTTTTATTTTTTATTGTTAACTAAAAAAAGATAAGATTCTCACTACAAAAATGGTACGCTGAGATAAGCTGGAAAGGTAAAAATAATTAATTATTAAAGATAAACATAAACGTAATCAGTAGCAATCCTTTGATTAGTTCTACGCGCGTTTTATTATTTCAGATAAAGAAAGCATCAACCAATCACGTTAACTCCTATACATTTAAAATTACATTTAATTTGTTGAGAATAAATATATCATAAAAAGTAATTATATGACTTAAAATGTACATTTATCGCGATTAAATAATTGTGCTTTATTTTCAAGAATATAGAATACGAAATAGAATGTAATAAACTTAAAATTATATCTCTTATTAATAATCGTAAGTTTCTACGAAATAGAAAACGACGGAAAAAGGACTTAAGTAATATTATAATTACTGTATTTTTCTTTCTTTTTTACTAATATGCTTATAAAATGTTACTTTGTTACGCAACTGGGCAATTATCATATATTCTGGTGTAAGTGAACATTATTCTTAATGAGAAATAAAGTTTCTTTAACCCGAAGTAGGTTTTAACATGATGCCTGCGCACAATTTGTTCCAAAATACTTTCATATTAATAATTTTAACGCTGAAATTTAAATGTATGAGAACAGTCATTTGTGTACTCATTTTAGGCAAGACGGCCGCACGAATGCGATTACGTGAGATGCGTCCGAGAAGCATGCTAGTGTTAGCAACACAAATAGGAAATTATAATATTCTTAGTGGTCATCACCGCCCATATATATATATTTTTTTATAGAATAGGAAGGTGGACGAGCATATGGGCCACCTGATCGTAAGTGTTCACCAAACGCCCTTAGACATTGGCGTTGTAAGAAATGTCAACCATCGCTTATAGCCAATGCGCCACCAACCTTGGGAACTAAGATTTTATGTCCCTTGTGCCTGTAATTACACTGGCTCACTCACCCTTCAAACCGGAACACAACAATATCAAGTATTGCTGTTTTGCGGTAGAATATCTGATGAGTGGGTGGTACCTACCCAGACGAGCTTGCACAAAGCCTTACCACCAGTAAATATATTTTGGCGCTGTAAGAAAAAAGTAATCATATTTCATAACATTGCCAATGCGTGTGGTAATTAACATTCTATGTCCCTTATTACACTGACTCACTCACCAATCAAACGGAAATATAACAATACTAAGTATTGCTGTTTTGTACCAGCACCAAATCAAGTGACCTATTTGCAAGTCCGCCTATCTATTTGAAATTAAAAAAAAAAACAATAGCGATCCTAATCAACCCAATACAAAAATAGTGTAAGGAAAGGTTTTATACATGTCCGCGCAATTAGCTTCTATATTTTCAATTGCTCGATACAATTAACTCGTTCAAACACCAATCAAGTTTCCACTTAAAACTAATTCATGAATAAAGGCAAGCAATTTAGTAAATTATAAAAAATAATTATGAAGATTCAAACAGTTCATAAACAGCAAAACAATAATATATATATATATATATATATCATACATGTAAAATATAAACAAAAAAGTAATATAATAGTATAAGCAGTAAAGGCCGGCAACGCACCTGCAAGCCCTCGGGTGTTGCAGATGTTCATGGGCAGTGGTAGTGATTTCCATCAGGTGAGCCTCCTGCTCGTTTGCCCCCTCTTACAAAAAAATAAATAATAAATACAAACGGATTATTTTTCTTTCAAATGGCAGCAGTCTAACTGCAGAGTGCTAGAAAAATATTTATGTAGTGGGAGACGTGAACCATTAGTTAACAGGAAAAATTGCCTTCAAATCGTAAGTTTTTTGCAGCTTCTTTTTCAATATTCGGGAAGTTAAATTAACTGTATGTGAAAGTGCCAGTGAAATTCTGTTATTCGTGAATGTTATATTCTGGAAAAAGGCAAAAAACCCTGAAACATCATCACCACTCTGGCGTGATGTACAAAAATGGTAAGAAACTCGAAATATATGTATATACTTACTCTTTAATAACATTTATATTATGTTTCACGGCCATTATATTTTCTTACTAACAATAGCGCTCTTTGTTTGTTATCGAGTTTGCTATGCCATATTACGTCATGTAACTACGACTGTAATTAATTATATAGCATTATTAATTTTATTTATTACTCAAAAAAACGATTTTATTTATTAGTTAATAGTTTATTAATAAATTCTTCATCGTTACAAGGATAGCTTTCTATCGACTGTATCACGGCGAGTGCTCTGAGGAATTATTCTCTCTAATTCCTGCTTCCCCCTTCCTTCTTAAGTCCACGCGAGCTGATTCTCGATGTCACCGCCTAATTGTGACATCAATTCCATTGCGAACAAAGAAATTTGGCAACTCCTTTCTTTGTCGCACTTCCAAGAAATGGAATTCCTTACCAGCTCACGTGTTTCCCTCCTCTTACAACCCGGGTTCCTTCAAACGAGGCGTGAAGAGGCATCTTGCGGGCCGGCAAGGCGAAGGCGGCTAGTGCAGAACGTTTTTCCCGTCTGTACTGGCCGTCGTCGCGTTTAGACTCTACTACCACTTACCATCAGGTGGAGTAGAGTCATTTGCCCTCCCGGCGAATATAAAAAAAGGCTTATTTCAATACATTCAGTCACTAGACTGGTGGTAGGGCTTTGTGCAAGCTCGTCTGGGTAGGTACCACCCACTCATCAGATATTCTACCGCAAAACAGCAATACTTGATATTGTTGTGTTCCGGTTTGAAGGGTGAGTGAGCCAGTGTAATTACAGGCACAAGGGACATAAAATCTTAGTTCCCAAGGTTGGTGGCGCATTGGATATGTAAGCGATGGTTGACATTTCTTACAATGCTAATGTCTAAGAGCGTTGGTGACCACTTACCATCAGGTGGCCCATATGCTCGTCCGCCTTCCTATTCTATAAAAAAAAAAAAAAAACTAAGTACATTAAAAAAATGTAAAATGTTTTATAATAATATTTAAATCAACTTCTTATACACTTGTGCACTATCTGCATAGAGGTTTTTTTTTAATTATTAATGACAATAATTAAGTGAAACCTCTATGAAAATTGATCGTAGCGACCTTTGAGTAAGGCCAGTCAATGTATTTTTTGTTAATTATATGTATTACTTAAATCTATGTTTTATGAAATATCCTAAATAATAAGTAAATATTAAAATATTTAATGTTCATAATTAGGTCATATTGTTTCACATAACACGATTTTTATTTATTTTTTAATTATATCATTGTAAAATAATTATATAAGTATTCGTTTTAATGAGGTGAGAATTGATTTTATGGGTCCTATTACGACTTTTAGAAGTTAGGTTTTTGAATAAAAAATGAATTCAATATTAATTATTTATTAGTAAATTGTTCATCGTTACAAGGATAGAGGTCATTACTTCGAATAACTTGTTATATGTTACACAGCGGTTCTGATGATCCAGTTGGTAAAAGAAGCGACCGGGGTGGCGACGATGTGAGACCAGGAGGTGTTTCCGTAGTCCAGTCCGGAAACGACGCCCACTGTGATGTTGCCGAAGAACCAAGGACTGCCGCCGTCAGTGTTGGTCGAGTTCAAACCGCTAATAAGAGTTCCGCAGAGGAGGTTAGCAGTGGAGTTGAAAGTCGTCTGGTTGGTCGGTAGGTTGATGCCGCAATGATTGCCACTGACCGTTCTCACTAGAGAAACGCTGAGAGAGCTTGAGAACTGTAACAATGAGAATAACGTATTTACGTAATTTCATACATGTTTTCCAAACAAAAACGTAACACGAAGTGAATGTGTTTGAATAGAAGGGAAATTATAAAATATTAAACAATTAACTCACATTGCCACGACCCCAACCGCCTTGCGCCAGGGTTAGGCCATTAGGGATGTATGTTTGCGGCGTCGGAATTGGAGTCCTCTGTATAAGAGGGTTGTATGAGAGAGGGGACGCTAGTCTCACGACTGAGATGTCGCCAGCCGGCAGGTCGGTAGAGTTTCCTCTCGGGTAGTTATTTACTCTCTCGACGTAGTTGATTATACCACCGGTGTGGCGCCGTTCAGCGCCGGCGCGGATACGATATAAAGATGGTCTGAGAGAAACGAGCAGTGAAAAGATGAATTATAAATTATAAGTTTTGAATAACTAACGGTTGTAAAATTTAGTCTTTAATCAAGCATCGAAGTACTCACGATGCAGTGAAGCAGGAAGCAGCAGAGAGCACATTTCTGGTGTTGAGAATGCTCGCGGCGCAGCTCTGCTCAAAATAGCCCCACGGCTGGAGAGTCTCCACTTGCACGATGGAAGGGTACGCTTGCAAAAACGCCGATGATGCACCTGATAGTTGAAATGGTGTTGTAGAAATAATCACATTCCGATATGCGAATTCTCTGACAGAACAGATGTGTACGACAGATATCGCACTTACCCACGAGAGCGAGACTCAATAACCAGACGAGAGCCATTTTAATTCACTTCTTTGTTTCGAATGATCCCTTACACACTTCCCTTATACTTATATACCGTATCGTAACCTTTGTTATCTCCAGTGATTACAACTATATCTATAATAACTTTATATGTATATAATAGAGGATAAACAGATTACAGATTCTTCGTAATATTTTTTGCAATTTAAAGTGACTTAAAGTCTGGAGGTAAAAATTACATAACTACGAATCATTCAATAATCGTTTTCTCATAATCATTTTTATCTTATATTGAAACTGTACTTATATTTTGTATTATATTATACAGAGGGTGCCTTTTATTTATATAAATTTAATTTATCCAATAGTTAATCGTCGAAAAAACTACCTAACTTTTTGTTTATGTAATTTTTTTAATTCCAAATGTTTTCTCGGCTACGTTTTATATTTTATCAGTCTGATTACAATTTTCAGCTCAGCTTTCAGCAAATGGTTTTGTTAATCGTTGCGTTTGTTTTTACACCATGTATATCATATGAATAACTTAATTAGATAACGATGATTACGAATTCACTATCGTATTAAATTCAATGCTTTAAGCCTTTATTGGGAAATTTGTTATTTGCAATTTTAAATTTCTACTTGATAAATCTTTGATGCTCTTACGAATCTCATATACAAAAGAGGAATATTACCCGGAGACTGGTTCATGGTCTACGTTCATCACTTAACCATAAAACCCAGTACCGCACTATGAGCCTTATGAGTCGCGAGAGAGAATAAGAAATAAATGTGACAGTTATAACACAAGTACTCACTTCTAAACGAAAGATTTACCGACTAGACAAGTTTCCTGAACTTACGCAGATAATGACCGTTCACGTTTATTTTTGTTAATAACTCTTAATCTACTAAGTCAATTTCATCAAAGTCACAACAATTTGATGACTTGATGTGTGAAAGGTAAGGGTAGTGCAACAAAAATATATGATTACTGTTCATGTTGTCAAAACCTTGTTCCCTTGCGTATTGGCATAGAAAGTATATATGTAAATTTACTTTTATGTACGCCCTAGCCGTCCGTCCTAGCTTCGTACGGGTAATATAAGGATTTTATCCCGTGCATTTTTTAATCAATAAGGTATAAACATTCGGCAATCGATCTATTCAACCATACAGTAAAGTGCTAAGGGCATATATGCATAATACACCGCCCTGCGTATTTTTTCATGCGTGTATTTATTATTATATTTTTACGTTCTGTCTTCGGCTTCTTTGTATGAGTGGTACATTATGAGACAGACCTTTATTTATAGGATAGGCAGGCGGACGAGCGAATCCATCGGCGGCCATCTGTAAAAGATGTTAACCGTCGCTTACATCGTCAATCCGCCACCAACCTTGGGAACTAAGATGTTGTGTCCCTTGTGGCTGTACTAACACTGGCTCACTAATCCTTATTGCTGTTTGGCGAATGAACTTTTCATAAGCATGGTACATACGAAATCTTTGTGTTGGCTACTTCCCCACCGAAAAGTTGGCCGCTAAGATATTAATTTAAATTAAGAAAGTGTATAGTTTAATGTTCAAAGTTCGAAAATTCGAATTTCAAAAGAAAGCGCAGCCGCACAATTTTTTAACATAAAAAATTGTGCGTTTTAATGTTTTAAATTATAAAAAAATATTACAATTAAAAACGTACTATTTAAATGTTTTTAGTTTACAAATTATATCAGGTGGAAGTAAATAATATAGACTAAAGCGTAGTACTATTTGCTCCGGTGGTTCGCTCACACCGAGGCGTATTTCATTATTTTTGCATTATTATACCAGTATCTTTTTGTAATTGAAAGAACTCTTCAATTACAAAAAAATCTAACTACATACAACGTTGGCTGCAAATATAAATGAATATTTATATGACCTCTGCTCGGTTCTGATCTATTAATGGAATTTTTCTTTGTATGTTTATACTACAATATATATGTTTCATGTACACCCTTATTCTACTCGTGCGAAATCGGATCGAGTACATGAGAATCTTAAGTTTATTATATTACACCGGATATGATACTTTAGATTTGAAGATCTATTAGCTTGTAACATTACTATAAAAAGATTACTATTATCAATACACTGAATATAAATGATACCAAGAAGAGATTTAAAATAAGAATTATATTTACTTATTATAAATTCTCGGAAAATTTGATCAATAATGTTTATTTTGAATCGATGGTTATTAATTATTATTGATAGTAATTTGGCGATTACGTATAAGCATTGCTTGGAGACAGCTTTGTTAAACAATGTTTTGTTTTCTTCTTTCGAATGACAAATCAACAATGATAGAATGAGATAAATAAGTGTTTACCTAAACGGTCGCTAAGCAACTAAGTAAGTAACTAAGTAAGGTCGAAAGAGGGAATATGTTCGAATTCTTCCATATCATATACTATATACGTAAAATATTCACATGTAAAGTTTTCACTGGTGGTAGGGCTTTGTGCAAGCTCGTCTGGGTAGGTACCACCCACTCATCAGATATTCTACCGCAAAACAGCAATACTTGATATTGTTGTGTTTCGGTTTGAAGGGTGAGTGAGCCAGTGTAATTACAGGCACAAGGGACATAACATCTTAGTTCCCAAGGTTGGTGGCGCATTGGCTATGTAAGCGATGGTTGACATTTCTTACAATGCCTTCCTATTCTATAAAAATATACATATAATTACAGATTATTAAGCAATTAATTAAGGAGATCACATCCTCACTGTTAATTGTTTTTTAAATATTGGTACGAAGTGTAGACGTAGTCTACCCTTCTATGAATGAATGAATGAAAATGTATTAATTTGTTGCAACTGGTTCTTTTACAACTAGAGCTTAATACTTTACAAACGTATTGTAGTTGATTTAATTCCATGCCCTTTAAGAGAAACTGTCGGTATTATGTTCGTCTGTAGCAAATACTGGTTGTGGAGTCCCGTGAATATAAATACATAGTCATTGGAGCTTAACCAACATTTATAATTTAATCTCTGTAAGACGAAGAGGTAGTATAATTCAGCTTGCATGATTTGATGCAAAATAACTACGAAACATTCCAAGTGAAATAAACGCTTTTAAAAATTCAATTGATCGAATTAATCAACGTCATTGAATGCCAAAATGGGTGCAAGGTTTACGTGTACGAGATTATACTGGAGCGTTATAAAACTCTCGTTTATGTATTACTAAGCCTTGTTTATGTATTACTATGTTTTATGTATTACTTTTAAGCCAATTAGGCTTAAAAGCTTTGATATATTTAATATAAAAACGTTACCCAGTCAAGTAAGTTCGTAAAAATAAAAGACAATGAGGCTCTCTCTATCGAGCGTTCTGGTAAAGTATCCTGTGTGGAATTTCAGCGATAGTCTGCGTATAGGGGGTATACGCCCCCCCTCTCGGAGATTTTATTTTGCTTGAGAATAATTATCATAGTGGTGTGTGGCGATTTCAACATAGACTTGTTAAAAGAAACGATGTTGATTCTCAAGCTGGTTACTTTATTTAAATCTTGTAATGGGGGTGGTGTCTGGTGGAGGATACTCTTTGGAAAAACAAGACTAATTGCTCTTACAAATGCGGTTTATTTTCCATCATACGGGTGGTTACACTTAACAAATAGGCGAATGCACCTCTAAGTACGGAGCCAGCAGACTATCCCACCAGGTGGAAGTAGCCGGTAGCACTCGTATCTAGAAGCGAGTATTTTCTTAGAAAGCCTTCAAATAATGTCCCAGCAGGTGTGGAAGCACTATCTTGCAGCTATTAAGATCCCTAAGACTCGATACAAATATTTAAACACACCGAGCAGGTCATTATTCGTGAGCGAATCTTGCCAGCGCGTTTCAGCTTTGGTCGCGTATCGTAAAGCACCATCTAGTGATGAAAGGTTTAACTAAGTTCTATGGTTGGGTTTGAGATGGCGCTAGTTTCTTTGTTATAGTCTCCCCCTCTGTCTACGAAGGCGACTCGACGAGGAAGACAGGAAAGAGAATTAGGCTATCACTTTCTTTGGAGGCCTGCCACGTAATTTTGTCCTGTGGGTTTCATATGCCTCGGTGTTAGCTACTTGTTTTTTGGGGCGACCTCTTCTCCTTATTGGTTGGACAGGCGATGGTAACGCTTCGTCACTTGTAGCTTTATAGCGGCGCAGAGCAGAAGCGTGATATATCCCCACTATATCTTTGGTTTGCGGATTGACAATTTGAAACGAACTAGGACCGTGACGTCTAGCAACCACATAAGGCCCATCGCGCCTTGGTGCTAATTTTGAGCTGTATCCTTGACTGGACTTGCTTAGGGTGTGAGTATCGACTAGCACCAAATCCCCTTCTCGATAGTTTGGACAGACTTTTCTGTACCTATCTATGTATTCCTTCCTTTTCTCCTCTTTCATTTCTTGAATTTCCCTAGCTCGCTTTAATGTATCAGCCATTAGCAGTAGTTTTGGTGTTATTTCCATGACGAAATTTTCATTTTGCACTATATCTCGCAGATCATTTTCTACATCATCAGGAGTTCTCAACTCACGTCCAAATGTCAAATATGCAGGTGTAAACCCTGTGGAACATGATTTCGCTGTATTCATAGCGAAGCGGATGCTGGGTAGCTTAACAGACCATGATGTGTGGTCATCCTTTACTAGGATGGCGAGTTGTGTCTTTAAATCGCGGTTTCTTCTCTCGACCGGGTTTGTTTCAGGATGGTACACGGGGGTGAATCCGTGACGTATGCGTAGACAGAATGTCAATTGTTGTATAACACTGCTAACGAATTGGGAACCATTGTCGCTAATAAATCTTCGGGGAGTACCGTATCGCAGTATGATTTCGTTCAATAGTATCTTTGCACATTCTTCCGCCGTTGCATGCTCTAGAGCAAAGAGTTCCACCCATCGCGTAGTCACGTCTTCTACAATAAATATCCAATGGTGATTTTCAGCTGTTTGAGGCAATGGACCAAATAAATCAAAAGCAATTGTTTCGAATCGTTGATTACTAGCTGTAGTTTGCACCAATCCTGTGGGTTTCTGGTTTAAGGGCTTGTATCTCTGGCATTCTAAGCAATTGCGGACGTAAGCATCTATCTGACCTCTCATTCCCTTCCAGAAGTAGCGTCGTGACACACGCTCGATTGTTTTCTCTGAACCATAATGTCCAGCTGTTTCATCGTCATGATAAGTTGCAATGACTTTTAGTTGTTCTTGCTTGGGTACAACTATTTGACTATTAGCAGTATCAGTTTCTGTGCAGTACCGATACAGTAGCCCATCATTCATCACGTAGCCCTTCTTGCTCCAGTACTGAGCTTTTTCTTCATTAGTACCTTCTAGATCTCTGACAATCTTTACTATGTCTTCGTCTTTATGTTGTGTCTCTCTCGTTTCCTGTTTACTTTTCCTCGGCATATCAATGATTACCGTGCATATCCCACAGTTTTCCTCAGTTCCAGGTTCACACACGGGACGAGACAAGGAGTCGGCAACTACATTTGTCTTTCCGTTAATATACTTAATCATTATATCGTAGGGTTGCAATTGTAGAGCCCACCGTGCTAGACGACCTGTTGGTGACTTTATTGACATAAGCCACCTGAGAGCCTGGTGATCCGTCATGATTGTTATCTTAGTTCCTTCTATGTAGCCTCTAAACTTGTTAACGGCCCAAACCACGGAGAGCGCTTCCCGTTCAGTAGTTGAGTAGTTCCGCTCCGGAGTGGTCAGAAGTCTGCTCGCGTATTCAACTGGATGCTCTGATTCACCCTCCCCCTGCACCAAAACTGCTCCGATTGCATAATTACTCGCGTCAGTTTTGATTGTGTATGGCTTGGTCTCATCGGCTTGAGCGAGGACCGGACTAGAGGACATGAGCTTACGAAGAGTGTCGAATGCAACCTTTTGTCTTTCATCCCATTTCCACTCAACATTCTTCTTCATAAGTTGTGTCAGGGGTTCAGCAATTTGTGCGAAGTTAGGTATAAACCTTCGATACCACGAACACATTTGAATAAATGTCGTAAGGTGCTTTAGATTACGAGGAGAAGGCATGTTGCTTATAGCGCTGACCTTCTCAGGATCCATAATTATACCATCGGGTACTATATAGTGCCCCAAATATTTAACTTTGGAAACACAGAATTTGCACTTATCTCGGTTTGCTGTCAGATTATACTCCTTGAGTCTATCAAAGACCTGCTGGAGATCATTCAAATGATTTTCAAACGTAGGTGACATAATAATAAGATCGTCGAGATAAACCAAGAGCTTAATGTGACTAAGAGATATGCGAAACTGGTCCATCATTCTCTGGAATGTAGCAGGCGCATTACGCAATCCGAAGGGCATTCTTTTGAATTTATACATCCCAAAGGGTACCACGAAAGCAGTCTTATTCTGGTCCTCGTCTTTAACTTTTATCTGCCAATATCCGGAGCGGAGGTCAATCGTGCTCATATAAGGTGTTGGTTTGGCATTATGTAGTAAATCATCTATCCTGGGTAGTGGGTATTTGTCAGGAGTCGTAATAGAGTTAAGCTGGCGATAGTCAATGCAAACTCGGGTGCTGCCATCTTTCTTTGTAATCATTACGACAGGAGCAGACCAGGGCGATGAACATGGTTCGATGATACCTTTTTCTAGCATATCCTTAACTTCCTTCTTTAAGAGTTCAGCCTTCATGGGGGACAACCTGTAAGGTGCGACCGAAGTAGGTTTGTGATCCCCTGTGTCTATCGTATGCTCGATTCCCACTGCAGGATGTCCGTTGGGCCTAAATACAGCCTCATTAGACTGTAGAAACCTCTCTAACTCTTTTACGTCTACCGATGCTATATCTGAGGTAGGAAATAGTGTTGAATCCACGTCAGAGCCATCATACTCATCTATATTACGTATGGCGTCTTGATAGAGGGTATCCATGATAGGTGAGTAACCATCAAAGAGTTCACTACATCGTTTCTTTTTAGGTGGAGTGGAACTAATTGGTATCAACGGTCCGTAGCATCTCGCAAATTCATTTTCAGTAGTACTTGCTTCTGGACGAGAAGGTGACATCATGACTTCGTTTCTGAGAGACGATAGTCCTACGTCATTTTTAAATTTAATGAAGCTCTCTTCATAGAGTTCAAAAATTTCCTCAGGGTTCTCGATGAAATGCCAAGTGCTTTGAGGTAAGTTCAGGACGATATGAGCATCTTGAATAAATCCAACCCCAAGCAATGTACGATTGTCTCGAGATTCCGGTAGTACCATAAATGTTGTAATTATAGTACGTTCATTAACCTTCACCGGGACTTTGGTTACAAGTACCCTTTGCTTTTTCAGTATGCCATCCGCCAGTGTCAAACCAATTTCCAGTTGTTGAAAACGGTATTCTTTACGTTTCAGACTACAGTATAACTCGTAGGAGGCTATGCTGCTCTTTGCGCAACTATCAATAAATGCCGTCCCAGGAATACCATCTATCTCAATAAAAATGATTGGTCGGTCTCTAGCATCTGTGGTCGTATCAACGGCACAAAATCCAACTTCCTTCACAGTTGGTCGCGTCTTTGTTTGATGACAATTCACACAGTTACTTCTAACAACACCTGGAGCACCACACCCGTAACAGCTAAACTTGGGGGTAGAAGGTGAAGGAGCTTGAGTAGCCAAATTCGCTGTCTTCATGTCATTCATTTCAGGTTCTTTAGGTGGTCTCCTTTCGACATTCATCTTTTTCCTACAATTTTCAATACTGTGTCCCAAGTTTTTACAGAACTTGCATCTCTTCTTCGTAGCAGCAGTTTGAGGCTTAAAAATATTCTCGCTTGAATTATTTGGATGCATCTTCTCTTTGTTGCCCTTTTCTTGAAGTAGCTGCTCTGTAGCACGTGCAGCTTTTAACAGCTGATCAAAGTTATTTATACTAGAACGTGGTATCTTCTCGCGAATTTGCAAGTGCAGCAATCCATAAATCATGTCCAACTGCTGTACTTCATTGTGAATTGGAGGTGGAAGTTGTGAAAACAACAGTCGCTTATGCCGAATGAACGATTCCGTGGAATCATTGGATCCTTGCTTGTTTTGATTGATCTCTGTATAAATCAGGTACGCTTCTCTCATAGGAGCGAAGTTATCGCGAATTCTTATCAGGAACTCCGCCCAAGAAGTAACTTTATTTTTCACTCCATGCCACCAAATTCCTGCCTCGTCTTTGAGTAATAATGGTAATTCTTCTAAGGCATTTTTATCAGAAATATTCTCTGCACGCTTAAAGATATTTACTGCGGCCAGAAAAGCTTCAACCGTCTCAGAGCTTTTTCGTCCATCGTACGTGTAATTACATGTCGTAAATGAACCAGACCGAGAACTTTTGCTCGATGAAGATAATGTTGCCAAGAGTCGTTCAAATTGCTCATTCGAAAAGGTCGCCATCTTGCCTTTTTTCTTCTTTACACGGATTGTAGTTGTACGTCCACTTCTGGTAGTAAGGAACGTCGGACTTGCTAACGTGCGTCGACCTAATGTATTACGCAGAGATTCAAAGAGTTCCTCTTTACTCATCAAAACCGGTCTAATTTATTGTTCTCTCGTTCTTTGCGTACTTATTGTTGCATCGATCGAGGCCCCACGTTGGGCGCCAATGTAATGGGGGTGGTGTCTGGTGGAGGATACTCTTTGGAAAAACAAGACTAATTGCTCTTACAAATGCGGTTTATTTTCCATCATACGGGTGGTTACACTTAACAAATAGGCGAATGCACCTCTAAGTACGGAGCCAGCAGACTATCCCACCAGGTGGAAGTAGCCGGTAGCACTCGTATCTAGAAGCGAGTATTTTCTTAGAAAGCCTTCAAATAATGTCCCAGCAGGTGTGGAAGCACTATCTTGCAGCTATTAAGATCCCTAAGACTCGATACAAATATTTAAACACACCGAGCAGGTCATTATTCGTGAGCGAATCTTGCCAGCGCGTTTCAGCTTTGGTCGCGTATCGTAAAGCACCATCTAGTGATGAAAGGTTTAACTAAGTTCTATGGTTGGGTTTGAGATGGCGCTAGTTTCTTTGTTATAATCTTTTAATCTAATACGCAAATATTATGAACCAAGCAGAATAATGACCGATGGGCTATTTCTGTACATATTGTTAATACCATACATAATTTAACTTTAATTTTTAATAAATGTATGTAGACACAGGTTCATTTCCTGATCTGATGAAATCTTGTAAAGTTTTACCAATTTTTAAAACTGAAAACAGAAGCGATCCTAGTAATACATTTTTTTTTTTAATATTTTAAAATAATATTTTATTCAACTTCTTACATACATGTGTATACATGTGTATTGTAGCGACTTTTGAGTAAGGCCAGTCAATGTATTTTTTGTTAATTATATGTATTACTTAAACCTATTTTTTAAGGAATATCTTAAATAATAAGTAAATATTAAAATATCTAATGTTCATCATTATTTTTATTAGTAAATTCTTCATCGTTACAAGGATAGAGGTCATTACTTCGAATAACTTGTTATATGTTACACAACGGTTCTGATGATCCAGTTGGTGAAAGAAGCGACCGGGGTGGCGACGATGTGAGACCAGGATGTGTTTCCGTAGTCGAGTACGGAAACGACGCCCACTGTGATGTTGCCGAAGAACCAGGGACTGCCGCCGTCTGTGTTGGTCGAGTTCAAACTGCTAATAAGAGTTCCGCAGAGGAGGTTAGCAGTGGAGTTGAAAGTCGTCTGGTTGGTCGGTAGGTTGATGCCGCAATGATTTCCACTGACCGTTCTCACTAGAGAAATGCTGAGAGAGCTTGAGAACTGTAACAATGAGAATAACGTATTTACGTAATTTGATACATGTTTTCCAAACAAAAACGTAACACGAAGTGAATGTGTTTGAATAGAAGGAAAATTAAAAAATATTAATCGATTAACTCACATTGCCACGACCCCAACCGCCTTGCGCCAGAGTTAGGCCATTAGGGATGTATGTTTGCGGCGTCGGAATTGGAGTTCTCTGTATAAAAGGGCTGTATGAGAGAGGGGACGCTAGTCTCACGACTGAGATGTCGCCAGCCTGCAGGTCTTCTGAATGTGAATTCTTCCGTATCATATACTATATAACTAAAATGTTGGGAAAGGTCGATGGAAATTAAAAATATTTATAAAATTACAAGCAATGAATTAAGGAGATCACATCCTCACTGTTAATTGTTTTTTTAAATATTGGTACGAAGTGTAGACGTAGTCTACCCTTTTATGAATGAATGAATGAAAATGTATTAATTTGTTGCAACTGGTTCTTTTACAACTAGAGCTTAATACTTTACAAACGTATTGTAGTTGATTTAATTCCATGCCCTTTAAGAGAAACTGTCGGTATTATGTTCGTCTGTAGCAAATACTGGTTGTGGAGTCCCGTGAATATAAATACATAGTCATTGGAGCTTAACCAACGTTTATAATTTAATCTCTGTAAGACATGAAGAGGTAGTATAATTCAGCTTGCATGATTTGATGCAAAATAACTACGAAACATTCCAAGTGAAATAAACGCTTTTAAAAATTCAATTGATCGAATTAATCAACGTCATTGAATGCCAAAATGGGTGCAAGGTTTTCGTGTACGAGATTATACTGGAGCGTTATAAAACTCTCGTTTATGTATTACTAAGCACTGGCTTAAAAGCTTTGATATAATTAATATAAAAAATGTTACCTTGTCAAGTACGTTCGTAAAAATAAAAGACAATTAGGCTCTCTCTATCGAGCGTTCTGGAAAAGTATCCTGTGTGGAATCAGCGATAGTCTGCGTATAGGGGGCATACGTACCCCTCTAGGAGATTTTATTTTGCTTGAGAATATTTGTATTAGTGGTGTGTGGCGATTTCAACGTAGACTTGATAAAAGAAACGATGTTAATCCTCAAGCTGGTTACTTTATTTAAATCTTTTAATCTAATACGCAAATATTATGAACCAAGCAGAATAATGACTGATGGGCTATTTCTGTACATATTGTTAATACCATACATAATTTAACTTTAATTTTTAATAAATGTATGTAGACTCAGGATCATTTCCTGATCTGTTGAAAACTAGTAAAGTATTACGAATTTTTCAAACTGATTACAGAAGCGATCCTAGTAATTATAGGCTTAATTAATTATGGGCACAAGCGTAGCCTTCGTGTTTTAGTTGATGGTTGCGCTTCACAATTCTATGTAGTGAATGCTGGGGTCCCCCAGGGATCTGTGCTATCTCCCACACTCTTTCTTTTGCATATCAATGATATGCTCTCTCTTGGGAACATACATTGCTATGCAGACGACAGTACAGTGCATGGTGGATACAACGGACGCGCAGTGGCTGGGCGAGCGGAAATTGAGGAGAGGCGGAAGAATCTTGTCATTGAACTCGATAGGACATTAGAGCTCATCGCCAACTGGGGCTCTGATAATCTTGTTGAGTTTAATGCCAAGAAAACACAGGTATGCGCTCTCACAGCGATAAAGTCAGCATTTTCCCCTCTTCCCTCCCTCTGTGGTACTCCGCTGGTGATACAAAGCAAAATCGCCATGCTGGGGATTGACGTTCGCTGCGACCTTAGTTCAAGGGATTACATCGAGGCTGTTATAAAAACAGCTTCACGGAAACTCGGAGTTCTGAACAAGGTGCGGCGTTTTTTCACTCCACAACAACTGTGCCTGCTGTACAAAACATAGGTACGGTCTTGCGTGGAATATTGCTCGCACCTTTGGGATGGCTCCGCTAAGTACCTACTGGAGGCCTTGGACCGGATGCAGCGACGTGCAGTGCGCATTATTGGCGACGTAAAGGTCACAAACACCCTTGAACCTTTACAATTGCGTCGTGAGATAGCAGCACTGAGCGCTTTCTATCGACTGTATCACGGCGAGTACTCTGAGGAATTATTCTCTCTAATTCCTGCTTCCCCCTTCCTTCTTAAGTCCACGCGAGCCGGTTCTCGATGTCACCGACTAACTGTGACATCAATTCCATTGCGAACAAAGAAATTTGACAACTCCTTTCTTTGTCGCACTTCCAAGAAATGGAATTCCTTACCAGCTCACGTGTTCCCCTCCTCTTACAACCTGGGTTCCTTCAAATGAGGCGTGAAGAGGCATCTTGCGGGCCGGCAAGGCGAAGGCGGCTAGTGCAGAACGTTTTTCCCGTCTGTACTGGCCGTCGTCGCGTTTGGACTCTACTACCACTTACCATTAGGTGGAGTAGAGTCATTTGCCCTCCCGGCGAATATAAAAAAAAGGCTTATTTCAATACATTTAGTCACTAAGTACATTAAAAAAAATGTAAAATGTTTTATAATAATATTTAAATCAACTTCTTATACACTTGTGCACTATCTGCATAGAGGTTTTTTTAAAATTATTAATGACAATAATTAAGTGAAACCTCTATGAAAATTGATCGTAGCGACCTTTGAGTAAGGCCAGTCAATGTATTTTTTGTTAATTATATGTATTACTTAAACCTATGTTTTATGAAATATCCTAAATAATAAGTAAATATTAAAATATTTAATGTTCATCATTAGGTTATATTGTTTCACATAACACCATTTTTAATTATTTTTTAATAATATAATTGTAAAATAATTATATAAGTATTCGTTTTAATGAGGGGAGAATTGATTTTATGGGTCCTATTACGACTTTTAGAAGTTAGGTTTTTGAATAAAAAATGAATTCAATATTAATTATTTATTAGGAAATTCTTCATCGTTAGAAGGATAGAGGTCATTACTTCGAATAACTTGTTATATGTTACACAGCGGTTCTGATGATCCAGTTGGTGAAAGAAGCAACCGGGGTGGCGACGATGTGAGACCAGGAGGTGTTTCCGTAGTCGAGTCCGGAAACGACGCCCACTGTGATGTTGCCGAAGAACCAAGGACTGCCGCCGTCAGTGTTGGTCGAGTTCAAACCGCTAATAAGAGTTCCGCAGAGGAGGTTAGCAGTGGAGTTGAAAGTCGTCTGGTTGGTCGGTAGGTTGATGCCGCAATGATTGCCACTGACCGTTCTCACTAGAGAAACGCTGAGAGAGCTTGAGAACTGTAACAATGAGAATAACGTATTTACGTAATTTCATACATGTTTTCCAAACAAAAACGTAACACGAAGTGAATGTGTTTGAATAGAAGGGAAATTATAAAATATTAAACAATTAACTCACATTGCCACGACCCCAACCGCCTTGCGCCAGGGTTAGGCCATTAGGGATGTATGTTTGCGGCGTCGGAATTGGAGTCCTCTGTATAAGAGGGCTGTATGAGAGAGGGGACGCTAGTCTCACGACTGAGATGTCGCCAGCCGGCAGGTCGGTAGAGTTTCCTCTTGGGTAGTTATTTACTCTCTCGACGTAGTTGATGATACCACCGGTGTGGCGCAATTCAGCGCCGGCGCGGATACGATATAAAGATGGTCTGTGTGAAACGAGCAGTGAAAAGATGAATTATAAATTATAAGTTTTGAATAACTAACGGTTGTAAAATTTAGTCTTTAATTAAGCATCGAAGTACTCACGATGCAGTGAAGCAGGAAGCAGCAGAGAGCACATTTCTGGTGTTGAGGATACTCGCGGCACAACTCTGCTCAAAATAGCCCCACGGCTGGAGAGTCTCCACTTGCACGATGGAAGGGTACGCTTGCAAAAACGCCGATGATGCACCTGATAGTTGAAATGGTGTTGTAGAAATAATCACATTCCGATATGCGAATTCTCTGACAGAACAGATGTGTACGACAGATATCGCACTTACCCACGAGAGCGAGACTCAATAACCAGACGAGAGCCATTTTAATTCACTTCTTTGTTTCGAATGATCCCTTACACACTTCCCTTATACTTATATACCGTATCGTAACCTTTGTTATCTCCAGTGATTACAACTATATCTATAATAACTTTATATGTATATAATAGAGGATAAACAGATTACAGATTCTTCGTAATATTTTTTGCAATTTAAAGTGACTTAAAGTCTGGAGGTATAAATTACATAACTACGAATCATTCAATAATCGTTTTCTCATAATCATTTTTATCTTATATTGAAACTGTACTTATATTTTGTATTATATTATACAGAGGGTACCTTTTATTTATATAAATTTAATTTATCCAATAGTTAATCGTCGAAAAAACTACCTAACTTTTTGTTGATGTAATTTTTTTAATTCCAAATGTTTTCTCGGCTACGTTTTATATTTTATCAGTCTGATTACAATTTTCAGCTCAGCTTTCAGCAAATGGTTTTGTTAATCGTTGCGTTTGTTTTTACACCATGTATATCATATGAATAACTTAATTAGATAACGATGATTACGAATTCACTATCGTATTAAATTCAATGCTTTAAGCCTTTATTGGGAAATTTGTTATTTGCAATTTTAAATTTCTACTTGATAAATCTTTGATGCTCTTACGAATCTCATATACAAAAGAGGAATATTACCCGGAGACTGGTTCATGGTCTACGTTCATCACTTAACCATAAAACCCAGTACCGCACTATGAGCCTTATGAGTCGCGAGAGAGAATAAGAAATAAATGTGACAGTTATAACACAAGTACTCACTTCTAAACGAAAGATTTACCGACTAGACAAGTTTCCTGAACTTACGCAGATAATGACCGTTCACGTTTATTTTTGTTAATAACTCTTAATCTACTAAGTCAATTTCATCAAAGTCACAACAATTTGATGACTTGATGTGTGAAAGGTAAGGGTAGTGCAACAAAAATATATGATTACTGTTCATGTTGTCAAAACCTTGTTCCCTTGTGTATTGGCATAGAAAGTATATATGTAAATTTACTTTTATGTACGCCCTAGCCGTCCGTCCTAGCTTCGTACGGGTAATATAAGGATTTTATCCCGTGCATTTTTTAATCAATAAGGTATAAACATTCGGCAATCGATCTATTCAACCATACAGTAAAGTGCTAAGGGCATATATGCATAATACACCGCCCTGCGTATTTTTTCATGCGTGTATTTATTATTATATTTTTACGTTCTGTCTTCGGCTTCTTTGTATGAGTGGTACATTATGAGACAGACCTTTATTTATAGGATAGGCAGGCGGACTAGCGAATCCATCGGCGGCCATCTGTAAAAGATGTTAACCGTCGCTTACATCGTCAATCCGCCACCAACCTTGGGAACTAAGATGTTGTGTCCCTTGTGGCTGTACTAACACTGGCTCACTAATCCTTATTGCTGTTTGGCGAATGAACTTTTCATAAGCATGGTACATACGAAATCTTTGTGTTGGCTACTTCCCCACCGACAAGTTGGCCGCTAAGATATTAATTTAAATTAAGAAAGTGTATAGTTTAATGTTCAAAGTTCGAAAATTCGAATTTCAAAAGAAAGCGCAGCCGCACAATTTTTTAACATAAAAAATTGTGCGTTTTAATGTTTTAAATTATAAAAAAATATTACAATTAAAAACGTACTATTTAAATGTTTTTAGTTTACAAATTATATCAGGTGGAAGTAAATAATATAGACTAAAGCGTAGTACTATTTGCTCCGGTGGTTCGCTCACACCGAGGCGTATTTCATTATTTTTGCATTATTATACCAGTATCTTTTTGTAATTGAAAGAACTCTTCAATTACAAAAAAATCTAACTACATACAACGTTGGCTGCAAATATAAATGAATATTTATATGACCTCTGCTCGGTTCTGATCTATTAATGGAATTTTTCTTTGTATGTTTATACTACAATATATATGTTTCATGTACACCCTTATTCTACTCGTGCGAAATCGGATCGAGTACATGAGAATCTTAAGTTTATTATATTACACCGGATATGATACTTTAGATTTGAAGATCTATTAGCTTGTAACATTACTATAAAAAGATTACTATTATCAATACACTGAATATAAATGATACCAAGAAGAGATTTAAAATAAGAATTATATTTACTTATTATAAATTCTCGGAAAATTTGATCAATAATGTTTATTTTGAATCGATGGTTATTAATTATTATTGATAGTAATTTGGCGATTACGTATAAGCATTGCTTGGAGACAGCTTTGTTAAACAATGTTTTGTTTTCTTCTTTCGAATGACAAATCAACAATGATAGAATGAGATAAATAAGTGTTTACCTAAACGGTCGCTAAGCAACTAAGTAAGTAACTAAGTAAGGTCGAAAGAGGGAATATGTTCGAATTCTTCCGTATCATATACTATATACGTAAAATATTCACATGTAAAGTTTTCACTGGTGGTAGGGCTTTGTGCAAGCTCGTCTGGGTAGGTACCACCCACTCATCAGATATTCTACCGCAAAACAGCAATACTTGATATTGTTGTGTTTCGGTTTGAAGGGTGAGTGAGCCAGTGTAATTACAGGCACAAGGGACATAACATCTTAGTTCCCAAGGTTGGTGGCGCATTGGCTATGTACGCGATGGTTGACATTTCTTACAATGCCTTCCTATTCTATAAAAATATACATATAATTACAGATTATTAAGCAATGAATTAAGGAGATCACATCCTCACTGTTAATTGTTTTTTAAATATTGGTACGAAGTGTAGACGTAGTCTACCCTTCTATGAATGAATGAATGAAAATGTATTAATTTGTTGCAACTGCTTCTTTTACAACTAGAGCTTAATACTTTACAAACGTATTGTAGTTGATTTAATTCCATGCCCTTTAAGAGAAACTGTCGGTATTATGTTCGTCTGTAGCAAATACTGGTTGTGGAGTCCCGTGAATATAAATACATAGTCATTGGAGCTTAACCAACATTTATAATTTAATCTCTGTAAGACATGAAGAGGTAGTATAATTCAGCTTGCATGATTTGATGCAAAATAACTACGAAACATTCCAAGTGAAATAAACGCTTTTAAAAATTCAATTGATCGAATTAATCAACGTAATTGAATGCCAAAATGGGTGCAAGGTTTACGTGTACGAGATTATACTGGAGCGTTATAAAACTCTCGTTTATGTATTACTAAGCCTTGTTTATGTATTACTATGTTTTATGTATTACTTTTAAGCCAATTAGGCTTAAAAGCTTTGATATATTTAATATAAAAACGTTACCCAGTCAAGTAAGTTCGTAAAAATAAAAGACAATGAGGCTCTCTCTATCGAGCGTTCTGGAAGAGTATCCTGTATGGAATTTCAGCGATAGTCTGCGTATAGGGCGTATACGCGCCCCCTCTCGGAGATTTTATTTTGCTTGAGAATATTTGTCATAGTGGTGTGTGGCGATTTCAACGTAGACTTGTTAAAAGATACGATGTCAAGCCTCAAGCTGGTTACTTTATTTAAATCTTTTAATATAATACGCAAATATTATGAACCAAGCAGAATAATGACCGATGGGCTATTTCTGTACATATTGTTAATATAATATATAATTTAACTTTAATTTTTAACAAATGTATGTAGACACAGGTTCATTTCCTGATTCAGGGAGGGTCGATCAACCATTGACGCCCTGGATGCCCTAAAGACCTGGACCACCGAGGCGGTGGCCCGAGGAGACGTAGTTCTGGCGGTATCGCTGGACGTAGCGAACGCCTTTAACAGTCTTCCCTTCGAGACTATAAGGGAGTCACTCCGATACCACGGGGTGCCTTCCTACCTCAGAAGGCTGTTGGGGGCATACCTCCGGAACCGAGTGGTCCTCTGGGAGGGGGCGATGGGCGACTTGTCCGGCGTTGGGTAGGCTGCGGCGTTCCACAGGGGTCGGTACTCGGCCCAATTCTGTGGAACGTCGGATTCGATTGGCTCCTTAGGGCACCCATCCTTCCCGGAATGAGGGTGTTGTGTTACGCGGATGACACCCTCATCACGACGACGTCGGAGTATCGCTCACGATGGACCGGATTGGGATGCTGGGCTTAAGGGTCTCTGTCACAAAACCAGAGGCCCTCCTATTCCACGGTCCACGTTGGGGTCCCCCTCGAGGGCCGTCTATCACCGTCCAGGGGACGGTGATTAAGGTGCAAGCCCAGATGAGGTATCTGGGCCTGATCCTGGACGGAAGATGGAGCTTCAGGCATACGTGGTACGCTCCATAGCGTTGTACGGTGCACCCATTTGGGTGGATGCCCTCACCGCTCGTAACAGGGCTTTTCTGCGGAGGCGGCAAAGAGTCATAGCGGTGAGAGCGATACGTGGGTACCGTACGGTGTCATGGACGGCAGCGACATTTCTCGCCAGCGATCCGCCCTGGGAACTCCAGGCGGAGGTGCTTGCGGAAGTGCACCGGTTCCGGGTGGAAACGAGGTCAATCGGCGTCCGTCCAGGGTCGGCGGAGGTTGAGCGAGTCAGGGCCCTAGCCCAGCAAGCCTTGATTCGTAGGTGGGAGGAGGACCTGAGGTCCCCGTCGGCAGGCCTAGTGACAGTAGAGGCGGTCCGCCCCCACTTGAGTCGCTGGGTGGAACGGAGTCACGGCACACTCACATTCAGGCTGACGCAGGTACCAACCGGAGCAACCGGACACGGTTGTTTCGGTAAGTACTTGCACCGGATAGCGAGGCGGGAGGTGACACCCTCCAGCCATGAGTGTGGTGCACCTTCGGACACAGCGTGCCACACTCTGATGGAGTGTGCCGCTTGGGGACCTCAGCGCCTGTCCCTGGCGGCCTTAGTCGGTGAAGACCTCTCGCTGCCGAGTGTGATAAATGTCATGCTTGGTAGCGAGAGGTGCTGGTTGGAGACGGTCACCTTCTGCGAAAATGTCATGTCGCAGAAGGAGGCAGCGGAGGACTCGCTTCGCCGAAGAAGACCGGGGAGAAGGCGTCGGCGCTATGCGCATCTACTCCTACGCCCTAAGTGTTGCCGGGGTTAGGGGTCTTTGTACCCTGAGAACCCCCTAGGATTTGGAGGCCTGCACAGGCGGGCCAACCGTCGGGGCGTCACGGTTGTATGTGCAAGCGATCCCGTGACGCCCCTCGAAAAGGCGGTGTGGGTACCGCTGGTTTTTTAGTGGGTATTCCGGCGCATACTCGGCGCCAGCGTAAGAAACGCGTAAACGCGTTTATCCAGCGAAAAAAAAAAAGGTTCATTTCCAATTTTTAAAAGTGAAAACAGAAGTGATACTAGTAATTATAGGCCTATTTCAATAATCCCGTCACTAAGTACATTAAAAAAAGATTTAATATGTTTTAAAATAATATTTTAATCAACTTCTTACACACATGTATACTATCTGCATACAGGTTTTTTTTTTTAATTATTAATGACAATAATTAAGTAAAACCTCTATGAAAATTAATCGTAGCGACCTTTGAGTAAGGCCAGTCAATGTATTTTTGTTAATTATATGTATTACTGAAACCTATGTTTTATGGAATATCCTAAATAATAAGAAAATATTTAATGTTCAACATTAGGTCAACATTAGGGTTTCACATAACACCATATTTAATTATTTTTTAATTATATCATTGTAAAATAATTGTATAAGTATTCGTTTTAATGAGGTGAAAATTGATTTTATGGGTCCTATTACGACTTTTAGAAGTTAGGTTTTTGAATAAAAAGTGAAGTCAATATTAATTATTTATTAGTAAATTGTTCATCGTTACAAGGATAGAGGTCATTACTTCGAATAACTTGTTATATGTTACACAGCGGTTCTGATGATCCAGTTGGTGAAAGAAGCAACCGGGGTGGCGACGATGTGAGACCAGGAGGTGTTTCCGTAGTCGAGTCCGGAAACGACGCCCACTGTGATGTTGCCGAAGAACCAGGGACTGCCGCCGTCAGTGTTGGTCGAGTTCAAACCGCTAATAAGAGTTCCACAGAGGAGGTTAGCAGTGGAGTTGAAAGTCGTCTGGTTGGTCGGTAGGTTGATGCCGCAATGATTGCCACTGACCGTTCTCACTAGAGAAACGCTAAGAGAGCTTGAGAACTGTAACAATGAGAATAACGTATTTACGTAATTTCATACAGGTTTTCCAAACAAAAACGTAACACGAAGTGAATGTGTTTGAATAGAAGGAAAATTAAAAAATATTGATCAATTAACTCACATTGCCACGACCCCAACCGCCTTGCGCCAGGGTTAGGCCATTAGGGATGTATGTTTGCGGCGTCGGAATTGGAGTCCTCTGTATAAGAGGGCTGTATGAGAGAGGGGACGCTAGTCTCACGACTGAGATGTCGCCAGCCTGTAGGTCGGTAGAGTTTCCTCTCGGGTAGTTATTTACTCTCTCGACGTAGTTGATGATGCCACCGGTGTGGCGCAATTCAGCGCCGGCGCGGATACGATATAAAGATGGTCTGTGTGAAACGAGCAGTGAAAAGATGAATTATAAATTATAAGTTTTGAATAACTAACGGTTGTAAAATTTAGTCTTTAATTAAGCATCGAAGTACTTACGATGCAGTGAAGCAGGAAGCAGCAGAGAGCACATTTCTGGTGTTGAGGATACTCGCGGCGCAGCTCTGCTCAAAATAGCCCCACGGCTGGAGAGTCTCCACTTGCACGATGGAAGGGTACGCTTGCAAAAACGCCGATGATGCACCTGATAGTCGAAATGTTGTTTTAGAAATAATCACATTCCGATATGCGAATTCTCTGACAGAATGTGTACGACAGATATCGCACTTACCCACGAGAGCGAGACTCAATAACCAGACGAGAGCCATTTTAATTCACTTTTTTGTTTCGAATGATCCCTTACACACTTCCCTTATTCTTATATACCGTATCGTAACCTTTGTTATCTCCAGTGATTACAACTATATCTATAATAACTTTATATGTATATAATAGAGGATAAACAGATTACAGATTCTTCGTAATATTTTTTGCAAAATATAATGACTTAAGGTCTGGCGGGAAATAAAATTTAACCAAGGTTGAATGATAATTCAATATTCTCATAACCTTTTTTTATCTTATATTAGAATTGCCATATTAAATCCTACCATTTAAATATATGTATAACAAGCTACTCAACTACCTATTGAAATAATACCAAAACTACAAAAGTACTAAAATTGTCTATGATATTATCTCGATATCTTTCATAAGAATTAATGAAATGTTTATAAAAACGGCTTCGTAAATAATGCATTATTTTAGAACAAATCGGTTACCATACAAAAGGTCAACCTTAAACAAACAAAAGGTAAACCTTAATAGTGAGTCAACCTTAAAAGATAAACATATATCTAAGCGTGGGCGTTTTGACCGAGATTATCTAGCATAAGCTGAAGCCTATTTAATATGATTGATCATATAGATCTGAGCTCAACTTACATTGGAAGTGTCTAAATGTCTGAAACTGTTTATTTTTTAAGTTTGTTTTGTTTCTGTAAACTTTCAATCATCATCATTTCATAGACTGTAAGAAATATTGATCATCTTTTATATCGTTAATGTGTCAACAAGCTTGGAAACTAAGTAGTTTTATCTCTTGTGCTGTAATCGCACTGTCTAACTCACCCTTCCAACCGGAACTTACCTTACCAAATATTGCTGTTTGGTGGTGGAATATGTGATGAATGGGTTGTATCTAATCAGAAGGGCTTGCACAAAGCACTACCAAAGTAAATGATAAGTAAGTAATAGTTTTTAAATGTACATAATCAAACTTTATTATGAAGTAATTTGACTGCATAAGGATTAAGTTTTTGCGATTTTACTATAATAGTTAGATATAGCCTTTTTGTATGTAATAATGAGTAATATAAACATGTATGTATTGTATTATATATATATCCTATTTTTGTAATTGAAAGAATTCTTCAATTACAAAAAGATCTAATTACCTCTTTATAATTTTAGTATATAATTATAGATTAAGCAAATACATTTCTTACAACGTTGATTGCCAAATATAAATTAATATTTATATGACCTCTGTTCGTTCCTAAACTATTAATGAGATTTTTCTTTGTATGTTTTATATTTGTTTGACAGATTTGTAGTACCAGGGCTAGCGAACTCCTGAAACAGAACCAGAAAGAACAAGACCGGCGGGCCAATCGGCACCGGCATCTACCTCGTGTTTACAAGGTCGATGACCTTGTCTTCGTAATAAAGTATTCTCAGTCTACAGGGAAACTGGACCCAGGCATGCGTGGGCCTTACCGTGTTCTCAAGACACTGCCTAGTGAACGTTACGAATGATGTCCTGAGACGTGTGCATTCTTTGAGAGTGAGTAGTTGGCCACTTTTATTGCTTGTTTGCTTGAGTTGGACTGAAATACTATGTGTTTAACCGTTTTTATTTGACCCGATGTAGATGATACTAGGTCTGTTCTGCTGAATGACTCGATGTCGATGATACTGAGTCTGCCGTTCCGTTTGCTTAACTTTTCATTTCTATTATTTTAAAATCAACTTCTGGTTCCTAAAACTACAATATACTATATGTTTCATGTACCCTTATTCTACTCGTGCGAAATCGGATCGAGTACATGAGAATCTTAAGTTTATTATATTACAACGGATATGATACTTTAGATTTGAAGATCTATTAGCTTGTAACATTACTAAAAAAAGATTACTATTATCAATATACTGAATATAAATGATACCAAGAAGAGATTTAAAATAAGAATTATATTTACGTATTATAAATTCTCGGAAAATTTTATCAATAACGTTTATTTTGAATCAATAGTTATTAATTATTATTGATAGTATTTTGCCGATTACGTATAAACATTGCTTAGAGACAGCTTTGTTAAACAATGTTGTGTTTTCTTCTTTCGAATGTCAAATCAACAATGATATAAAGAGCTAAATTAGTGTTTACCTAAACAGTCGCTAAGTAACGTTTATAAATAAGGTCGAAAGATCGAATAAATTCGAATTCTTCCGTATCATATACTATATAACTAAAATGTTGGGAAAGGTCGATGGAAATTAAAAATATTTATAAAATTACAAGCAATGAATTAAGGAGATCACATCCTCACTGTTAATTGTTTTTTTAAATATTGGTACGAAGTGTAGACGTAGTCTACCCTTTTATGAATGAATGAATGAATGAAAATGTATTAATTTGTTGCAACTGGTTCTTTTACAACTAGAGCTTAATACTTTACAAACGTATTGTAGTTGATTTAATTCCATGCCCTTTAAGAGAAACTGTCGGTATTATGTTCGTCTGTAGCAAATACTGGTTGTGGAGTCCCGTGAATATAAATACATAGTCATTGGAGCTTAACCAACATTTATAATTTAATCTCTGTAAGACATGAAGAGGTAGTATAATTCAGCTTGCATGATTTGATGCAAAATAACTACGAAACATTCCAAGTGAAATAAACGCTTTTAAAAATTCAATTGATCGAATTAATCAACGTCATTGAATGCCAAAATGGGTGCAAGGTTTTCGTGTACGAGATTATACTGGAGCGTTATAAAACTCTCGTTTATGTATTACTAAGCACTGGCTTAAAAGCTTTGATATAATTAATATAAAAAATGTTACCCTGTCAAGTACGTTCGTAAAAATAAAAGACAATTAGGCTCTCTCTATCGAGCGTTCTGGAAAAGTATCCTGTGTGGAATCAGCGATAGTCTGCGTATAGGGGGCATACGTCCCCCTCTAGGAGATTTTATTTTGCTTGAGAATATTTGTATTAGTGGTGTGTGGCGATTTCAACGTAGACTTGATAAAAGAAACGATGTTAATCCTCAAGCTGGTTACTTTATTTAAATCTTTTAATCTAATACGCAAATATTATGAACCAAGCAGAATAATGACTGATGGGCTATTTCTGTACATATTGTTAATACCATACATAATTTAACTTTAATTTTTAATAAATGTATGTAGACTCAGGATCATTTCCTGATCTGTTGAAAACTAGTAAAGTATTACGAATTTTTCAAACTGATTACAGAAGCGATCCTAGTAATTATAGGCTTAATTAATTATGGGCACAAGCGTAGCCTTCGTGTTTTAGTTGATGGTTGCGCTTCACAATTCTATGTAGTGAATGCTGGGGTCCCCCAGGGATCTGTGCTATCTCCCACACTCTTTCTTTTGCATATCAATGATATGCTCTCTCTTGGGAACATACATTGCTATGCAGACGACAGTACAGTGCATGGTGGATACAACGGACGCGCAGTGGCTGGGCGAGCGGAAATTGAGGAGAGGCGGAAGAATCTTGTCATTGAACTCGATAGGACATTAGAGCTCATCGCCAACTGGGGCTCTGATAATCTTGTTGAGTTTAATGCCAAGAAAACACAGGTATGCGCTCTCACAGCGATAAAGTCAGCATTTTCCCCTCTTCCTTCCCTCTGTGGTACTCCGCTGGTGATACAAAGCAAAATCGCCATGCTGGGGATTGACGTTCGCTGCGACCTTAGTTCAAGGGATTACATCGAGGCTGTTATAAAAACAGCTTCACGGAAACTCGGAGTTCTGAACAACGTGCGGCGTTTTTTCACTCCACAACAACTGTGCCTGCTGTACAAAACACAGGTACGGTCTTGCGTGGAATATTGCTCGCACCTTTGGGATGGCTCCGCTAAGTACCTACTGGAGGCCTTGGACCGGTTGCAGCGACGTGCAGTGCGCATTATTGGCGACGTAAAGGTCACAAACACCCTTGAATCTTTACAATTGCGTCGTGAGATAGCAGCACTGAGCGCTTTCTATCGACTGTATCACGGCGAGTACTCTGAGGAATTATTCTCTCTAATTCCTGCTTCCCCCTTCCTTCTTAAGTCCACGCGAGCTGGTTCTCGATGTCACCGACTAACTGTGACATCAATTCCATTGCGAACAAAGAAATTTGACAACTCCTTTCTTTGTCGCACTTCCAAGAAATGGAATTCCTTACCAGCTCACGTGTTCCCCTCCTCTTACAACCTGGGTTCCTTCAAATGAGGCGTGAAGAGGCATCTTGCGGGCCGGCAAGGCGAAGGCGGCTAGTGCAGAACGTTTTTCCCGTCTGTACTGGCCGTCGTCGCGTTTGGACTCTACTACCACTTACCATCAGGTGGAGTAGAGTCATTTGCCCTCCCGGCGAATATAAAAAAAAGGCTTATTTCAATACATTTAGTCACTAAGTACATTAAAAAAAATGTAAAATGTTTTATAATAATATTTAAATCAACTTCTTATACACTTGTGCACTATCTGCATAGAGGTTTTTTTAAAATTATTAATGACAATAATTAAGTGAAACCTCTATGAAAATTGATCGTAGCGACCTTTGAGTAAGGCCAGTCAATGTATTTTTTGTTAATTATATGTATTACTTAAACCTATGTTTTATGAAATATCCTAAATAATAAGTAAATATTAAAATATTTAATGTTCATCATTAGGTTATATTGTTTCACATAACACCATTTTTAATTATTTTTTAATAATATCATTGTAAAATAATTACATAAGTATTCGTTTTAATGAGGGGAGAATTGATTTTATGGGTCCTATTACGACTTTTAGAAGTTAGGTTTTTGAATAAAAAATGAATTCAATATTAATTATTTATTAGGAAATTCTTCATCGTTAGAAGGATAGAGGTCATTACTTCGAATAACTTGCTATATATTACACAGCGGTTCTGATGATCCAGTTGGTGAAAGAAGCGACGGGGGTGGCGACGATGTGAGACCAGGAGGTGTTTCCGTAGTCGAGTCCGGAAACGACGCCCACTGTGATGTTGCCGAAGAACCAAGGACTGCCGCCGTCAGTGTTGGTCGAGTTCAAACCGCTAATAAGAGTTCCGCAGAGGAGGTTAACAGTGGAGTTGAAAGTCGTCTGGTTGGTCGGTAGGTTGATGCCGCAATGATTGCCACTGACCGTTCTCACTAGAGAAACGCTGAGAGAGCTTGAGAACTGTAACAATGAGAATAACGTATTTACGTAATTTCATACATGTTTTCCAAACAAAAACGTAACACGAAGTGAATGTGTTTGAATAGAAGGGAAATTATAAAATATTAAACAATTAACTCACATTGCCACGACCCCAACCGCCTTGCGCCAGGGTTAGGCCATTAGGGATGTATGTTTGCGGCGTCGGAATTGGAGTCCTCTGTATAAGAGGGCTGTATGAGAGAGGGGACGCTAGTCTCACGACTGAGATGTCGCCAGCCTGCAGGTCGGTAGAGTTTCCTCTCGGGTAGTTATTTACTCTCTCGACGTAGTTGATGATACCACCGGTGTGGCGCAATTCAGCGCCGGCGCGAATACGATATAAAGATGGTCTGTGTGAAACGAGCAGTGAAAAGACGAATTATATATTATAACTTTTGAATAACTAACGGTTATAAAATTTAGTCTTTAACTTTAATAAAGCATAGAAGTACTTACGATGCAGTGAAGCAGGAAGCAGCAGAGAGCACATTTCTGGTGTTGAGGATACTCGCGGCACAACTCTGCTCAAAATAGCCCCACGGCTGGAGAGTCTCCACTTGCACGATGGAAGGGTACGCTTGCAAAAACGCCGATGATGCACCTGATAGTTGAAATGGTGTTGTAGAAATAATCACATTCCGATATGCGAATTCTCTGACAGAACAGATGTGTACGACAGATATCGCACTTACCCACGAGAGCGAGACTCAATAACCAGACGAGAGCCATTTTAATTCACTTCTTTGTTTCGAATGATCCCTTACACACTTCCCTTATACTTATATACCGTATCGTAACCTTTGTTATCTCCAGTGATTACAACTATATCTATAATAACTTTATATGTATATAATAGAGGATAAACAGATTACAGATTCTTCGTAATACTTTTTGCAAAATATAATGACTTAAGGTCTGGCGGGAAATAAAATTTAACCAAGGTTGAATGATAATTCAATATTCTCATAACCTTTTTTTATCTTATATTAGAATTGCCATATTAAATCCTACCATTTAAATATATGTATAACAAGCTACTCAACTACCTATTGAAATAATACCAAAACTACAAAAGTACTAAAATTGTCTATGATATTATCTCGATATCTTTCATAAGAATTAATGAAATGTTTATAAAAACGGCTTCGTAAATAATGCATTATTTTAGAACAAATCGGTTACCATACAAAAGGTCAACCTTAAACAAACAAAAGGTAAACCTTAATAGTGAGTCAACCTTAAAAGATAAACATATATCTAAGCGTGGGCGTTTTGACCGAGATTATCTAGCATAAGCTGAAGCCTATTTAATATGATTGATCATATAGATCTGAGCTCAACTTACATTGGAAGTGTCTAAATGTCTGAAACTGTTTATTTTTTAAGTTTGTTTTGTTTCTGTAAACTTTCAGTCATCATCATTTCATAGACTGTAAGAAATATTGATCATCTTTTATATCGTTAATGCGTCAACAAGCTTGGAAACTAAGTAGTTTTATCTCTTGTGCTGTAATCGCACTGTCTAACTCACCCTTCCAACCGGAACTTACCTTACCAAATATTGCTGTTTGGTGGTGGAATATGTGATGAATGGGTTGTATCTAATCAGAAGGGCTTGCACAAAGCACTACCAAAGTAAATGATAAGTAAGTAATAGTTTTTAAATGTACATAATCAAACTTTATTATGAAGTAATTTGACTGCATAAGGATTAAGTTTTTGCGATTTTACTATAATAGTTAGATATAGCCTTTTTGTATGTAATAATGAGTAATATAAACATGTATGTATTGTATTATATATATATCCTATTTTTGTAATTGAAAGAATTCTTCAATTACAAAAAGATCTAATTACCTCTTTATAATTTTAGTATATAATTATAGATTAAGCAAATACATTTCTTACAACGTTGATTGCCAAATATAAATTAATATTTATATGACCTCTGTTCGTTCCTAAACTATTAATGAGATTTTTCTTTGTATGTTTTATATTTGTTTGACAGATTTGTAGTACCAGGGCTAGCGAACTCCTGAAACAGAACCAGAAAGAACAAGACCGGCGGGCCAATCGGCACCGGCATCTACCTCGTGTTTAGAAGGTCGATGACCTTGTCTTCGTAATAAAGTATTCTCAGTCTACAGGGAAACTGGACCCAGGCATGCGTGGGCCTTACCGTGTTCTCAAGACACTGCCTAGTGAACGTTACGAATGATGTCCTGAGACGTGTGCATTCTTTGAGAGTGAGTAGTTGGCCACTTTTATTGCTTGTTTGCTTGAGTTGGACTGAAATACTATGTGTTTAACCGTTTTTATTTGACCCGATGTAGATGATACTAGGTCTGTTCTGCTGAATGACTCGATGTCGATGATACTGAGTCTGCCGTTCCGTTTGCTTAACTTTTCATTTCTATTATTTTAAAATCAACTTCTGGTTCCTAAAACTACAATATACTATATGTTTCATGTACCCTTATTCTACTCGTGCGAAATCGGATCGAGTACATGAGAATCTTAAGTTTATTATATTACAACGGATATGATACTTTAGATTTGAAGATCTATTAGCTTGTAACATTACTAAAAAAAGATTACTATTATCAATATACTGAATATAAATGATACCAAGAAGAGATTTAAAATAAGAATTATATTTACGTATTATAAATTCTCGGAAAATTTTATCAATAATGTTTATTTTGAATCAATGGTTATTAATTATTATTGATAGTATTTTGCCGATTACGTATAAGCATTGCTTAGAGACAGCTTTGTTAAACAATGTTGTGTTTTCTTCTTTCGAATGTCAAATCAACAATGATATAAAGAGCTAAATTAGTGTTTACCTAAACAGTCGCTAAGTAACGTTTATAAATAAGGTCGAAAGATCGAATAAATTCGAATTCTTCCGTATCATATACTATATAACTAAAATGTTGGGAAAGGTCGATGGAAATTAAAAATATTTATAAAATTACAAGCAATGAATTAAGGAGATCACATCCTCACTGTTAATTGTTTTTTTAAATATTGGTACGAAGTGTAGACGTAGTCTACCCTTTTATGAATGAATGAATGAAAATGTATTAATTTGTTGCAACTGGTTCTTTTACAACTAGAGCTTAATACTTTACAAACGTATTGTAGTTGATTTAATTCCATGCCCTTTAAGAGAAACTGTCGGTATTATGTTCGTCTGTAGCAAATACTGGTTGTGGAGTCCCGTGAATATAAATACATAGTCATTGGAGCTTAACCAACATTTATAATTTAATCTCTGTAAGACATGAAGAGGTAGTATAATTCAGCTTGCATGATTTGATGCAAAATAACTACGAAACATTCCAAGTGAAATAAACGCTTTTAAAAATTCAATTGATCGAATTAATCAACGTCATTGAATGCCAAAATGGGTGCAAGGTTTTCGTGTACGAGATTATACTGGAGCGTTATAAAACTCTCGTTTATGTATTACTAAGCACTGGCTTAAAAGCTTTGATATAATTAATATAAAAAATGTTACCCTGTCAAGTACGTTCGTAAAAATAAAAGACAATTAGGCTCTCTCTATCGAGCGTTCTGGAAAAGTATCCTGTGTGGAATCAGCGATAGTCTGCGTATAGGGGGCATACGTCCCCCTCTAGGAGATTTTATTTTGCTTGAGAATATTTGTATTAGTGGTGTGTGGCGATTTCAACGTAGACTTGATAAAAGAAACGATGTTAATCCTCAAGCTGGTTACTTTATTTAAATCTTTTAATCTAATACGCAAATATTATGAACCAAGCAGAATAATGACTGATGGGCTATTTCTGTACATATTGTTAATACCATACATAATTTAACTTTAATTTTTAATAAATGTATGTAGACTCAGGATCATTTCCTGATCTGTTGAAAACTAGTAAAGTATTACGAATTTTTCAAACTGATTACAGAAGCGATCCTAGTAATTATAGGCTTAATTAATTATGGGCACAAGCGTAGCCTTCGTGTTTTAGTTGATGGTTGCGCTTCACAATTCTATGTAGTGAATGCTGGGGTCCCCCAGGGATCTGTGCTATCTCCCACACTCTTTCTTTTGCATATCAATGATATGCTCTCTCTTGGGAACATACATTGCTATGCAGACGACAGTACAGTGCATGGTGGATACAACGGACGCGCAGTGGCTGGGCGAGCGGAAATTGAGGAGAGGCGGAAGAATCTTGTCATTGAACTCGATAGGACATTAGAGCTCATCGCCAACTGGGGCTCTGATAATCTTGTTGAGTTTAATGCCAAGAAAACACAGGTATGCGCTCTCACAGCGATAAAGTCAGCATTTTCCCCTCTTCCCTCCCTCTGTGGTACTCCGCTGGTGATACAAAGCAAAATCGCCATGCTGGGGATTGACGTTCGCTGCGACCTTAGTTCAAGGGATTACATCGAGGCTGTTATAAAAACAGCTTCACGGAAACTCGGAGTTCTGAACAACGTGCGGCGTTTTTTCACTCCACAACAACTGTGCCTGCTGTACAAAACACAGGTACGGTCTTGCGTGGAATATTGCTCGCACCTTTGGGATGGCTCCGCTAAGTACCTACTGGAGGCCTTGGACCGGTTGCAGCGACGTGCAGTGCGCATTATTGGCGACGTAAAGGTCACAAACACCCTTGAATCTTTACAATTGCGTCGTGAGATAGCAGCACTGAGCGCTTTCTATCGACTGTATCACGGCGAGTACTCTGAGGAATTATTCTCTCTAATTCCTGCTTCCCCCTTCCTTCTTAAGTCCACGCGAGCCGGTTCTCGATGTCACCGACTAACTGTGACATCAATTCCATTGCGAACAAAGAAATTTGACAACTCCTTTCTTTGTCGCACTTCCAAGAAATGGAATTCCTTACCAGCTCACGTGTTCCCCTCCTCTTACAACCTGGGTTCCTTCAAATGAGGCGTGAAGAGGCATCTTGCGGGCCGGCAAGGCGAAGGCGGCTAGTGCAGAACGTTTTTCCCGTCTGTACTGGCCGTCGTCGCGTTTGGACTCTACTACCACTTACCATTAGGTGGAGTAGAGTCATTTGCCCTCCCGGCGAATATAAAAAAAAGGCTTATTTCAATACATTTAGTCACTAAGTACATTAAAAAAAATGTAAAATGTTTTATAATAATATTTAAATCAACTTCTTATACACTTGTGCACTATCTGCATAGAGGTTTTTTTAAAATTATTAATGACAATAATTAAGTGAAACCTCTATGAAAATTGATCGTAGCGACCTTTGAGTAAGGCCAGTCAATGTATTTTTTGTTAATTATATGTATTACTTAAACCTATGTTTTATGAAATATCCTAAATAATAAGTAAATTTTAAAATATTTAATGTTCATCATTAGGTTATATTGTTTCACATAACACCATTTTTAATTATTTTTTAATAATATCATTGTAAAATAATTACATAAGTATTCGTTTTAATGAGGGGAGAATTGATTTTATGGGTCCTATTACGACTTTTAGAAGTTAGGTTTTTGAATAAAAAATGAATTCAATATTAATTATTTATTAGGAAATTCTTCATCGTTAGAAGGATAGAGGTCATTACTTCGAATAACTTGCTATATATTACACAGCGGTTCTGATGATCCAGTTGGTGAAAGAAGCGACCGGGGTGGCGACGATGTGAGACCAGGAGGTGTTTCCGTAGTCGAGTCCGGAAACGACGCCCACTGTGATGTTGCCGAAGAACCAAGGACTGCCGCCGTCAGTGTTGGTCGAGTTCAAACCGCTAATAAGAGTTCCGCAGAGGAGGTTAACAGTGGAGTTGAAAGTCGTCTGGTTGGTCGGTAGGTTGATGCCGCAATGATTGCCACTGACCGTTCTCACTAGAGAAACGCTGAGAGAGCTTGAGAACTGTAACAATGAGAATAACGTATTTACGTAATTTCATACATGTTTTCCAAACAAAAACGTAACACGAAGTGAATGTGTTTGAATAGAAGGGAAATTATAAAATATTAAACAATTAACTCACATTGCCACGACCCCAACCGCCTTGCGCCAGGGTTAGGCCATTAGGGATGTATGTTTGCGGCGTCGGAATTGGAGTCCTCTGTATAAGAGGGCTGTATGAGAGAGGGGACGCTAGTCTCACGACTGAGATGTCGCCAGCCTGCAGGTCGGTAGAGTTTCCTCTCGGGTAGTTATTTACTCTCTCGACGTAGTTGATGATACCACCGGTGTGGCGCAATTCAGCGCCGGCGCGAATACGATATAAAGATGGTCTGTGTGAAACGAGCAGTGAAAAGACGAATTATATATTATAACTTTTGAATAACTAACGGTTATAAAATTTAGTCTTTAACTTTAATAAAGCATAGAAGTACTTACGATGCAGTGAAGCAGGAAGCAGCAGAGAGCACATTTCTGGTGTTGAGGATACTCGCGGCACAACTCTGCTCAAAATAGCCCCACGGCTGGAGAGTCTCCACTTGCACGATGGAAGGGTACGCTTGCAAAAACGCCGATGATGCACCTGATAGTCGAAATGTTGTTTTAGAAATAATCACATTCCGATATGCGAATTCTCTGACAGAATGTGTACGACAGATATCGCACTTACCCACGAGAGCGAGACTCAATAACCAGACGAGAGCCATTTTAATTCACTTATTTGTTTCGAATGATCCCTTACACACTTCCCTTATACTTATATACCGTATCGTAACCTTTGTTATCTCCAGTGATTACAACTATATCTATAATAACTTTATATGTATATAATAGAGGATAAACAGATTACAGATTCTTCGTAATATTTTTTGCAATTTAAAGTGACTTAAAGTCTGGAGGTAAAAATTACATAACTACGAATCATTCAATAATCGTTTTCTCATAATCATTTTTATCTTATATTGAAACTGTACTTATATTTTGTATTATATTATACATAGAGTACCTTTTGAAAATGAAAATGAAAAATAGTTTATTCTTTATCAAGTTGTACATAGCAAATAAAGTTTGGGACCCTCTAGTGAGTATAATATAATACTCGTGACAGAAGGACCCGCTCTTCCATAACATACAATTCTGTCCATGTTCTTAAAAAGAATAAACAATATCTTACTATATACTAAAACTCACAATCAGTAGGTAAACTAACATTATATCAAAATGAATTTTACTTGTGTGTTTGTGTGTGTGTGTGTGTGTGTGTGTGTATGTGTAGATAGGTGTATGTGTAGATTACAGTAGATTAGATTATGTTTTATGAAACAGAATTAATTCGGTGTCATCGTATGTTTTTGTTTTTAACCATTCAAATAATTTCTGTTTGACGTTAAAATATTGTTCGGGATATATGTTTAGAATTTTATTAATTTTATTATAAACCTTTTATTTATATAAATTAAATTTATCCTATAGTTGATCTTCCAACAAGCTACCTAACTTTTTTGTTTATGTAATTTTTTTAATTCCAAATATTTTCTCGCCTACTTTTATCAGTCTGATTACAATTTTCAGCTCAGCTTTCAGCAAATGGTTTTGTTAATCGTTGCGTTTGTTTGTAGACCATGTATATCATATAAATTAATTAGATAACGTTGATTACGAATTCACTATCGTATTAGATTCAATGCTTTAAGCCTTTATTGGGAAATTTGTTATTTGCAACTTTAAATTTCTACTTGATAAATCTTTGATGCTCTCACAAATCTCATATACAAAAGAGGAATGTTACCCGGAGACTGGCTAAAATTTACGTTCATCATTTAACCCTAAAAGCCAATTTCTAAGACATGCCACGAGTACCGTACTATGAGCTTTATGAGTCACGAGAGCAAATAATAAATAAATATGACAGTTATTACACAAGTACTAAACGAAAGGTTCACCGACTAGACAAGTTTCCAGAACTTACGCAGATAATAACCATTCGCGGTTGTTTTTGTGAATAACTGTTAATCTACAAGTCAATTTCATGTCACATAAACACACAATATATAAAACAAAAGGTTCCTAATTATTTCACCTTTTTTTATAGTGTAGGTAGGCGGACGAGCAAAAGGCAACCTGATGGTATGTGATCACCAACGCACATAGACATTGGCAATGTAAGAAATGTTAACCATCACTTACATTGCCAATACTCTACCAACCTTGGGAACTAAGATGTTATTATGTCCCTTGTGCCTATAATTACATTGGCTCACTCACCCTTCAAATCGAAACACAGCAATAAAAAGTATTGCTGTTTTTGAACATTTGTAGTATATGAATACCTCTTGAGTTCCAATAACATCTAAATTGATTCTCACTCAAGTAAGAAAAAAGCCGAGGTGTAAGCTCCACGATTATCGGGAGCGAACAGTGCTACGCTTAGTCTGTTATTTACCTACACATTCTTTTTTGTTGTAAACTATAAACAGTTGAATAGTGCGTTTGTATTTTTTAAAACTATTTATACTTTATACCGCACTATAAAATATGACGTTGGTCAACGGGGCGATAGCTCAGTAGCTCATGGCGCAAATAATTATTAGGTTCCATTTGTATGTAACCGTATGTATTTATTGGGGGGTAGGACTTTGTGCAATCCCGTCTGAATAAGGACCACCCACTTATCACATATTCTACCGCCAAACAATAGTATTTTTGTGTTCCAGTTGGGTATGCCAGTGTAACTACAAGCGCATGGGATATATGCATGCATATAGGGTATATAACATCTTAATTTGGTATCGCGTTGGTGATGTAAGGTATGGTTAATATGTCTTATTTATATATATATATCTAGTCTGTAATTGGCAGGGTCAGCACGACTACCCTTTTTGGGCACGGGCTGCACGTTTCGGAAGTCAAGCTTCTGAAGGGGAGGCAGTGAGGGCCGACAAAAGTTCGCTTCAACTGATTTAGCTAGGGACCAATACGCTTTGTATGTTTATCCAATAATTAAAACCGTTTTGTAGACCCGTATTCTATTCGTGCGAAATCAGAACAAGTATATGACATCTTTATCATATTACACAATATATGATACTACATTTGAAGATCTATTAGCTTGCAACATAAGTATAAAAAGATTACTATTTTTATTATCAATATTCTGAATATAAATGATACCAAGAAGAGATTTAGAAAAGGGATTTAAAATAAGAATTATATTTACTTATGATAAATTCTCAGAATTTCTTATCAATAATATTTATATCGAATCAATGGTTATTAATTATTATTGATAGTATTATGCTGATTACTTCTAAACATTGTTTAGTGACTGACTAGGTAATCAATGCTGTGTTTTCTTCTTTCGAATGTCAAATCGTCGATGATAGAAAGAGTTAAATAACTGTTTAACTAAACAGTCGCTAAGCAACGTTTGTCATAATACTATCGATATTATGTTCGTCTGTAGCCAATCCTGGTTATGGAGTCACGTGATGCTAACAATACAAATACATAGTCCATTGGACCTGAACCAATATAAATAATTTAAACTCTGTAAGATATAAGGAAGTAGATATACTGGCAAGATTTGCCCCAAATTAAGTAATAAACATGGCAAATGAAATAAAATCATGTAAAAGGTTAATTTATTAATTAACGTTATGACAAAATAAGTGCACGGTTGGATTTATTAATGTCTACTTTCGTTTTGGGTTTCGTATGCAGATACATGTGCGGTAATTTGTTATCTTCCACAAGCAGGTTTTTTTAATAACTATTTGAAGAAAAAATATCGATGCCAGTATCGAATATGATTTGTCTTTTAAATGCAAATTACTTGTTATTGTTTATGATGTAAAGGAAAAACGAGAGATAACGCAATTATAACCACAACAACAACCTTTATTACCTAGTGGTAATAAAGGTTTTTTTTAAATGTTTGAATTGTTTTATTAAATTGTTAAATAATTATTTGCAAAACTTGAGCAAAATTTGAAACTGTTAAATATATTTGTCCAATTCCAAAACTATTGGCACTCCAAGTAATAATTCTACAGCTTTTTATTATATTCATCAAAATATTCGGTATGAAATTCGGTATAAAATTTTAATACAGCTTAATTTAACTATGTATGATTTGTATTTACATAAATTTCAATCATTATTATTTTCATTAATTTCAACAGTACTTAAATTATTTGTACTTTCAACGATTGCATTATATCAAAACGTCAGCATGTCGGTGACGCGAAGCCACGAGTCTATCCCCTATGATAAATCAGCGCAACACGCCTAAAGAAGTTTTTCACTAGAAAAAATTGAATCATAATAACCTCTTTACAGGACGAATGTTTCTTTAAAGGAAATGTCATTAATGCGAAATATTGAGAAATTATCAATTTGTTTTTTGTTTTACTAAAATATATCTGTTTTTGGTGAAAAAATATGGTACTCATGGGACGCCCGGCAGAGTAAAACATCGAAATTGATGGTTATTTTATTTTTTCTCATATATTTTTTATAATAGGTTTATTAAAATAATAGAGGCAATTCTTTTTTTATAGAGGTTATGCACAAAGAAAATCGTATTCAGCTTTGTAGCATTACTTTTTCCATTAATTGTCTAGTCATTTTAATTGCTAGTAAAATTCCCTCGTTCGAAAAAATAAAATTTTATGGACTTGCTTAAAAAGTTGTTTCGTAGGTGTTTTTATAAATATTTATTTCTCTCTGTCTGTCATCGCTAATTTGACAGTCGAATGTTACTTACAAAAAAATATGGTACTCATGGGACGCCCGGCAGAAGTAAAACAGCAGAAGTAAAATATCGAAATTGATGGTTATTGAAATAATCTGACTAAAAAAAATATTTTACATATTTTTTAAGAAGAAGGTATGACGGGCCTATTGGCCACCTGATGGTACGTGGTCTCCGCCGCTCATAGATAATTGCTCTGTAAGAAGTTTCTTTTATTGCCAATGCGCCATCAAACTTAGGAACTAAGATGTTATGTCCCTTGGGCCTGTAGTTCACTGGCTCACTCACCCTTTAAACCGGAACACAACAATTATAGTAAGTATTGCTGTAGAATAGCTGGTGAGTGGGTGTTACCTACGCATACGGGCTTCCACCAATTCTCACCGCTTATAAATCAATATGGATTGAAATTAATAAAACATAGGGTTTCATTAATAAAATAAATCATTAAAAAATAATATAAAGGGCATACACTCGTACGGAAAAGCATAGGAATTTATGGTTCGTGCCACGCACTCAGAAAGACGGAAACAGGAATCACGAAATAACGCTTACGGTCACGTTGTACGTCGGGTCTTTTCCCCGAATTGCGCCGGTAGTTGTTTCACAACAAAATGTCTGTTTTTTTTTTTTTTTAATAGAATAGGAAGGCGGACGAGCATATGGGCCACCTGATGGTAAGTGGTCACCAAACGCCCTTAGACATCGGCATTGTAAGAAATGTCAACCATCGCTTACATAGCCAATACGCCACCAACCCCTTGGGAACTAAGATTTTATGTCCCTTGTGCCTGTAATTACACTGGCTCACTCATCCTTCAAACCGGAACACAACAATAACAAGTACTGCTGTTTTGCGGTAGAATATCTGATGAGTGGGTGGTACCTACCCAGACGAGCTTGCACAAAGCCCTACCACCAGTAAATGTAAACTCGAAAGACCAATCGCTTAGAGATAACATCTTGGACTTCAAGTTCTGTAACTCCAAAATGCTATAAGCATATTGTATTTAGTGAATTGTTGCTATTAATAAGCAAAAGGAGTAGCTTACTAAATAATCATCATCTCGACTACATATGATGAAAATCTTCCAATGTGTCATCCAATCCACATTGAAGTTCTCCAACATGAAGCTTCAACCCACAAAAAGAGAAGAAGAGGGCTTTCAGCTCAGAAGTATATTTTCAAAGCAGTCAGAATATTTTTTTTTTAAATAATATAAAAGAGCCGTTCTTTCTTTACATTAGCCGTAGTTTCTGGTATTATTTTACTAGTAGGTATACCGGGCTAGTTAGTTGAGTAACTGTCTTGTAAGTGGTAACATACGTTATTGCAATAGTATTACAGAAAATGATAAAAAAATCAATTATATATTTTCAATTATATGTATATAATCATTAAAGTACGTTGTTTGATAAAGTATATTACAAAACCAATAACTTTACAAGTCAGCTTTAAAATACTACCACCATTTTGTATATATATTTGGTTTTTGTTTAAATATTTGGAATTTATGCTGTTATCCATGAAATTTTATTTTAAAATTGTTATTCTGATGTCAAGATGACCGGCCGTTTATGATTTCGTATAAGGGCTCCGTATTATGCATTTGTCTTTGCACAATCATTTACTAACTAAACACATTTTTATTAGATCAATAACTTAAAAAATAAAGATTTTACTAGTTATTTTACATAATAAATAAAACGTAATCGATATATAATTTTGCTAATAAGATCTTTATTTTAATTTTAATTCCTGTCCTCATTCAGCTTGTTATGTTACTTGAATTTTCATGAGGATTGTTTAAGCGATAAGGTAACAATCGGACGAATATAATTTCAAATAATAATAGTATTAATTACGGTACATCCGTCGGATATGCGTAATAAGCTTACAATGGGAAGTTAAAATTTGAATACTATAACTTCTGTATTAATAATATTCAGATTACACAACAAAATAATATTTATTGTGAATTTAAAGATTATCGTTAATTTTATCCTAATCTAGCTTACCGCGGGTGTTTTTATAATAACGATAAAGAGATAAATATATATTTTATTTCTGTCTGTATGTTACATATTATGAGTATATTTAATTATGATTTTAATTTTAAAAATAAATAAATCTATAAATAATCTTTCGCCGGTGACTTTTCCGAACCGATATGGCATACAAACCTTCAAAAAAAGAGCATACTCTTATCTTGAAGGCCGGCAAAGCAACCTGTTAGCGGGGTGTTTCGGGTGTTGCAGTTGCCCATGGGCGGTGCAGTCACCTTCCATCCGGTTTTCATCCTCCTGCTCGTTTGCCCTCTTTAACATATAAAAAAGATCATGAATTCGTGAAAATTTGCGCTTTTAATGTGGACTAAGTTGTTGGAACTATGGAAGTAAAATTAAATTTGATATAAGTAGGTATGTGAAATATTATTGCATTATAATAAATATATCATTAAGCGTTAATTATATCAGTAATCAAGAACTGTAATGCATAATGTAGCCGTAGCCGAGATGGCCTAGTGGTAAGAGGCGTGAATCTTAACCGATGATCGCGGGTTCAAACCCGGGCAAGCACCATTGTTTTTTTATGTGCTTAATCTGTGATTACAATTCATCTCGTACTTAACGGAGAAGGAAAATATCGTGAAGAAACCTGCATGTGTCTAATTTCACTAAAATTCTGCCACATATGTATTCCAACAAACCGCTTTTGAGTAGCGTGATGGTATAAACTCCAAAACCTTCTCCTCGAAAAGCGAGAGGAGACTTTAGCCCAGCAGTGGAATATTCACAGGCTGTTACTGTACTGTAATGCATAATAAAGCAGTTTTTTCAGTAAATCGCATGGAACGTGTAAATCTCAGGGTTTATTTATCTTTACCCCTTCTGCGATTGAAATAGGCTATATATAAATTTAATAACTGTATTTTCAGTGATATGATTCCTAAGCTGCACTGTACGGCACTTTACCTCGGCCCTTAACTATTGATTTTCAATTGATTTTCAGACAGACAAAGTAACAAGACTAATATAGTTTAATATTTATCTTTCACAATTAAAACCGACTGTCTTAAGAATAAATTTTAATCTATAACGATAAAAACTGAACACCAAATAAGCCGACAATGTATATAAATGTTAAGAAATATCAGAACTATTATCAGATATCAAATAGTGAACCAAAATGGCATTCGTCTGGATCTTAAGCCTCGCCTTCTTCGTGGGTACGAATAGCTTTATTTTTTTATCATATATATTTTTTAATAATAGGCTTATTAAAATAATAGACACAATTATTTTTTTATAGAGGTTATGCACAATGAAAATCGCATTCATCTTTGTAGCATTACTTTTTCCATTAATTTGCTAGTCATTCTAATTGCTTATAAAATTTCCTTTTTCGCAAAAATAAAATTTTAAGGACTTACTTAAAAAAGTTGTTTAGTAAGTGTTTTGATAAATATTTATTTCTCTCTTTCTGTCATCGCTAATTTGACAGTCGAAAGAAGATACAACATTGCTTACCATTGTGGTAAGCAATATTATATTTATAGTAAAGGCGTTGTTGTATAAAATTGACACATAAGAACTGGGCCTATGAATATTAACATTATTTTCTTATATATTAATTCATTAATCATTGTTCAAGGTGCCTCATCGGCGTCTCACTTCAAGTACGACTGGGTTGCGGCGAACTCCACCTTGGCGGCATACCCATCTGTCGTGCAAGTGGAGTTCCTACAGCCATGGGGTGTCTGGCAACAAAAGGGCGCTGCGACCATCCTCAACTCAAGATATGTTCTTACTGCGGCCTCTCTATTCTCTGGACCGTAAGTCCTTAAACTACAAATATTATTTATCAACGTATTCGGATAAGAGCGCATGTCGTGAAGGGCATCGCAGACGCTCTCATCTCATCATGCCTCCACTCCGCCAGCGCTCTATATTTCCTCGTGTGGGCGTGACGCAAGTCTCCTACGCTATATATTATTAAAATAATAAGAATAATATATTTATTTTATAAAGAAAACTATGATCATCATACCAAAACTAACATCATTTAAATAAATTTTCAGAGATTATGACGCGTTATACCGCCGCGTTCGTGCTGGTACCAACTTCCTCAGCTCCGGAGGTATTATCAACTACGTTGAAAAAGAAAACAACTACCCGTCAGGAAACTATACCAACCAGCCCAGAGACATCTCTGTCGTGAGACTAGCGGCCGCTTTCCAATACACTCCTCTCATCCAGCGGTCTCCTATTGTATCGGCTGGATCCATCATCTCTAACGGCTTAATGCTGTCCCAGGCGGGTTGGGGTTCTAGAAATGTGAGTTACTTACAAATATTATATAATACAAGGTAATGTCCTCCAGACATCACACTGTATTATGAGTTTTAAATAAATAAACTTATTAATTGATTGATTAAGAATTAATAATAAATTGAAAATCATTCGACAACGTAAATAAATCCGTAAACCTTATTGTTGCAGATATCAACCTCTTTAAGCGTTGCTCCAATCGTAACGGTCAGTACCAACCAGTGCGGTGTCAACCAGACCAGTTTCAACACCACTTCTGATGTACTCTGCGGAGTCCTTACTCAAGGATATAATGTCTCCAACGCGGACGCTGGTAGTCCCTGGTTCTTTGGAAATATCACCGTAGGCGTCGTCTCCGGCGTGAATTTCGGAAATGTCTCTTGGAGTGGCATGGTCAGTGCCTCCGTCGCTTATTACAGCAACTGGATTATAAGAACCGCCGTCTAATTGACGAGCGTTATTTTGGTGTACCTTATAATTTAAATTATACGAATTAATTTAACTCGTCATTATTATTATTTTTTTCCTCTTGAAAAACGTATGTGTTAACTAACTGTCCGTTTGATATCGTACAAATATGATTAATACAAAGCCCCCTTCCATTTCTCCCTAATGTTTATATTTCCGAAAATAGTTCCGTAACGGATGCTCGCATTAAAAAATATACCTGTGTTCCAATTTTAGCTTCCTAAGCGCAGAAGTTTTGGCAATACGTGACTAGACAGGGCAAACAATTTTATAAGTATAGATATATTTTTTCCTGGAAACAAGTATAATTATGACGAAACAATTATAATTTATGATGGTCTTATTTATATCGATTTTCCTTTTAGTTTAAGATATGGTATCCAATAATGGGTTGATATATATAAGATTAAGTATGCGTGACAAATTAAAAAATATTTTTTCTTAATAAATATAATATATCTGCATAACTGCCACATTGGTCCAGCTTTTAAATATATAGATTTTGGTCCAGGGTTCATATTCCGGGTCAGCTTTATAAAAAACACTTTAAAAAATCTATCACTTTTTTGTAATAAAACATTTAAGTTACTGTAACTTTTGTAATTTGTACAATTTGTTTTGTTTTTGTAGCGTATTATATACACAATCTCAGAATTAGCAATTATTAAATAAAGAATAATTATAGCTGTTATTTAGTTTTCAATCATAACACTAGGTTAATAACAATAAGTTTCTTTGAATCTTTCAAAATATTTTTCATTCTAAATCGATACTTTATAAATAAAAGTAGGCGATATTCAAGTGAAACATTTTGGAACGGAATACTCTAATAAATTTTATAGCACTTAAATTTTTATGACAGGATAAGAAATGTTTTATAAAAATATTTGAGTCGCGCTAATTGTTCGAAGATGACGTGGTTTTGGATTTGTAGCGTCATTCTATATATTGGTAAGTATATCAAATAATTATAACATAATTATTTAGGGTTTTGCTACATATTTTTTGATTAAATTATACGAGTATATATGGTATAACTTTTTTTATACAAAACTTTTGTATGTTATTTTAAACAATATATAAGCAATATTTCAAGTATATTGTAGATTGGAATATATCCAGCTTTATTATACGCACAATTATAAATCCATACGCATTGTTTCGTTGATAGTTAGTATTTCTTTTATAAAAGAGGTAGGTGGACTAGCCAGTTATGGTAAGTGGTCACCGCCGCGCATACACATTGGCAATGTAAGAAATATTAAACATTCCATAGATCGCCAATACGCCGCCAACCTCTGGAACAATGGTTATGTTATGTCTCTTGTGCCTGAAGCTTCTGGCTCACTCGCTATTCAAACCGGAACACCGGAATGGATATTGCTGCTTTGTGGTAGATTATCTGATCATCGGGTGGTACCAGCAAGTTACATTCATAATTTAATCAATGTTTCAGGAGCAATAACCGCATCTTCTGATCGCATTGTAGGCGGTCAACCTACCACTGTTGAAACATATCCTTCTATAGTACAAGTTGAGTTCCTGAGTCAAGTTACAAGCATATGGTCGCATAACTGCGGTGCCAGTATTCTAACCTCTAGATTTGTCTTGTCTGCGGCACAATGTTTTACGGGATGGTAAGATCATTGTTTCTATATTATTTTAAATAATAATAAATGGAGAGGGAATCCGTTCTTGACAGATACGGTTTATAAATTCTTCAAGCGCTGAAAGCGCTTCACAACTTCACCGTTAGTACTAAGTAAACCAGAATCCTTTTTTTCAAATTACACAATACGAATAGATCAATCAAAATAACTTTTTACTGGTCCGTCGGCGCACTTAACAGAGATCCTGGCATCAGCTCCGTGGTTACGGGTTCGATTCCCGACTCGAGTCTGGGTGTATTCTGTATGTATATACATAAATATTTATTTAAAATGTATATAAGTCGGCTCTTATCAATATAGTTATTAAGTTGTCTTAGGAACAGCCTCCGTGTGTGTGTGTCTCAAGTAAGAGAATTCGTCTTTCGTTCTTTTTTTTTTCTCGTGTGTTTAATTGTAACCGCAAAAAATGCATCAAAATTATTATAAGTGTTTTAAATATAATATAATTAATTTTCTGGTAATTGTTTCCTAAAATTCAAAGCCCATTACATCTTTGCTGACTGATAGGAATATTTCCTTTCATACATATTTTATAGGAACTCGGATGCGACATTCCGCCGTATTAGAGCTGGTGCCACCTACCGTCAGGTCGGTGGCTTGGTTGTATACGTAGACGAAGCTTTGAACCATCCAAGTTACGGCTCCAGCGGTATAGGTGGCGACATCAGCGTGGTGAAACTTAAGAGTGCACTGTCTTACTCGCCCGCCATCCAGCAAGCTACCATCGTAACTCATGGTTCAACTGTGCCCGACAATCATCCCGTTGTGTTTGCTGGATGGGGACGGATTGGCGTAAGAATGTTTTTAAATACTTTATAATTCGAAAACATTAAAGATTATTTAGTACTAGCAAAACCCACGGCTTCGCCGGCGTAGAATCCTTCAAGTTCTACCCTTTCAGTGGAAGTTAGGTACATGTTGGTTTCATCACGATGTTTTCCTTCACCGCCAAGCACGATATGAAATTAAATTTAAACACAAATTAAGCAAGTAAAAACTCATTGCCACTTGCCTGGGTTTGAACCCGCATTCCATTATTCATTATTCATTTTATCATTTTTTATTTTAGATTACTGTTAACATTGGTTACTGTTACCCTAACATCGGTTAGGCTAACAGTAATCTAAAATAAAAAGATGGTTATTTTTGTGGCACGCAAATAGTTATAACATAAAAACAGGCAGTTATTTTGAAATCGTTGACACGAACTTCAATTTAATAGAAAATCTGCTGTAAATAACTTGAATATCCTAACCTGAATAATTTGATATAACAATTTATAATTATAAAAATATTTGATGTTTTATTGGTTAGATTAATTGACAACATTTTCTGACATTTTTTTTTTTATAGAATAGGAAGGTGGACGAGCATATGGGCCACCTGATGGTAAGTGGTCACCAAACGCCCTTAGACATTGGCATTGTAAGAAATGTCAACCATCGCTTATAGCCAATGCGCCACCAACCTTGAGAACTAAGATTTTATGTCCCTTGTGCCTGTAATTACACTGGCTCACTCACCCTTCAAACCGGAACACAACAATATCAAGTATTGCTGTTTTGCGGTAGAATATCTGATGAGTGGGTGGTACCTACCCAGACGAGCTTGCACAAAGCCCTACCACCAGTAACTATATACTGCTATTATTTAGTAATTTGTGAACTACATAGGTTCACAAATTACTAAATAATCATTTATATATTTAATGAATACCTACCTATATATATCATATAATAACCCGGGTTCCTTCAAACGAGGCGTGAAGAGGCATCTTGCGGGCCGGCAAGGCGGGGGCGGCTAGTGCAGAACATTCTTCCCGACTGTACTGGCCGTCACCGCGTTTGGACTCTACTACCACTTACCATCAGGTGGAGTAGAGTCATTTGCAATATATATAAATCATTTTCTAATAATGTCTCTCTTCAGTCAGGTGGTCCTCATTCGGATGTACTCCGTGACGTCACAGTGTATACAATCAACAACGACCTATGTGCACAGTTGTACGCACAGCTGTCAATGCCGATTAACATAACACAAGACATGATCTGTGCTGGTGTATTAAAGGTTGGTGGTCGAGATGCCTGTCACGATGACTCTGGTGGACCGATGTATTTTGGGGATGTTGTTGTCGGTGTGATATCTTTCGGTTATGATTGCGCAAATGGCAGCTGGCCTAGCATTAGCAGTGCTGTTGGGTCATACACCGATTGGATTGTTGATTCGGCAGTTTTGAGTTAATAAAAACGATATCGTTATTGGTGCCTTTTTCTCAAATTTTCTTTTTTGTGCTTCGGGTTTAGTTTTAGTTACACTTCATTTATTATGAAAATAATATAAAATCATAAGACAGCTGGATTCTTAAGAACAACTTTAAAGAATTGCTATATAAAAACATTTTAAAGTGCTAACGTAAGTAATTATATTTTTTTATTTCTGCTCAGTAAAAAAGTTATAAAGAAAATATATTTCGGAATTCAATAGACTAACCTTGGTTATTATTAAGTGTCGGTTTTCTAAGAAGAAATCCTTATGACAGATAGGCATTAAATAGGCATATATACACGACTTTCTTCATTAATATTTAACAATAATATTATTATTCTCTCATCACCAACATCTATTATCAAAACACTATTTAATTTAACATTAATTTATTTAAATATTTTTGTTTATTAATGACATCTAGCGGTTATTTTAAACAACATTTCATATCTGACAGTACTGACATGTAAATTTTCATTTCATCGTTTTCTACTAGATGGCACTGATTGTTTTATAAAAAATATTTTAAATCTTTCAAGAAATGTGAGATGTCAGTGTTTTTATATACAAAAGTTCTATCTATTCTATCTGTTGACCGTTGACGAATTCCGTACGTCTAAAGTCAATCCTGGTGAAGACTCAGGTTATCATCGATCATGTCATTAGAACTTAACGAAAATGTAAAATTAAATTATAAGAGTAAGTGGTTTCCAATCACTATTTCACCTATATGAACGAACAAACATTGCAAGTTATTAAAAGCTTTTAAAAAATACAGAGCAAATCTTTAAATAAATCTCTGTACAAATTATAAGGTTGAGAGAGAAAAAATGTTAAGATATAAAATGAAAAAAAAAACGGAATTATTTAAACGCGGTTACAGCCTAAATTAGAAAAGGGAAAATATTGACGAAAATTTTTCTTACTCGTAAAAAATATAGGCAATCCAGAACTCCAGGAGTATAATGAAATGAAATACTTGAGTGGAATAATAAAGGGTACCTTCGTATAAATAGTTATTTATCGATGTTACCTACTTGCTATCTTTATAATATATATATATATATATATATATATATATATATATATTATATATCTCATAAAAATATAAAACGATTGTGTGTATACCCTATTTCAATTGACGCAGGAGACGAGAGAGAAGAAGATAAACAAACCCTAGATATTCTATGCGATTTGCTACTCGTAATTAAGCTGTATTATGCACTACAAAAGGTTATTAATTAATTTACCCTTATTTATAATATATCAGTTTCCAACAGAACTAGTTATAACCACTTTAATTTAACCTCAAAAATTCTGATTACATCTTCGCGGATATTATATGTTTACAATGCCTTTTTTTGTTATTTCTTCGCGAATTCATAGTGAATATCATAGACTATTCAAAATCTCGACCAATAATATCACGTCACTTCGATGTCAAAGTTTTTTGTCTATACTTCTCTTGTGGTTGGAATAGACTATACATTTGAAGGCTTTTTTTATTTAGGGGATTAGATGGTACGTCACCTGTTTATATCTGTTGATATTGGCATAATAAGAAATGTGCACCTTTCCTGGCACCGTTAATTTGCCGAATTAAGAATGTTATTTTTTTTTTATTATTATGAAAAGTTAACTATCTTATTATATATATATATATATATATATATATATTCTTATACAAAAGTATATCATTGGTCCTTTATATTTAGAAAGTCGCAAATCACAGTATCATGTTTGGTGGTAGTACCTATTCTGGCTCTTATAACGGGTGTTAGTTACCAGAAAATCATTTTACTAGATTTAATAGAACACATCAGCACACAAAGCTTATTTATATATTTGTTATAATGATCTATTATCGATAATAATGCATTCGTTTTATTATTAAATAGTTCACAGCGCGTTTTAATATAACATCGAAAACGAAGATCATGTAAACGAAAATGTAAATATATTTGAACGTTACACGGGCTACAAAACGTTTATTATTTACGATGTTGTTTGTACGATGGTTGTTAAGAACAGACATACTAATTATATTTTATTCTATTAATAAGACAGTACAATTTTTTTTATAGAATAATTTTCGAGAAGATCGAAAGAAGGATGCAAATTTTTGTCCCACCGTCCAATGGCAACATGGAATACATCGCTGCATAGGTATTTTTCAGCTGAACTAATGGAGTTCATACGAATCCTGGCATCATCATTTGTCATTGCAATAAATTGCACCTGACCAACGATCGCAACGATATAAGCAGAGACTACCCAAGACAATATATAATAATTATAATACAAGACAAAAATATCCACTCAAGTCACTCAAACTACTAAATAACCCAACATAATACAGGCACTATAAAAATCTGGCTACATAAGAAATAGGCAATCAAATCGAATCAAAATATACTTTATTCATTTCACAAGCACTTTTAAATCGTAATTTCTCAGAATATTAAATGTAAAGCTACCACCAGTTCGGAGCAAAGATTCTCACCAGAAGACCCGGCAAGGAACTCTCTATTTAATTCAACAAAAGTCTCTTCATTATATGGTTTATAATTTTTAATAATAAGTACCAATTATCTTAACATACGTACATATACATATAATTATATATATAACAATGGTTAAGAATTATGATAATAATTATTACAGCGCTTAAGCGCTTAAAGCAACAGCATGATTCATTAAACGCTTGACATAGCATTAATCAGATCGATAGGGGATTTCTTGTACCTATTATATCACATACTACTCATATATTTATTAAGTTTTTCTATTTTATATTATAATATTTTGATGATTTTAGTAGCCTAATTATTCCAATTTAACTGTTCTCAGTGGATCTGCTAAAATAGTAACAGACTGATTTTTTTTAATTATTTCTTCATATTTTCCATTATTTAGCTAGTCGAAAGTAGTTTCTCTTTGAATAATAGTTTGTATTTATTAATATATGTATTAACTACGTATCCGTATATGGTATTGACTAGCGCCTGAAATACGGATATCTATAACATTTGCTTTTCTTAAATCTCCGAGAAAAAGCATATCCGAAGAGATTTGTATAATATTTTTTCGTATTTATCATATATGTACAAAATAACCTTCAGTTCCTGGAAATATATATAAAATAAGGAAGAAAAAGATTATATATACAGATAATAAAAAAGCGTGGAGTATGTGTTGAATTTCATAAAGGTTATATGAATATAATCGTAAAAAAGCCGAGATGGCCCTGTGGTAAGAACGCGTGAATCTTAACCGATGATCGTGGGTTCAAGCCCGAGCAAGCACCACTGAATTTTCATGTGCTTAATTTGTGATTATAATTCATCTCGTGCTTTACGGTGAAGGAAAACATCGTGAGGAAACCTGCATGTGTCTAATTTCACTGAAATTCTGCCGCATGTGTATTCTACCAACCCGCATTGGAGCAGCTTGGTGGAATAAGCTCCAAACCTTCTCCTCAAAAAGAGGAGAGGAGGCCTTTAGCCCAGCAGTGGGACATTCACAGGCTGTTACGGTAATCGTAAAAATAATGGTTAAAAAGAGAAAGAATATCTTATAACAACAAAAACAAACAAAATATACTTTAAAATGGACTTCCACCAGTTTCGAATGTAGATTCTATCGAGAAGAACCGGCAAGAAATTTATATTTTTATTATAGAAAATTATAACAAATTATACTATAAATATAAAAACACTTTTGACCTTTAATTTTTTATCATTAGTTAGGTTACCTTGATTTTTTATTAGCACAAAATAAATTATTAATTAAATACACATATATCACGAGAATTTCCTTAGCTATGTGCTCCCGGGGCTTTCAATCAATAGCGCACCGATCCCAGCGAGGGTAACGCATGCGCGGTAGCCATTTTTCACTTGAATCTAGACCAGGATAGTCTGTGGCTTCGAAAACAAAAGACTGCAGAAAATATTGCCAAAAAATGAGTCCTGAGAGAGAAGTTCAAGGTAATTCGAAGTGTTTTATATTCCGAAAGTTAAAGTGTTATGTAATATGTAAAAAACTTGTGAAATAGTGTTAGTTATAAGTAATACTGATAGGGATTGGTAATTAAAATTACGAATGTGTTATCCTAAAATAATAACAAAATTTTGAGAAAAGGCAAAGATTTTTAATGATTAATTGAATTATTTGAACGTAAATTTTTATTATTATCACAATAAAAATAACTTCGAAATTCTCGCAAAGAAAAATAAATTAAATTTCAAGCTGTGGAGTGAGGTAATACATAATATATAAAAATAATATTTATAATCATTTCGTGTTTCAGAATCAGTAGACGTTATGGAGTCGATAGATGAATTAAAAGAACGATTGTCATCTATGAAGCGTATGATGGAAGAACGGAAGAACGCTGGGTCAGGCACCAAGGAATTGTTCCAAGGCCAAGCCAGGAGTCTCCAAGGAACGACCATGATCGATGGAAATTTTCTCAGTTTCGTCTTCGGCGGTTCTCTTTTCGTAATCCTAAGTGTATCAGTTTATGCTTTTTATAACTTATACCACGCTGTCCTTAAGAAGTTCCCTTCAACGCACACGGAATTGTAAATTGGATTTTGATCCGTACACCTAAGGTTTATATGGCTGAAGAAACAATATCTCCTCTTCATCTTCGGTTAAAGTTTACTACGTAATACATAGAAATTGGTGACGTTTTTGCTGACAAATATAATACCAATAAAGTGTGTTTTATTTCAAAAACGTTAATTGTGTTTCATTTATATACAAGTTTTGGTTGTGGCTTTAGTGATATATTTATTCCCTTATAAATCATATAAATAGATAAAAATCTATTGTTGATTAAATTGATTGAATCAAATCAATATATAAATTATTCGATTAGACTCTTAGAAGCACTGTAGAATGATTCATTTGCTTAACAAGATTCGTTATATTCAATAACTTTATTATTATGTAAAAGATATTATGTAAAGTATCAGTTCGGAATGTGCGCTTTACCACCAATTAAATAACATAGGTTAATTGAATTTTTAAATACATATAATATCTTTATGAATAACAAATACTAACTCCAAGTTTTTGTACTATAAGTACATTTTTGTGTGGAGTAATAAGCCTTATTTAATTTAAAAAAATATATCAAAAATATTAATACTTTCTTTAGATACATACAGTACAGCCTGTGAATGTCCCACTGCTGGGCTAAGGCCTCCTCTCCCTTTTTGAGGAGTAGGTTTGGAGCTTATTCCACCACGCTGCTCCAATGCGGGTTGGTGGAATACACATATGGCAGAATTTCATTTAAATTAGACACATGCAGGTTTCCTTACGATGTTTTACTTCATCGTCAAACACGAGATCAAATATAATCACAAATTGAGCACATGAAAATTCAGTGGTGCTTGCTCGGGTTTGAACCCACGATCGTCGCTTAAGATTCAGGCGTTCTGACCACTAGGCCATCTCGGCTATATAAAGATGAACAGAACAGGAAACAAACAAATATTTTACCAATGAAAGTGTTAACAACGAATACATAAAATTATGATGCCTAGTTAGATATCACATAGCTTAGAAATATTAAAAGCAGAGCTTTCGCAAAACTTTTATTATTTTGTGAATTAACCTTTTCAACATAAGTTATTTTATTACAAAATCCCCTATTGCTATTTGAAATTTATAAGCTGTTATAACTATTAGTTAAATAGAGAATAAAGTAATTGTGCGGATTAAAAAACAAGCGAACCTTTTTGTTTAATTACAATTATATCAATGACTGACAAAAAAAAAGCAAACGAAATACAATTTGATATATTTGATTAAATTTCGAAGTAACGTAGACGAGTAATGGAAGCAACGTGAAATGCTTTTAAATAAATGAAGGAGTTAGAACTAAAAGGTTATAAGAAATATATGTTTATTCTAGTATTTTTCTCTCAAAGACCATATTTTGAACTTCAATTCAGTGTAACAGCAAAAAATATTTTTTGGTCACTTATGTCCTTTCAACTCTGCTTCTTCGAATAGCCTTCACATCGCGTGGCGTTTCTGACAATTCAAATATTTAACATGATATATCGCTTAATGTTTTATGCATACTTTTAACTGTTACACAGGCTCGCGCCTGCGACTTTGTATACATTTCGATTTATCTTACTTTAACAAACATTTCGTCGATCGAAATTACTGGTGCAACGTAGATTTAAAAAAAAAAATTAATTATTGAATTTCCAAACATACCGACAAAAAACACTAACATTCAACATTCAAATTTGGATAAACTACATAAAAGTTAACTATAGCAAGTTCATTTTTTATTAAATATTAGTACATTCCATCATATTTATCGTCCAATCACACTAAAGCCAAATAAGTTGATTTTAATTTGATTAGCGTTTCAGATACTAGAAGAAAGAAGTGATATGTGACGTTGTCAACAATTCACAGTGAGATGTGAGGTGAGTTCTTAGAGAATTGCAAGTTATTTGGTAAGTATTATCAAAGTACATGTATACATTGTTTTAAGGTATTTTCTAAGATATATAAAATCACTGGTGGTGGGGCTTTGTGCAAGTTCGTCTCACTATGACGAGCCGGTTGGCGTGGTTGGTAGATACTTGCCTTTCACGCCGAAGGTTGTGGATTCGATTCCCATCCAGGACAGACATTTGTGTGCATGTGAACGTGTCTGTTTGTCCTGCGTCTGGGTGTAATTATCTATATAAGTATGTATTTACAAAATAAAAGTAGTATATGTAGTATATCAGTTGTCTGGTTTCCATAGCACAAGCTTTGTACAAACTTAATTTGGGATCAGATGGCCGTGTGTGAAAAATGTCCCAGGATATTATTATTATTATTATTACCACCCACTCATCAGATATTCTACCACAAAACAGCAGTACTTGGTATTTTTGTATTCCCGTTTGAAGGGTGAGTGAGCCAATGTAATTACAGGCACAAGGGACATAACATCTTAGTTCCCAAGGATGGTGGCGCATAGACGATGTAAGCGATGGTTAACATTTCTTATAATGCCAATATCTATGGGCGTTGGTGACCACTTACCATAAGGTTGCCCATATGCTCGTCCGCCTACCTATACTATATAGTATATTATAATGGCGTGACATTATAGGCACGGTAAATACGGTAATTGTTTGTTAGTACACGTCAAAGAGATCGCTTAAGGATGCGGATGTGAGCCGCAAAAAGGCGACTGTGAGTAACGTTATAAACATGAAATAATTTGTTTAGTATTTTTAATGAAATACAAATATATCTTTTGATATAAAATACTTTCATAATTTGTTGATGATTTGAAAAAATATAGTAATAATAATAATAATGTCTTCCAGACCGATTTCTAGCACGAAGGATCTCTATCTGGGTAATCTCAGGAGAGATTAGCCAACTGCGCAGGAGATATTATAGTGCACAAGTGTGTGCGCAAACACAGGTGCACTCTCTATTTCCTAACTCCTTTAATTCGATGGGAGTTCAGGCGTAGGACGATCGGCTTTTACGTGATTTTCGAGTCACGGGAGTGTACAGACTTCCAACTTCCAGACTCCGGGCTGCTACTGAGAATATTTTGACAGACAAACTCAATAACTTTTTATTTGCTCCGACAAGCTCTAGTGAAACTGCGTATAAAAGAAATAGCATTAAAACACATGTACTTCAGAGGAATTTCGAATCGTTTCAATGACACATAAACATGAATTTGTCTTCACACGAGTCAACACAGTTCTCTATTTATGTCAACCGTTGATCAAACAGTATAAGTTGACCGGCCTGAAGATTTTACTTGACATTCGGATATGTAAAAATAGGTACTATTATTAAATTATTTAATTAGTTGTATATTTGCGTATGGTATGGTTTATCCATCTTTATGCTAATTTAATGGTCGCACTCTAAAATAGTGGTTTGATCACATGGATCTTAACTGAAGATTGAGGACTCATACCCTGACTTTACCTGGTGATAGAGTTTCGTGCAGGCCTGCCGGGGTGGGTACTACCTATCACATATTCTGCCGCTAAGCAGCAATACTTAGTATTGTACGATCCAGTTTGAAGGGTGAGTGAGCTAGTGTAACTAAGCACAAGGGACATAACATCTCAGTTTCCAAGGTTGGTGGCGCATTGTCGATGTAAGGAATGTTTATTATTTCTTACTTTGCCAATGTCTATAGGCGGTAGTGACCACTTTCAATCAGGTAGCAAATTTACTAGTCCGTCTACCTATAACATAAAAAAAAATCTGAAAGAAAGTACTACTGAATTTTTATGTCCTTAATTTGTCTGGATTATTCAGGTAGAAAATAATAATGACAATTTTAATTTCTAGAGACGTGTAATTATAATGAGCACATGAGGAGAGCTAAAAAATTAAAAAAAAAAAAACTTATTTCTTAAAAGTAATAAAACCTCCTTACACATTTATAATATTAAGAAAAATTACTTTTTTTATTATACGTAAATCGCGTTTATAATCATTTGAGTTTATAATTCATCTCTACGGAATTTAAATTCTACCAAATAGAAATGGAAAGAAACTCGGTAGTTAATCTTTTTATTAATTATTTACACGTGTACATGTAATGGCAAATAAAATATATACAACTAAAGTTATTTATTACGGATTAATCAAAATCAACGAATATTGACAGTAAGTTTTATTTTATTTATGAATAGTTCTTCGACATAAGCTTTATTATTGCAAAATGTAAATTTAAATTTATATATATATACATATATTTATCGAGATTATTTCCGATAATATTTAAATATTACGTAACAGTTATAATTCAACTAACAATATATATGTGAAGTTCTAATTTTAAAATTTAAAATAAAATATGATAAATAGTTTTGAAACTTTGGTGTCCGAAATACAAAAAGAGTCGTTAAAATATAATTTTCATTCATAATTTATAAACGCCGTAGACAACTTTGCCTGGCATAATAGCCCCTATGTTACAATAACACGCCACGTTTGCTAAAATTACACAACCCTTTCAAAATTACCTCTATTATAAAGCTATTTCAAATTTCAGTTAAACACCTCATTTTACTGTACATTTAATATAAACTTTGCGCCTAAGACTTAAAGTATAACTTCGCTTTAATATGCCTTGGCGTTTGTAACGTTGTTCTTGTAGTGTTTTTACTCGATAAATGCATAATGCAATTTGTGAATTTGTTTAAAACTCGCTTTGAAGATAGAAGAACATCGTTAAAACAAAATTCATTTGCGAAATTTTCCGTTATAATTTTAATATAACTTACCAAGATTAATTTGGCCTCCTGTAAGCTCGGTGATACTTAGTGGTAGGGCTTTGTACCATCATGTCTGGGTACCACCCAATCTTCACCAATACTTGTTATTTTTGTGTTCCGGTTTAATAGTATGTGAGCCATTAACTGCAGGCACAAGGGAAGTAACGTCTTAGTTACCAAGGTTGGTGGCGCACTAGCGGTAAGAGATTTTAACGGGATTAAAATTAAGACTACAGTTCAGCTATCAAATATTATTATCGAAAGCTTTTAAGGTTTTATTTCTGCTGAGAGACGTATTTGATAATTAATTCCAATTAACAGATCCATTTAACTTCGCCAAAGTGTTGTGTTACAGATCTAATATTTTATATCAAAGTTTCACGTGGCTTTACCCGCGATATTTATGACTTTTCAAACAAATCGAGATTACAATATTTATTCAATTTAATTACGGTATCGTTTCCAAGTATTGTTGTTATAGTGTGAACATTGGGGCTAATAACATTATTATAGTAACTTATGTGACTTGACATGTTTATGTTAAAGTGTATACTATCATGTTTTATGCAAATAAACATCATTATAATCTCTTGACCTCCTTGTTGTTTTAGAGGCTATATTTAAAGCCGCAGACCCGGAGGTTCAAATCCTAGGTCGGGCTAATAAAATGTTATTCAGATTTTCTGCTGAAAATTCTCAGTAGCAGCCGTTGCTCCTGCGCCAGAACTCTTTCCGGTCGTGTCGGATTGCCGTCCCATCGCATTATGAGAGTTAGGGAATAGAGAGTGCACCTGTGTTTGCGCACACACTTGTGCACTATAATATGTACTGCGCAGTTGGCTAATCTCTCTTTGAGATTGGCCGCCGTGGCCGAAATTTGTCTGAAGGACTATTATTATTATAATCAAGAAGTGTTCCTGAATTGCAGCCACGGTTAAAGAATAAATAAGCCTGAGATATTAGAGAGCAAAAGTGGCTGGGTACTCACATGTGCACTCTCCAGCCCCTCACTCTCGTGATCCCCTGCAGCGGAAATACTTTACAACTGAAGATAGTTCACAAGATCAACGCATTATGCTAGCCAAGGTATGGTAATAAAATCCCAATTTATTTTTGATAACCTATTTATAAAACTATTTTAAATAATATTATTTCAACATGAATAGCAAGTTGATTTTTATATATAGTTGAAATTGAAATCAGCTTAAATTGGCCCGTTATATTAAAAACAATATGCGCCGTTCACAAATTTTCAACAGCTTCCCATCGGTCTAGATTTATATATTATAATAATAAGTTAACGGTTACAATTTTACGGTGACAAATAGATATATAATGTATATAATGTAATATATATAATGTTATAGAAGTTTATGTGCAGAGAGTAACATCAAGGTTTTTTTTTTATTTTATCGGTAGGCAGTCTGGCAAATGTTCCAGCTAATTGTAAGTGATCACCAACATAAACATAAGCGCCTTACGAAATATTCCTTTCATATATACCAATGCGCCACCAATCTTGGGAACTAATGTTATGTTCCTTTTGCTTGTTGCATTGGCTCTCTCACTCTTTCAACTGGAACACAACAATACTAAGTATTGCTGTTTCGCGGTAGAATACACACTACCAAGTATCAATATAAGATATATATATATTATCTGTAATTATCGGGTTATGAGAGAGAGAAAATAGACAGTACAGATGTTCTTGTCCACACATAAAATATACTGCTCAGTTGGCTAGGTCAGTATTCTCTTGTATATTTTAACATAACGTATATTACATTATATATTATTTTGATTTTTTTTATTATATACATTTCGATTATTGCGCAAACTCGCGTGTGTAGCCAGGTTAAATATTAAAGTTATTAATTGTCTAATATTTTTTGACTTTTTATGTTCGAAGTTAATTACGAGAAAACCCTGAAACAAACGACTTGAGTAATTAAACTAATAATGTATGAGACACTGAAGTGCCAAATTACAAAAATTATTTACAGAATAATCCTTCTTATCTTGTACTATATAAAAACGAAAATTGCTTACCAATGTTCCCGTACGTGTAATCGAATTTACACAAACATAAGGAATGAAATATTTCATTCATAACCTGAAATATGTTTGTCTCTTTCAGTCCTATTGATAAATTTGTATATCTAGATTGAGTGAAAGAGAGACAGAAATAGGATGACAGGGCGGGAAAACGCTACGAGTGATATGGCACCGTCAAAGATTATAAAAATAAAGAGAAGTAAAAATTGTGTTTTTTTTTACTAACAATATCGAAATATGTGTATTAAAAATGTATTCAAGTAGATACAACTGTTTTTTGATTTCTAAAGGTAAAGCTATCTTTCATTCAATTCAATCAACATGATTAATAAATATAATAATAGTATGGAATGGTAGGCTATTTATGTGGATACATATGGATGTAAGGTACGTGTCACATACCTTTCACTGATTAATTTGAAAAGGAAAAAGCTCGTGCACACGTAATAGAATTGACATATTGCGTCTGAAAAGTTTCACTTAAATTATTCCACTTGAAAAATTTCCCCCAACGCTTTACAAGGGGCTTAAATTAAAAAATAAAAATAATATCTTACAAATAATTCGTTCTAATTTACAAATATTAATTAACATGAATATTAATTATCGCGTTAGAATCATGGCGGCCTTTCACGCCATCCTGAGCATTTGTTACACACAGACCGAAACGGTCCGAGCACAAAACGAACAGCTTTAACTTAACTAATCTTTGATTCATATTCATCTCTCTTTTCCGTTTCACAGTACTTACATATATCTATCCTTGTCACTGCTCGCGCGTACATTGCGTTCATAAGTCTAACCGCGTCATAACTTTTTCACCCCAGCCCCCGCCCAGAGGGTGGTTCTGTAACAGGTAACGGTACAAAGAGCGGAGCTTGTCATACTCAGTCAGTGTAGCGTTCGACATCGAGGCTAGTAGACGTGCGCGTTTCGGCCTCAATACTTGTTGCTTGAATGTTTTTAGAAAAATTGCGTTAAATTCTACCCGCTTTACCACCAAGTGAACCGATCGGTAAGTTCATTTAATTTTCTTATTTATAGATGAAAACCGTCTACGGATTTTTGGTTTAATGAAGATAATTCGATTTTCGAACATTTAGCACAAAGGATTTCATCTGTTGCGCGCGACGTAATCAACAAGTTGAAAGTTTTAACACTTATTTCTACTAAACTATTGTTAGATTATATTATAAAATAAAAAAAAAATATATATATATATATAGTTCCTTGACTAACATGCAATGCACGCAATACGAACGACAAATACAACTTTACGATCATTATAAAACAGTCTGAATTGCCTTTATTAATTTCTTTTTATTATTCTTTCAAGCGTTCGGTTAATCAGTTATTTAGTATTTAAAAACAATAAGTTACTTGTAAAAGAGGCAATTCAATTAACCGCACAATACCACCTACGCTTTAACTATTAAAGGTCATATATAAATGGTTAAATTTAAGTTTTATTTTAAAGGAATTCAAAGGAAAAAATAGATATTGTTAACAAAATGATAAATTACGTTTAAAATATGAATAAGTAAGAAATATTCTGTATATATCAGATATATATGAGATTTCTTACTTAATATTTCTCATAAAGTTGTAGCTACGACGCATAAAGAGATAAAATGTGAAACTTTCTGCGTACTCGTAACAAAAACGGCTCGTAAGTCATAACAAAGACGGGAAAGGTTGAGGTGTAAAAAGGTCCTCGGAGTTACGAGTTAGTAAATATTACCCTCCTTTTTTGTAAAAATTTTATTCTTCACAAATCCTTCATAAAAGTGCATTTTTGTTTAGATGTAATTCTAAAGATTTATTTAAATTTGGCTTTTTAAAGAAGAATTCAAGTCATTTAATATAAAAAATATATGTCACCCAAAAGCAAATGTTAAATTTTGGATAAATCAGCTCGTGACATAAGACCAAGACGCTTATTTGCTACGCTGAAGATTGCATTGCAAACAATACCTTGAAGCAAAATGTGGCCTTGAATGACGTCACTTATGTTTTTTTGTCCCTTTCTTTAGATTGACCATGTCGCGTCACGGTAGCATGCAAAAGCGATCCCGTGACACTCCTCGTTGAAACGGCAAGGGTACCGCTGGTTTTTTAGTGGGTATTCCGATGTTCGGGGTGCACTTGGCGCCTTGGACACCGGTGAGCCCCACATACCCCCCAACTATTTCCGTGGGGGAAACGCATAATGCGTTTTTCCAGCGATAAAAAAGATTGGCCATGTTGTTTGAAGTCGAGATGGCCCAGTGGTAAGAACGCGTGAATCTTAACCGATGAACGTGGGTTCAAACCCGGGCAAGCACCTCTGAATTTTCATGTGCTTAATTTCTGTTTATAATTCATCTCGTGCTTTTCGGTGAAGGAAAACATCGCGAGGAAACCTGCATGTGTCTAATTTCATCGAAATTCTGCCACATGTGTATTCCACCAACCCGCATTGGAGCAGCGTGGTGGAATAAGCTCCAAACCTTCTCCTCAAATAGGGAGAGGAGGCCTTAGCCCAGCAGTGGGACATTTACAGGCTGTTACTACTATGTTGTTTGCCTAGCTATGATACCATGTACTATGTATGGTAAATCATATATTCATTTATTTATGAAAATAAGATGTTCTGGTATTTCTAGATCATAGGCATCTAGTTTAAAATTTAAACTGCATATTTTGATTTGTATTACCAAATATTTCTTTACGGACTTTGTTGGCGTGGTGAATTTTAAGCAATTTTATTTAATCCGAGACTTAATGTATTATTATAAGGATTAATTGATTTCTTATTATCACAAACATGATTGTATATGGCGGGCTATGGTACTATAATACTAAATATAAGTATTTTTATATTTGGAACTTTTGGATTTCTTCCTTTAAGAATATCCGTAGTAATTGACCCGTTATCTAGATAAGTTGTTTTTTTAATATGAATATGAGTAGAAAGCCATTAATCTATTGATACATGACACTAAAATTATTCTTAAATTTGCCGGGAAGGCAATTGACTACTTCACTTGATGTTAAGTGGTAGTGGAGTCCAAACGCGACGATGGCCAGTACAGTTGGGAAGAATGTTCTGCACTAGCCGCCCCCGCCTTGCCGGCCCGCAAGATACCTCTTCAGGCCTAGCTTGAAGGAACCCGGGTTGTAAGAGGCGGGGAACACGTGAGCTTGAGAAAGAAAGGCGTTGTCAAATTTCTTTGCGCGCTATGGAATGGATGTCAAAGTGAGGCGGTGACATCGAGAGCCAGCACGCGTTAACTTGTGACGGAAGGGAAAAGCAGGAATTAGTGAGAATAATTCCTCAGAGCACTCGCCGTGATACAGTCGATAGAAAGCCTTAGTGCTGCTATCTCTCGAGGCAATTGTAAAGGCTCGTGGGTGTTTTTGACCTCTACGTCGCCAATAATGCGAACCGCACGTCACTGCAACCGATCTAAGGCCTCCAGTAGGTACTCAGCGGAGCCATCCCAAAGGTGTATATTCAAGCAAGACCGTACCTGTGCTTTGTACAACAGGCAGTTTTTTTTTATATTCGCCGGGAGGGCAAATGACTCTACTCCACCTGATGGTAAGTGGTAGTAGAGTCCAAACGCGACGACGGCCAGTACAGACGGGAAAAACGTTTTGCACTAGCCGCCTTCGCCTTGCCGGCCCGCAAGATGCCTCTTCACGCCTCGTTTGAAGGAACCCGGGTTGTAAGAGGAGGGGAACACCTGAGCTGGTAAGGAATTCCATTTTTTGGAAGTGCGACAAAGAAAGGAGTTGCCAAATTTCTTTGTTCGCGATGGAATTGATGTCACAGTTAGGCGGTAACATCGAGAACCAGCTCGCGTGGACTTAAGAAGGAAGGGAGAAGGTTGCTGTGACATGAAAAAACGCCGCACTTTGTTCAGAACCGAGATTCCCTGAGACTGTTATTATAACAGCTTCTATGTAGTCCCTTGGACTAAGGTCGCACCGAACGTCAATCCCCAACATGGCGATTTTGCTTTGTATCTTCAGCATAGTGCCACAGAGGGGAGGGAAGCGAGGGGAGAGAATACATTCTTAACGTTTTATTATGATTCGAAATTTAAAATAAATGATTTGTTAAATTCTTAAATGTTAGTGAAACGTTAATTTATTTGTTATTACGATTCTTAAAAGCTTTTAAATCTTTACAAATACAATGTGCCATTAAAGGCGAGAACTATATTTACGCTATAAGGAATAACAATTTTAATATAAAATAAATAGTAACTGATACCGTCATAAATATGAAGTTTTATCAATTTATAGAATGTTCTAGGCCAAAGTATATTTCATTTTTATTGGGGTCGGCTTTATAGTCTGTATTTTATTAGGGATGTAACCATAGAATGATAACAAGATGGCCGTAACTCGACTGTGTCAATTTGATAATGAGGTTTAGTTGTTTCGAAGGAACTCCTGTCAAAAGCAAATATATCTTTTAAGTTGACTATGGGTTTAAACTTCGGAAATTTTACTCGACTGCATTATGCAAAGATTCAATAACACTTTTGGGAGTAAATTTTCGGAGCAAAGCGGTTTGAACAATTCGTTAAATCATATCACTAGATGATAGCGTACGTTGTTTTTTAAGCGATCGTATGGCTATATGTCTATTATATTGTAAATTGTAAACAATTAAAAATTTAGGCAAAAAAATATTTTCGTTTTTTTTTTTTAAAAGGCGGACGTGTGACTTTGCCCATAGATATCAGCACTGTTAAAAATATTAACTGTCCCTTACATCGCCAATGCGCCACATATCTTGGGAACTAAGACGTCCCCTGTGCCTGTAGTTACACTGGCTCACTAACACTTTAAACTGGAACACAACAACAACAATTATTGCTGTTTGACGGTAGAATATCTGATGAGTGGCTTGTACCTACCCCGACGGGCTTGCACACACACATAGCCCTTCCACCAAGTTATTTTGACCGTGCTTCTCAAGTTTCTTATTTGGTGGGTGGTAATTTTAACTTTGATCAATGAGTAAGTATAACGTAACGGACAACAAAAGTATTAAAATCCAAAGATTCCTGCCCAAAACCGATTCCGGTACCAATGGACCAACAAGTTATATGAAACCATTTGCTCAAAAAAAATCTCGTGTCAAAAGACTTTAGATTTAGAAATGGTCCCTAGCGAGTATATTGAGTAATGATGTGTGTTTTTTAAAAGAACGTAGATGACATTTTTCTCGTGTCGTTCTTGAAACTTTGAGTAATGAAAGAACTTTAACATTTTCATTCACAAAAATATTTCTTTTGACTTTCGAACATCGTATTTCAATTCGACTCCAGAGAAGTTTATATGTTTATATACTTACTATATATGTATATAGTTCGTAGAGTTTAGTTAAATTCAATTTAAACTTGATTGGTATATGAGATAAATATCAAAATAGTCATAATGAACGACGACATGCGTTTACGAGGCGAACTTTCGATCTATTATTTCAGCACTCCTCATTGACTTAGCATAGTTTTATTTTTTGCAGTACCAGTTATTATAGGTGAAGGTGATCACTTACCACGTTTTCCTTCTCGTCTACCTACATAAAATTTATTAAAAAAACCTGCTAGTAAGTAGTAATAGCCTGTGTATGTCCCACTGCTGGGCTAAGGCCTCCTCCCCTTTTTGAGGAGAAGCTTATTCCACCACACTGCTCCAATGCGGATTGATAAAATACACATGGGGCAGAATTTCAATGAAATTAGACACATGCAGGTTTCCTCACGACGTTTTCCTTTACCACCAAACGCGAGATGATTTATAAACACAAATTAAGCACATGAAAATCAGTGATGCTTGCCCGGGTTTGAACTCATGATCATCGGTTAAGATTCCCGCGTTCTAACCACTGGGCCTGCAAATACCTGCAAGCAGCTTAAATTGATAGTTTGTGGTTTAGGTTCGATTCAGTCGACAAATCGAAAAGCGAAATCTATTCCGATCATCGGCTTCCAATGCGGTTTATCAGACGTACTAGTGATTACTACAGAACCTAGTCCATTATCGTTTCCTAGTACGAAATTCAATACAATAATTAAACATGAGCATTTTCCAAATTTTAACCATTATAATTTTATTAAAGACATATTGAACGATGTATTTAATCTTTAATAGTAAATATCTAATATATAATCACACACACATGTATATAATATATCAATAAAAATATTGTTTTTTGTTCAAAAATAAAAAAATATACAATTCTCATAACCTTTTCTCATAAATTTATTTTATTTCTTTATTGTATCAATAACAATTTTAAAAATGGAATATTGAAACTGTCACATTTTGTAAATTAGTAACGAACCAATGAATTTTGAGAGCTTAGTGATATGAATAAGGTCACTTGATTAAGGAGTTTTTATACATAAACATGTTCCATTGTACGGTCAAACTCATCTGGTTAAATACCGGCCTCTAAAATGATATTACATTAGGTTAAGCTAGGTAACAGCCTGTGAATGTCCCACTGCTGGGCTAAGACCTCCTTTCCCTTTTGAGGAAAAGGGAGAGAAGGTCTAAGCCCAGCAGTGGGACTTCTCCTCAGAAGGTTTGTGGCTTATTCCACCACGCTACTCCAATGCGGTTTGGTAGAATACATATTTGGTTTCCTCAGGATGTTTTCATTCATCGTAAAGCACAAAATGAATTACAATCACAACTTAAGCACATGAAAATTCAGTGGTGCTTTCCCGAGTTTGAAACGATCATCGGGTAAGGTTCACGCCTTCTTACCACTGGGCCATCTCGGCTTATATATATATTAATTTACTTGTACTATATTTAAAAATGTGAACTGGAAGATCATTACTTGTAACCTCCTTACACACTTTTGCGACATTTCTTTGTTTGTTCTTGATCTCTTTGGTCTATAATGAGCTGATATAATGATTGAATATGAAAATTGCTTGGAAGCTTTCTTTGAAATCGGGAGGAGCGGATTACTATTAGCGGGTAAGAGGCAATTATAGTTCATGCTTTCAATGTACTTTCACAATTTTTTTGCAATACATCTGACCAATAGTAAAAGTATTTAGGAAATAAGATTCAATAAAAATATATAATAAGCAAATCAGATAATATACTGGAGTATATAACTTATCTAGGATAAAGATAAAGATGGATTTAGATATGTGGACTCATTTAAAAGTTTTTGCGTGTTACGTTCACAAGTATAAGTGAGAGTTTATTACACCTTATATATGCTTACTGTAGATTACCCAACACAACTCCAGTATGAGTTATACTGTATGGGAAAAACGAGTTATTTATGGTTTTTTTTCAACTAAAATAAGTACCGTCGACATGAAAAGCTACTACAAAAGTTGCACTTTCACACTCGGTCCGTGTGAAGAGTACCTACGTAACTTAAAGTGTACGTGGCTCTGCAGTTAGCAACTCATGCCTTTTGGAATATATAAAAAGTTACCCAATTTATTTAGATGAACACTTAACCTACTGGTTGCACGTTTTGTTATCTGTTAAGGTTACATATTTGCGTAAAACTGCCTCGGTGGTGTAATCTTTAGTTTATAAGGCTGTTTATTCTAAGGTCTTAGGCTAATAATTCATGTCGGACCATAGAAACATTACTGGTAAAATCCTAAAAATTAGCCAATATTATTCAATGCAATTTTATCATATATATTCAAAATATCAATTATATAATATATATGAATCATAATGATTTAGCTGCAACTTTTTATATTCAGAGTTTTATTAAAAAAAAAAACTTTTTTTGAATACTTTTCGTGTTGCACATATTTACGATTATTCTGAAGAAGAAATAAGTAGAATACAAAGCATTGTCAATAATTTTTTCGCACCAATATAATATATATTGGTATTTTTATGAAAAGAAAATGTATGTACCAAAAGTTTTTTATCGTTATAAAAATAAAATAAAACGGTTTTCACTACATTACATATTACACAAATTGACAGCTTAACTTATTTTTTTGTTTAGAGTTTAAATAAATATTAATTTTATGAATTCCTTAGGTGTTATAACATTTCGTTACATGAAATTTCCGTGTCGCAAAGTGATTGAATTCAAATGCGCATTGTGATAACGATAAAAGTAATGATATCGATGACCTTGTTACGTGCACGAATGTTACACTAAGGGAATTGCATTCAGACACGTAACGTGTAAAATATAAAGCTTAAATGCACATTGTTCTAGTATTGTAATAGTAGCTGTGGCCCGCGGTTTCATTCGCGTTATTTGAGCTTTACGAGCTGGGTGAATATTCTTAACATAACATTGTTCGGTGAACTAGTGTAATTATATGTCGGGACATTATAATCCCCGAAACAAATATCTATAGTATAAACACAAAGAAACAAACGTAGAAAAATTACCATGAGCGGATATCGAATCTCTGACTATAACACGATATAATGGGTACTATTTAAAGAGATTGTAGTGTGTTAAATACAATAAGAATCTTAAATTAAAACTCAAATAGTATAATAAAAAACAAAAACGTATCTGATTTATAATGAAATTGAAATTAATTTATCTAAACAAAATATGAATCCTTTGTTTCATATGTTTTATCAAATTCAACCTCGCAAGTTCATTTTGCTGAATAAATATGACGAATGAAAGCCTCATCCACCTTTTTAATTTGAACTTAAATGCGAAGGATTTTGTATTAATGTACATATTAATATGAAATACTTTGTTGTCTACCGATTTGGTATAATCCCCGTTTTCAAGTAATTTCTACAACATAATCCTGCTTTCTCTTCCAATAACGCGTAATATTTGAGTTAGAAGTGGGTACGACTCGAAGTGGATAATTCTATGAGTCAGGATCAAACTTACGACTTTAATATCACAATGCCTACGATACATCTACGTACTAATGAGACTAAAAAATGTGAACAAAACGAAACAGGTGTGATACATCAAAACTGATTATTATTGAATGAATTTATAATTTATTTATTTATTTATTAATTTAATTTAATTTAATAATTATTATTAAAGAAGTTTCGTTTGTAAATATATTTTTTTTCTCATTCATATTATAATAGTACATAGTTGCGAAGTATACAAACACGTGTGAAAGGCACAATATAAATTATAAATACATGGAAATGTAATATTGCTTGTCCGGGGTTGAACTCGGAATCATCGGTTATGATTCTCTTCTAACCATTGGGTCATCGCGGCTCAAAACAAAAAATATTGTAAAAAAATATTTTTAACACCATTCCTTAATTGACAAAGGACTCGTCCTGTATTCATCTTGTTATTCGCTCGACTGCTTGATGTATTACGCCTTGGTTATTGTCTTCAAGAATTATTTTTATTTTAAAGCTAGATTTATAACAGCGTAATATTCCTTTAGTTATGACAAGAGCTCTTCGAACTAGCTATGATGTTTTTTATATTGCTTTAGTGCATATCGAGTTTTTTTTTTATAAAGAACTGGTTTAAAATTACACATACACATACAAAAATAATAATAAATTAATAAAACACATTCGAAGATTCTGTAACACATGCATACGAGTACATATACGTGACGTTTCATATGTACGTTATTGCGTCACAGATACTAATCTAAATTTTATTATAGTGTGAGTTGTAATGACGTCCACGTATACGCCAACTAACTGGAAAGTTCAAACAATGACGTAAGCAAAAATTAATATATCCTTCAAATTTAAAGAGAAATATTGCAGTATTATTTTTAAATGTCAAGTAATTTCTTACAAGCTTTAATTACAAGCTATAAATGAAAAATATTAATACTATTATAACAGAAACATTTTAGGTATTATTTTTTATACAGGCAATAAAAGGTAAGTACTACATATTATTATGATTTTATTTTCATTATTATTTTAAAATTTTATTTATAAAAACACCACAAATAAATTAAATACATTGGCAATACATATACTGACATATATATTCCAGCGGCATTGTAAACAGGAATTGACGGACGCGTTGTCTATGCCAGACCTCATACTATCGATCGTTAGAGATTTTGAACACGAGAATGTTATATTTTAGAAGCGTACTGTTGTACCATTTGGGTTAATGCATTTTCAATGCGAGATGGGTTTAGGTAAAACACTGAAGAATTCAGATGTAGTCAGTTATATTAAAATAAATTCCACTGTATATTGCTTAATTTTGTAGTGTTAAAAAAACAACCCATATACAATTTGATGAGTATTCAAGTATACTTTTTAAAATAAATAAACGATTATTATATTATACGACGGCCAATTAAAACCTCCTCAACAAATTTGCTTCATTAACCTCTATATAACAAATCTTACAGAAACGATTTCACATATGCTGTTTATTGAAAGCCTTGATCTTCTAATAGTCATTTGTAGTTCAGACAATCTTTTATTTTAGTGAAGCGTAAACGACCCTACAAGTATATAAGGCTTTATATAATACTGGTTTTAGCATTTAAGGGGGAAGCGGGCAGTAATTATGTAAAAAAATCTTATATCATTTCTTAGGACTTTTATTTCTCATTCAGGCTACTTAATACTAAATTTCATCAAAATTTCTTTAGTAGTGTAGCCGTGTACATAAGTCTTTATATAATACTCATATATTATCATGTAAAGCCAAGGTGAAAGCAAACCAAATTTAATCAGTATTGGTTAAGTAGCTTAGCCGTGAAAGCGTAATAAATAGAGTTACTTTCGCGTTTATAATATTCGTGTACATTATGTCTTCTATAAAAATTGTAAGTAAATCAAAGTAAACTATATACGGTTGGTCTTCATTTTACAAAGGTAAAGCTCCCACCGGGTCGAAATGCAACGAGAAAGGCAGCAGTTACTCTGTTATACGAACCTTTATAGTTATAACTTTATGTTATAAACGCAAAATAGAATGTTCCTACAACTTCCTACAAGTTCCTACAAGTACTTGCTCTAGGAACTTTATGAGAGAAATATATTAGTAAACTGTTGTAACTGAATGTTTCCTTTGTATAAGTTTCACATAATAATTGGAAATTTTCTCTGAAATATCTTCATGCTAATTGAGTTAAAACTTTACTAAATAGATAGTTTACTGGGGTAGAGCTTGCAAGTTCGTCTGGGTAGGTACCACCCCACTCATCAGATATTCTACCGGAAAACAGCAGTACTTGGTAATATTGTGTTCCGGTTTTAAGGGTAAGTGAGCCAGTGTAATTACAGGCAAAACGGACATAACATCTTAGTTCCCAAGGTCGGTGGCGCATTGGCGATGTAAGCGATGGTTAACATTTCTCACAATGCCAACGTCTATAGTCGTTGGTGACCACTTACCATCAAGAGGGCCATATGCTCGTCCGCCTACCTATAAAAAGTGTAATGATTTAACATGTTTGTTTTTTGACAATTTTCTATATTCAATTATATTTTCTATAGAAATTAAATAATCAGTACATTAACTTATTTTGTAGTTTTAAAGATACGTTATTATAATAATATGCTCTGTTATTATAAGCCGAGATGGCCCAGTGGTAAGAACGCGTGAATCTTAACCGATGATCGTGGGTTCAAACCCGGGCAAGCACCACTGAATTTTCATGTGCTTAATTTGTGATTATAATTTATCTCGTGCTATACGGTGAAGGAAAACACCGTGAGGAAACCTGCATGTGTCTAATTTCACTGAAATTCTGCCACATGTGTATTCCACCAACGCGCATTGGAGCAGCGTGGTGGAATAAGCTCCAAAACCTTCTCCTCAAAAAGAGGAGAAGAGGCCTTTAGCCCAGCAGTGGGACATCCACAGGCTGTTACGGTACGGCTCTGTTATTATATAATACTACAAACTCATTTAGTGATCATTATCACGGACTTCGTGGATATATAAATCATACTTAAATAATTTATTTTGTATTATAGTATTTTGGATAATTTCTTTATTAATGATATAAAAAACCCGCTAAGTTTCTTTCGCCGGTTCTTGTCAGAGCTGGGTGTTTATTTTCTGAATCGGTGGTAGTTTCTAGTTTGACTATCAATTAGTTAGAATAATACTTCTATGTTGTACAAAGTATTTTGATTTTATTAAAACAACTTAAGTAACCAAGCAAACGGTTGTGGTCGAGCAACTGGACCACCCGATAATTAGTGGTCACCATGGCCCATAAAATTGGTGCTGTAAGAAATATCAATTATTCCTTACATCGCGCCACATTGTGCCTGTTACACAGTTACACTGGCTTACTCACCCTTCAAACCTGACACGATCATACTAAATACTGCTGTTTAGTTGAATATCTGATGAGTGGTTGGTATCTAACCAGACAGGCTTGCACAAAGCCCTACAAAGAGATCCTATGTGCTTTCGCCGCTGTCTTTAGAAAAGGAATACATTTTGTTTTTTCCCGATAACTCGGCTCTCCGCCATGATACGTGCTAGTGTTGGCACCAAAAGCAAGATGTTAGTTTTACATACGATTATCTGGTAATCCAAAGTCTGCTACGGAAATTGGTATCTTTTATTGTAAAACCGCGTAATAAATTATCTACATAAACTTGTAAATAAACCTAATTTTAAATAGGACGCGTTTAATTTTCAAACTGTTGTAAATTATTCGAAAAATTCTATGCTCTTCATTCGAAATTTAAATTTGTGTTGTGATATTTAACTAACAAAACGCCCAAAATCTATCTAAGCCGAAAAAAATGCGATCATTCCAGACATTAAAAATAAGATTTTCATAATCTTTCGTTGAGTAATAGCAGTAAGGATTTTTTTAATTCGATAATATGTCATGACGTTTCATATTGAGTTAAAACATTAATTAATAACAATAATACTATGACATCATATAAACTGAAGTTTGTTGGATATATTTTCATTAAAAACTCAAATATTCCATATAAAGTTTTCCCGAATAGCTCGACCTGTTTTGTTCTCGTTTGACAATCGATTCAACTGACGACGCGTTTCACGGCTAAGTAATAACGATCGTTAGGAATATAATTGAAGAAATATACAAACCCCACACTCCGTTTTTATGATATTTTTTTTTAATTTTATTTGTCAATTATAAACTTTTTATACTTAAATATATTTCATTATATTAATAAAAGAGTTAGTTTTGAGCTTATTCCTCAGCATATATATATATTCGCTGAGCACGATATATATTATAGAACAAAAATTTAAAATTTTGTGATTCACGCGTTCGAACCACGGAGCCTATAATAATAAATGCACATGGTTTATTTAGTTTATAAATATAATAAAATTTCCTTATTTCCGTACCAAGTTTTTTAAAAAGTATTATATACTAAAAAGAACAAAAAGATAAAATATAATAACTACTTTTGTGGTATACTTAATGAACTAAAAAGAAACGCATAAAATCATGTGTGTTGTGTTTGTGGGTGTGTGCGTGCGTTTATTTATTGATTCTAGACGTTTATTATAATGATAAGAAAAATTCAATAAAGTTTGCGTGGAACGATGAAATAAAATTAAATATCTTACTGAGCGTTTTTTCTCTATATCTTTCAATTCATGCCAACATAAATTCGAAGAGCATAATGAAAAGGCAAGCTTAGGCATTTAAGGCTTTCCTATTGTTGCTAAAATAATCAAATCGGTTCTCTCAAATCATATTATTTATTTAAAATTTCAGATTATAATAATGTTAGAATAATCGTAGCATGATCATGTTTTAAATAACTCGTGACAGCCTATTCTTATAAAAATATTTAGATTTTATTTCATTCAATAATATTGCCAACTGCATTTAGGACAATTTTATTTTAAACGCTGTAAATCGCGACTAATTTTATAAATCCGCGTGGGTATAATAAGGGTCCACACAAAACCTTAATACCTTAGGACAAACATACAAAGAAGTAAAATAGGACCCGTTAACCTTCTTGGTCGTACGCAGATGGTCATATCAAATTTTCATCACAATCGAGTGAATTATTTAGGAACAGATAGAGGACACACATATAAATATTCATTTTTATTTATAAATATAAAGATGATTTAAAAAAAATATGAATCGATAATAATACAAATTTTAAAGAAAAAATGCTTTAACGTGTGACACGCGCACAAAAATGTATAAAATATGTATCACGACTAATAAAAATTATAAATAAATAATGCTCCAACGTGTGTGAGACGTATAAAATATGAGAAAATTTGAAAACAACAAACTTATTGTTTAAATCGTAGACGGGTAAAAATAAGGAAAACCACTGCGATATATACAAAGCCAGATGCGAGTTCGATAAAAACGGTTAAAGAAAGTATTTTTTTCCTAGAAATATTTCTCGGAAAATGGAAAGAAAATATAACCCAGGAAAGTTTCTAAAGAATAACATAATGAAAAGTGGACAGAGGTTTGCTCGGACGTAAAGTATTTTTATAAGCGGAAACGTCGCTATGCTCTTTGTTAAGCGCACCTGGTCTGTGATATTTTTTTTAAATGTAAAATAAAATATTATACCTACCGCATTTCATTTCTTTGTTACAAAGAATAATTATTAAATATCAAATACTTTCAAACAGCTCGGAACAATTGTGTATTGTTGTATGTATGGTGTGTGTGTGTGTTTGTGTGAAGATTTGTTTATGCATTTGAAGATCATCAGCACATTTCCAAATATTGACATTTGGTCATTGAGAAAAGAGTCTTTTATAGGACCAATTGATTTGAAATAGACTTCCCCCAACATGACGGCGCTTGTGTAAAAATATACTATGTATAGTAGGCACTTATAATAAGGTTAAAGAGCCAACATACATATTCTATTTTGTGTTTAGATGTATTTTTGCGATGGAGCTTATATAATTTTTTTATTTAATCATAGTTATTAATCAACGGTGTAAAAAGACGGACTATAAAGAAAAAATCCTAATATGAACATTTTATGTATAAAGTGAAATATAACATTTAGTAAATATTAACTGCTAAGCTAAGGCCTTTCCACTTTTAGAGAAGATTTGGAGTTTAATCCTGATCCAATTCGGGCTGGATCAAAAGTGTCAGAAGGGTGATATTTAAAATATTCATAATATTTTCCTTTAGAACTGAACCCGAGATGAATAATAAACACGAATGATGTACAGGGAAACACAGTGGTCAGTCATACGTTATTACTGGTCAGTCATACGTTGTTACTGGGTCATTTATTTCATAACTCTTACGTCAAGTGTGACGCAAGTTTTATTTAGTAAACATGGGAGTGTTACTTAACTTTATAATAATTTAACTTCAACTTCTCATAATATAGTTATATATATTTACTGTGGTCTTGCGCTCATTAATTTAGTTACTTAGTTTTACTAAGAATAGTTTAAAGTTTATTCGAGTGCAGATTAGATTCAGCGTTGCATCCTCCACGGAGCGTTAAAAGGTTTCTTGTTGGAGCTTAGAATATTCTGTAAAATTTCCTAAGATAAATTTATGTTCGTACTCAGGGAAACATAAAGAATCAATTTGACGAACTACGAACGAAATAGAACCATTTGCAAAAGACTAAGTGGAACTATTAGTCTATATTTTTACAAAAAACGTAACGTGATAATAGCGAGTCCTGAATGTGTGCATCATGTATTTTCTTTGGAGTCAAACATGAGCAAGTTATTTATCGCCCTTATTCACTAATTTGTCAATTGACAACGTGTCAATCGTTTTGCACAACATAAATGAGAATGATCGGAAAGATTTCAGTTAAAGGACCAACGGCTTTTCGTGCTTTCAGAGGCGTGATAGTGTAAGCCCTATCAATTTCAAAACTCCAGGCTGCTAGCGCGAGATTTACTTGATAATTTTATTGGTATGCGACCCGGGGCTAGGATCTGCAATCTTTTAAGTTAGCCATTAGACTAACGAGGCAGTCATATATCAGTGTAATTACACTAACTTCTTCTCTCAAGCCGAAATACACCAATACTAATTTATGAATTAATTTTAACTGGAATGTTGTTTAATGTTAGAATATTTTACAAGTTTGCGATACCTAGCCATTAGCAATTGCAAAAAATCCTTCCAACTGTGCAAAATCAACAAACATATAACTCCACCGCTTTTCATAATATATTCTGAAACAAATATAAAATTAAAATAAATTTAAAAATTTAAACGATGTCGATTTAATTTTATACGTGAATATACGTACCACAAATCTTTTCCCGTTTCACGTTTTAAGCTATAAAAATAAAATACCTAATGGTATTAACGGCCCGATAGCTCGCAATAAAATTCTTGAACAGTGGTTCACAGGTCATTAGCTAGCAATTTACTGAGCCATTTGTCTGCAATAAATTAAGCTGTCTGAAGCTGATGCAATAGAACTTGTACTAACTCAGGACTTGCGACAAATTACTTTAATGAACTCTAGATGCTCTTGTTACTGAGTTAAGTTCAGCTGATGAGATACAAGTTACTCGATAGACCATTTTGCAAATATTTCGGATTATTATTAACCTTAAATAATTAACCAGAAGACTCATTTTTGGAGTACAAATTGATTCACTGCAATCTCAAGGTTCAATATCATAAGTACGCCAATTCGTGTATTTATTTATTACGTTATTGCGCAGCACAAATATATATCGTGCAAAAGCGGAATATATGAAGAACATTCTCTATCTGCCAATATGTGTAGGAAAGAATGTTCGTAGTTTATTAAAAGAAAAATAAATTCATTTATTAGTTTTTTAGTACAATTTGCTCATACATAATAAAATACATATAAACGAAACCATATACAGTTAAATTCCTGTCAAATAAGTGACCTAAGATGTCACGTATGCGTGTAAATAGTTACACTGACTCACTCACCTATCTAATCAGAACGTAAAAGAACTGACTAGTGTTTTAACTAACTTACCAAGGCATATGTTGCAGATATATAGCTAAACTGAATTGCATAACGCCTTGCCTGTAAATTATTGTTGTTGTTGTTCTGTTCGTATATCACAAATACCGTAGGACTAATTGCTACGTCAGCGATATTGGTTGTCGTCATTTATAACCGCTACTTTTCCGTTAAAGACTTGTTTAATGGATTCGTTCGTCCTCACCGAGACCGACAACACTTTAAAATTCATCTTCTAAGCTTTTATTTAAGTTAGTGGATCAAATCTTGCAGAACAAAACAGAACATGCAACCAGTTCATTAAAGAGTTTTTGTGCTGTGACGTGCAATTAGCGAATTTTCATGTGGTTAATGTGTGTTTATAATTCATCTCGTGGTCGGCGGTGAAAGAAAACATCGTGAAGCCTGCATGTGGCTGACGGAGATCTGCCATGTGTATTTATCAACCCGCATCAGAGTAGCCTGGTGGAGTAATTTCCAAAAATTCTCTCCAAAAGGAGAGGAAGCCTCGGCCCAGCAGTGGGACATTTACAAGCATTTTTTACTCATTCAAGCGGTTGATTTGATTTGCACAAACTTTTGCTGCTAAAAAAATACACTCTCGCTTACCTACAGTAAATTAAACTAATCAAAAATTTTTATCGGATTAATAATTATATACTATAATTTTTATTATGTTTTACTTTTTTTTCAACTTTAAATTCAATTTGAGTAACTGACATAAAAAAGTGTTCGAATAACGTCACTTGTGACAAATTATAGTTCACGACTTCAGTCGTTCGTGTCGAGATGAAGTTCAAGTTGAGTTTGAAAGCTCAAGTTTCTTTTTGATAGAGCGTTCGAGTGGAAAATATACGATGTGTCATAATTGTACGTGTATTTTAAAATTGCGTGGAATATTTTATATTGTGCTCGAAATTTCGTTAATTTTCTTGGTGATAGTGTTTTGTACAAGCCCGCCTGGGTAGGTATCACCCACTCATCATATATTCTACCGCCAAACTTACTAATACTTAGTTATTGTGTTCCTGTTTTGAAGGGTGTCAGGGTAAGCCAGTGTAGCCAGCCAACTACATGCACAAGGGCAATAATATCTTAGTTCCCAATGTTTGTGGCGCATTGGCGATATAAAAGATAGTTAATATTTCTTACAAAACTGGTATCTATGAGCGACCATTAGGTATCGTGGCCCATTTGTCAGTCCGCCAACCCATTCCAACTTGGTACGGGTAAAGTAAAGAATTCAAATATCTGTGTTTCTAACTTCAAAGAACAAAGACTTTAGTACAAAGTTCCTCCCTCCCATTTCCTATACATGCGATTTCAAATATCTTTTTTAATGAAAATTTCATGGAATTAATAAATTTGCAGAGAAAAGTTGTCTTTAGTCTCTTTCTCTTAAATCAGCGTGTTTCCTTTTTCGTTAGTAATTTTTACATTAACTATCAATAGGTATGTATATTGCTTAAATATTTCGAATAAAGGAATTTGAATTTGATCGTTACCTAAATTAATGAAATGCCAGCTAGTTGAAAAACGAATAAGCACCAATCGAGTCTTGCGGTTCTTGGAAAATATTTTTAATATTTTTATCAATATTACTGTATCGACCTCAATTCCAACCACTTGATAAATAAGTTATCGTATAATTTTTACAGACTGCTTGTGTTTTATGAAATTTGTTTTAGGAATACAAATATGTATAATTGAAAATTTATTTTTCATTGATTCTGAACTTTGAACTTTTACTAACCAAATACGTTACAAAGATACTGCGGATATTGAACACGTTTCTAGTGCCAAAGTTGACATTTTTCGCTGGTCTTTGAGGAATTTATTTCCGGAAATCTTCGAATCTTTGTTATGTTAAATCATATTTTTTGTAATAATAATAATAATTTATTTATTCAAGTAAGAAGACTCATATACCAAATAACAAAAAAATAAAATAAACACTACTATATACTACTTATACAATTTACTGGTCCAGTTGAAACTTTGCAACAGCGGTTTATAAATATACAGTCTAGTCTGTTAGCAACCTATTAAATTAAAACAAATTATTTCATATCTATGTTTTTTTTTAAACTATTTTTATATTCTATTTTAATATTAATTTGAGTTACTTAGTCATCTTTATATTAAAGTTTATCAATTTATCTGTAGTTTTTAGCTTTTAGCTACATCAGCTTTGTTTGCCGTTTAACAAATAAATGTTTTTCATCAAATTTATTTACAAAAATCTAGATTCTTTCTCTAAGGCAAGGGCTGAAAAACTCTTTTCAATGGGATGCCCCAGACCTGCAGCTTTATACATAACACAACTACTAGACCAACAGAGCACTTACATTATATACCATCGTGAACAAAGAAATATGTACATATATAAATGGATATATAAATATTCATGGTCAGATAATGTTATACATATTAAGTGTTGGAACAAATCACAGTATTGCGTGACACTAGACTATATTGTACTTAACATATAACGAAATTCTTCGTGTAGATTCTCAAAATAGCACAAACACGTAAGTACGTTGATATCGATTGAATGAACATCGGACATGTTGGAATAAGAAATATTATTTGATACTAACAAATAATTCATAGGAATCTCCGAATTTATTGAGAATCGCAGAATATATTTTAACATTGGACTTCTTACGCGTCAGTGTTTACTTTGGCTATTTCCAGAGAAATTCAATTATATAAAGGTCGCAAAGGACCCTGTGAATTTTTATTTACATGATAATTTACATAAAAGATTTCAGTCCATTGATATTCTTATATATGGAATATTCCCAGCACCGATTGGCTGAAATCAAAAGGAATTATGATAATTTTTTACTGAGGCGATCTGCTATTCGCATTTATTTTATTCGATTTTCTAACAAACTAGACTTTATAACTCATTTGAGTACTGTATATTTTAACCAATTTGATCTAATAACTATATTAGAACTGGAGTGAGCACCACTGAATGATGTTGAGCTTAATTTATGTTTATAATTCATCTTGTGTTTGGTGAAGGACAACATCATGAGGAAATCTTCATCGGTAACGGTTGAACACACGTCAAACGCTAAGCTTTCTTTGTTTTTATTCTGCGTGAGGGTTGAACCCCGTTACCAGACAGGCGGTGCTCTATCTCACTGAACCGAAACCATATCAAACCATGTGTTACGAAATAAAATATAAAATAAAAACCTCTATTACAATAATTATCAATTTGTATACAAACTTTTGATGATATTTTCACGAGAAGGTGTCCGTTTGAAATTTTGAAAAGGCACTCTTTTAAATAGACAATACGACATAATGTCTGGCCGAGCGTGTGTAGCGCCCATTAATTAAATAAACATAGACCGTTAATACAAACATGTTTTTGACTCATAGCCTTGACTCTTTTTAGTGTTGTCATATGTACTAATCAATAATTCACAGAGTATAAGACAAAATTATTCAAATAATTGTCCAGGTCAGCCACAATTTATAATGATCAAATAAAAACAAGCATACACATATTGTTTTCATAGCATTCATATTATATTGATAGTCTCATTTTACATTACATTATTTTTATATAGACGAGATGTATGGATTCGTGTGCTTAGTTTGTGTTTATAATTTATCTCGTGCTTGACGGTGAAGGAAAACAACGTGAGGAACCCTGTGTGTGTATAATTTCATTGTAATTTATATTCTACCAACCCGCATTGGAGCAGCGTGGTGGAATAAGCTTCTCCTCAAAAGGGAGAGGAGGCTTTAGCCCAGCAGTGGGGCATTATAACCTCTTAAAAGACTACAGACAAATGTGTATTTTTTAAATATATTATTTTCAAATAAAACAATATATATATATATATATATATATATATATATATATTTATTTTATTTATTTATTTATTTTAAGGACCACTAGTAGCTACTACATGTTTTAATGACAAATGTAAAACAATTTAGTGAAAATAGCTAACATGTGAAGCTTTTTAAAGTAGCCACAACAATTACAATATTTGTTTTAAAAATACATTAACACATAATTATAGCAACATGAGTAGAAAGATTAAAAAAAAAAAAAGTCCAAATTGGTACAAATTAAAGATCATAAAATAATAAACATGCACTTAATAAAATTAAAATTAATAACACAAACAGTTTGAAATTGATATAGGTACAAATTAAAATTAAATAATTCATTAAATTCATGCAAAGTTTACGTTACAAAAAAATTACTAAAAATATACTAATTAATACAAAATAAAATTAAGATAACATTATTTATTATTTATTTATTTATTATTTATTTGCATCTCTCAACAATTCTAGCGCCCGTTTACGATAAATCATGGCAGAGTCATTAAAAATATCTAGATCTTGACAAAAACCATTGTACAACCGTGATGATCTAGGCATTGGTGCATTACTTCCTAATTTCGTTTTTGATATTCTGACATCAAAAGTGCCCAGAAAACTACGAACATTGCGCCTTGGAATACGATAGTATATCTTTTCAAGTAAGTAAGTACAGTCGATCTCGTTACGAATTATCTTAAATAGGAAAGAGAGATCTAATAATTGTCTGCGTACAGAGAGACTATCCATATTAAAGTCTTTCAAGAGATTGCTGTAATTTTTATTAGATTTATTGTATGAGGTTTTTTTGTTTCTGGATAGATGATATACAAATCGCTTCTGTATTCTCTCTATACGCAGACGATGTACATTGTAACAAGGATTCCACACAACACTACCGTACTCCAGTACACTACGCACGTAAGCGTTATAGATTATTTTTTTCGTGTTATTCGTGAAGTGTTTACCATTTCTAATTAAAAATCCTAACGTTTTGGAACTTTTCGTAATTATTTTATTGAAGTGCGGGACAAAAGTAAGCTTGTCATCAAAAATGACACCCAAATCACTTATTTCAAAAACTTCCTCCATTTGATGTTATCAATGCTATATATTGTTTTGATTATATTGAGCTTCCGCGTAAATTTTATATGCTTGCATTTACTGACGTTTAATTCCATTTTATTATTTTTACACCAATTATATATAGCATTAATATCCACCTGTAAGAGCTCTGAGTCAGCTAAGTTGTTTATTACTTTTGTTAATTTTAAATCGTCCGCAAATAAAAATACTCTACTATAATGTACCGTATCGCAAATATCATTAATGAAGATATTAAAGAGCCAAGGTCCTAAGTGTGACCCTTGAGGAACCCCGGAGCAGGCTTTATATAGACTCGAGCTAAAACCTTTTAAGACAACAAATTGTTGTCTATTGTATAAATATGATTTGAACCACTCAAGCATATTACCATTGAATCCGTACTTGCTTAGTTTTAAGAGTAAAATATCGTGCGAAACTTTGTCGAAAGCCTTGGTTAAATCGGTATAAATTGCGTCAACTTGCTTGTGGTTATCAATAGCTGGCACAATGAATTCACTGTACGAAACAAGATTTGATGTTGTAGATCGACCCTTTATAAAGCCATGCTGGTTATTATTATTCATTTGCTTTACATGACATTCTAGATATGGGTAAACTATTGCTTCAAATACTTTGGCAAAAGTGGAAAGTATGGAAATCGGTCTATAATTCTCAATGCACTCTAATATATATATATTTAAGTCGAACACTATTCTGCCTGTGCGAAACTGGAACCGGTAGCTAGTTAAATATATAAAAAAAAGTTTAATATTCAAAATAAATAAAATCATATAATGAGAGAGAGAGAAGAGGTTAATGTAATACGGCTGAAAACCCGTAAGACCGGTGATTTACAAATATAATTTAGAATTAGAAAAAGCTTCACTCGTGCAAGACAAATTGACAGTTGAGGCAATAGATTAAATAAAAAAAAATTAATACATGTATGGAAAAGATGTATTAAAGCATATCATACGTGAGTGTCATGAAAGAGCTGTCCGCAGGATATGCCTGATTGTTCGTTAGTATTCTGAGCCCGACCGCTGTTAGTATCGATTTCTCGTTCGCGTTTTTCAGAAATCCACGTTACACTTCGTTAAGGTTTTCAAAGCGGAATTCACAATTGTATTTTGTTTAAAATAATCTTTCTACTGTTTTTGATTTTAGCTACATGGGTTCTGTTTTTTAATTTGGAATGTTTTATATACTATAAATACATATATGATACTCTAGGTTTTTTAAATGATCGTTTGAACTTTTTGGTAATATTTGTTTAACTGTGGGCCCCGGTAGTTTTGTTTTTCTTTAAATAAACAATAGTTTGTTAAAATTTTATTATCTACACAGTGAAATATTTTTCGAGCGTTGGCAATTTTACTATTTGTCCTAAAATATATTTCAATACATAGTATACTATATACTTATATAATACTGCCTCGTTGGTCTAGTGGTATGATGTATGGCCACAGCCTCGGAGGTCCTGGATTCAATTCCCAGGTCGAGCCAATAAAAAGTTATTGGGTTTTTCTGTCAGAAAATTCTCAGTAGCAGCCTGGAGCTTGGAAGTTGGAAGTGTTTACACTCCCGTGCCTCGGAAAGCACGTAAGGCCGTTGGTCCTGCGCCTGAACTCTTTCCGGTCGTGTCAGATTGCCGTCCCATCGGATTATCAAAGTACAGTCAAAACTGCTCCGTCTAGAAAGCTGAAGTTTGTAACATATGTATATTTTATTAAATAAGCATCCGTATAAATTCCCTGAGAAAGAATTTTTTGAAAATTTCAATTTCAAGGGGGGAAATGGTAGGACATGAATTTGTATCAATTTTACCCGCATGAAGTCAGGGCGGGTATTACACAATAAACCTCAATTACTATAAAATGGTTTTTTTTGAAGACAAACTACTAAACGGCCGATATTATTCAACGAGAAACGACACGGATAACGTACAGTCTATATAGATAACTTAAACAAGCATTCAAACATTTCCCTAAAGCAAATCAGAGGAAACAGACTGTCAATACCTTGATTAATATTCAGAGCGGATCGTCTTATCGATCCTTTGGGACGTCGGATTTAATTATAAAGTAGTGCTACTTGCACTACTGTACACATAAAATGTATGCTCCACATATAACTAAGCATTAGCATGTTTGATAGTACTAATATGAAGTATATTTAAGACTATTTAACTTTATTATGAAAAATATATAATTTTCAGTTGTTTCGCGTTGCGTAAATTTTTCATATATAGATTAGATTATTTAAATTATTTATAAATATTAATTGCTTAAACAATGCAATATTATAATGGAGATTTATTTAAGATTTATTTTCAAAATTTGGCTATTGAAACGCTGTTTATTACTCCTGTAGCCGTTCATGATTGTATTGTATAAATGTATATATAATCTTTATCAGTATGTATATAAACATATAAAGAAAATAAATAACACATATGCAATTTTATTTATACTAACAAATTTGAAGAGTTTAAAAAATGCCTAGATGAAAAATCTATTAAACCAATATACATAAAACTTATTTCAGAAGATGCAGTGCGTTTTGGAGAACGTTTTAGTTTATAATATTATTATATAAATAGATTCGCAGATTCGCCCGCTTCAAACTAAGACTGTTGACATCACAAGCGTCAATGTCATGTTCTTGTAAATTGCATGTTATTTTACACCTTTAGAATACACCGTTTCGAACAAAATATATTTGTTACACTAAAATAAAAATGAAGTAAGTGCCTAATTATCCTTTTAGAGGCGGTAAGCCTCTCCTCTTGCAAATAGCAGTTACGTACTCTGGTCCACTTATCGGTTTTGTTTGGCTCTAATGTTACTTAAGCATTAGCCACCAAACTTGAAACACACTTGGGAACTAAGATGTCATATTCCTTGTGCATGTAGTTACAATGGCTCACTCACCCTACAACTGGAATACTACAGCACTAAGTATAGCTGCTGCTGAATACGAGTTGATGTGGTGGTACTAAGCTTGCACAAAACCCTACCAATGAAGTCGGTAACAGTAGCCTACTCGAGAAATCAAAATCGAGAAAAAATAATACGCGCCATCTGTTGACATTTATATTTAACATAAACTCTTTGCTTCAACAGCCGTTTGTTTATCTTCACTGTTTAATAAATATTACTTTTAGATACAACACAACCAATGAAATGAAACAATAATATATTCTATTAAATTTCAGTCGGAAATTTAATTCGTGTGTTGTTTCTGCCTCGTGATTGGTGTCAACATCGAATTCGGTTTTCATCCTTAATTGTATTAGAAATGTTTATTTAGTTCAAATGATTTTCAACGAAACAATTATTCCTTAGAATTATTGAGCATTTATTTTAATACATATAAATGGAAAATTTAGTATTTATAAATTAAATATTATATATTATTAATATCAGTAATAGACAATGCAAGTAAGTAAGTCCTTAAAGTAATTTATAGTACGTAAAATAAATAAATAATATTATCTGAAATATTAAATATATAAATATTAAAATTAGAGTAAAAAATTTAAATTTATGGAAAGTTCTTCTCAATAACACACACATCCAAGCCGTTGGTTATGGGTCATTCATATTAAAATGAAAAGAAAATGTTATTATAACGATAAAAAGTCAAAACTGCTTGAAAAAACTTATTTAAAAAAGTATACAATATAGGAAATTTAGAGTTTAAATCTGTTCAGTTTTCGTATATCAATCGAATAAAGTCCCGAAAAGAACGAAATTGTACACCTACTTTTATTCAGGTCATCGCAGCAGGTCTGAGCTGTATATAAAAGTCGACCATCGATCGTCGAAGATCGATCGAAGTTTTATTTAGTTGATACGAACTATTCTGTCTATAGCTAAATTTGGCTTCAGACATTAGTAGACAGTTTTACAACTACCCACTGGAATACCTTTTATTTCCGAGGGTAATATTTAGTGAGTAGGTTAGGTGCCAAAATACCAACTTAGTATAATAAGTATAGTAATAGTGAAGCGAAGGCTTGATTATTAAATGAAGTTGAAAATGATAACAGAGTGAACATTGCTAATATCATAGAAAATTTAAGTTTAAAGATTACCTCTCTAGTTCAGTGTAAGGTTAGCCAGTGTGGTTCAGATTGGAATCAGGTAACGTCGTATTCCTGGTGAGTCCGTATACCGTTAAGATAAATCGCTTACGTCGTTATTTCTGACTGGATATCTGCTCAGACACCGTATTAAAATTGCTAGATAATTTATGACAAAAGTCGGCATTTGTTTGTAAAGTGATTCCTAGGAGACAGTTAAAAAAACTGTATGTTCATGTCCAACGAACCACGCAAAACATTGGGGCCACCTTAATATATAAAGTGTGACATAATTATGTATAAAAACTGGAAGTAGGTTAAATTAAACACTTTAAAATTCACACTATCCAATATAAGTTTGATATAAACCAATAAAAACCCGGAAACCTAACCCGGAAAAGCACCACTGAACTTGCATGTTTTTAATTCGTGTTTTACAATTCAATACAGTACAACACAATATACACCATACATTTTGAAATTATTTTATTTTTTAATTTCTAACCACGGCTTCGCCACTAGTGGGTTGTTAGGTACTCGATGTCATTTTCTACATCCTTCATAACTTGTATGCAAACTTGCATTATGATTGGTCTCGTAACAAACAAATAAACAAACAAACTCGGTTTCGCATTTCTAATATTATGATAATAGTTGCATCTCTTAACATTTTGTGCATATAAAATATGACAAATGTATCTAATTATGTTTTCTTATTACACGAAGTAGCTAATCAAAATACCTAGAAATAATTTTAGTATCGACAGTAAGTGGGCCAAGGCCGATCGAAGCTCCAGCGATCGATAAGTCCACAAACACTTTTGTTAACCGTGACGGCTTGTTTGCTTCACATAATTGCTTGAAACTTCATATTGTAATTGAGCCCCTTGTGTTTTTCACCGTAATTACGTTTTAATTATATAAGTAATATACGAACCATTTATAAATGTCATATATGTACAGGGACTATTAATTGTCTGCTAATAAATGTATGAAGCTCCCTACCCGGGATTTAAACCTGGGACTTCTTAGCTTGCAGCCTTATAATCTGGTACTAGACGAACTAATTTCGAATTCTAAAACATTCATGACCTTCGGATAAGATGGGAATGGCTAATGACTAATTTGCAAGTGAAAAATTCACATCACAATCTTCTGATAAAATTAGCTTCATCTATTCACCGTCGGCACTTAGAAAATTGGTGTCTAGCATTTTTTTTTGTGATAAGTTAGATTATCGCCGATGAGCTCGTGTATGTCAGAAGTATATGTATTTAAGACATTGTGGGAGTACTTTATGTCATATTGATATTAACCATATCCTGCCTTATTAACTGTTATGGTGGTATTAGCAAATATGGTACAACTAATAAAAAAATAGAAGCAAAAAAAAACTATTCAACATTCATTCATTTTGGTTCAATTGAATAGGTAGGCGGACGAGCATTTGGGCCACCTAATGGTAAGTGGTCACCAACGCCCATAGACATTGACATTTTAAGAAACGTTAACCATCGCTAAGACCGCCAATGCCCCACCAACCTTGGGATACTAAGATGTTATGTCCCTTGTGCCTGTAACTACAGTGGCTCACTCACCTTTCAAACCAAAACACAAAAATATCAAGTACTGCTGTTTTGCAGTAGAATATCCGATGAGTGGGTGGTACCTACCCAGACGAGCTTGCACAAAGCCCTACCACCAGTATATAACCACCACCACCAGTTTAGTTTGTAAACTTCTAGAAGAAAGGATATAGCAGACTTCTATAGCCCGCTGACTGACTGACAACATCCCCCTCGTGGTAGGTTGTCTTTCGTCATTACAAAAGTTGTTGAGGCTCTAGGGGCTTGATTGATCACTACGATAGCATAATCAATTTAAAAAAAATGCCTTTCTTATTAGATATGTTAGAGTTTGCCAAATATTTTTCGAGCCCATAGAGATATAGGAAAAGCCTATACCACTACTGAGCTAAGGCTTCCTTACTTTACGTTAGGTAGGTATACGTTTTTGGAATTGATAACATAATATATCATCAATTTATAAATCAAACTTATTGAATAGGTTATATTTTCTTTCCATGAGATTAATGTTGGAGATAAACAGAATGTCCGCCAAAAATAATTTATATACGAGTATATATATGAAGTTTGTCCAAGTCCCTTGTATATACATACATTAATTAAACTTTAACGATGCCGTATCTGAGTCAAGTTAAAGAACTGAATTTAAAACATTGTATCTTTGCACTAGATAAACTACCATGCCATTTGTTTATACAAGCATTTACATAAGCCACTAGATAAATTGAAATGAATCGCAGCAAGTTAGTAGTTAGTTTGTTTTTCGAAACATAATTGAAAATATCTCATTAATGCCAACACGAAAGTGAACACGCTTGCTATTAGTTAATTGATAATAAAACATAAGTTTATAACATTCAAAGCATAAAACTGAAAATGGCAACGCATTAAATAATAATTTGGCGAAATTTCATCAATCATGGAGCATTGCGTTGATTACACGTTTACGTACGAGTTGAAGTGAAAACCTCTTTAATTTAAATATTATACTTACTCAGGTTTGATGGATTACGAAATACTCTTATACATTTAGAGAGAATGCCACCTATCCTTTAAAAATGCTTTTACAAGCAAAGCCATTATAATTTTCCGTTTTGTCACGTAACAGTTTGCAGTTAATTAATTTACTTAACGCGTTTTACAAGTCCCTTGTTCCTTGTATATTTTTTAATGCTTAATATATATAATTTAGTTTTTAATTTTAATGTATAGTTTGTTTAAGCAATATAATTAAAGGGTTGAAGCGAATGAGAAGAGGTTACACGGGGACCAATCCTTGGACATTTAGTCTTTCTTCTTTACATTGATAATTTACGTTATCTTGTGAAACACACACATCACAAATATTTTTTTGTGTTTCATACCTCAATAGTTAGTACTTAAGTTAATAATTAATACGAAAGTCAAAATAAAATAGCTATATTTTTATTAAAGCTTTTTTTATGTAATGCTCTTTGTGGTGTACAGTGACAAAATTGTTATTAGATTACTAACAAACAACAAGAAATTTACAAGGTAAACAAAATATTACCAAAGGTACGATTTTGTAACAAAGTCGCAGAAAACGTACCAAAATTTCTCTGTTGACTTTTTAAAAAACCCGTCAAGAGACGTTCGTATGAAGGTTATTAAATTACTGAGCAAACAACTAAAAGCATACATTGTTAATAAAATGATAACCTTCAGGCGTTTTATGTACTAAATTACTAAGCGAACAAACAAAAAAAAAAACATTTGCCAATTCTCCTGAGCTCGGGATTGTTTTCTTTTCAATCCCGTAGTTGATTTTAACTACAATAATAAAGTGTGATAATTATACAATATTTCGACAAAAAATAATCTTTTTCTAAATTACGGTCACGACTTTATCTCAATTCGACTAAACCATTTAGCAAGGATGTTATCGTAAATACTGCGTTTGTGTATAAAGTCAAGTGTTTAAAGTATATCCATTAAAAGATCCAAGAACAAAATTATCTCACCATCTTCAATTTTATCGCTAGTTTTAGTTTTTATGACACGGAAACTCATAAAATGATGACATAGTTTTCAGTGGTTATTTCTCATGCCATCAACTTAAAGATAAAAAACAAAATACTTCAACTAAGAATACATGAAAATAATGTCTAATAATAATTCTTCCTCTCCTTTGCGTTTAAATATTGTACTGTAGGCACGTTGCTTAATTAAGTTAATTACAAAGATCCAAGTTACACCTACTCACTGTGACAACGGTCCCCTTTCAAGTATCATTAAGCTCGATTACTGCAGAATAAAGTAGGACATTTAATCTGTATATATTTCTTGAACAAAGTCCTGTGCCTTAACTGATATTTATAAATGCTGTATATTTTAATATATAAAAGAAGCATTCTTATCAATATTATAAACGTTCCTTAGTTTGATTGTTTCAAAACAATCGTAGCTTAAGTCATCAGAACAATCTGTCCTTTTTTCTTTTCTTTGGCATTTCTTCAATATATAATATAATAAAGTACAAAAATAAGGCATTTTGTAATACAAAAACGGAGAGTATTTAGACAAAAAATAGGAAAAAAAACGTGTCTTATATATGCTTCATTGTTGACCTGTTTCCGTCACTTTCATTACTTAGTCCATTTAAATTTCTCCCCTCATTTCCCAGGAGATATGACCCGTGCACTCCATTGCCATAAAACTCCATTTCAAATTATAAGACTGTCGAAAGCCCCATAGAATCTAAGTATGTTTTAATGAAGAACGAAGATGAAAACTACGTGAGGATAAGTGAAGTAAGAAGCACAACTTGCCCAAAAAATACAACATTTATTAAAAAATATGTTTCAAATCTAACATTAAAGCTTTTAAAAATCATGGGTGCTTACTAAGGCTTAAAACAATACAATTTTACATAACAATAAAGATTTAATCCATCCAGAGCTAACGAGATTTATTGTTGGACTGAATGGCTAAATAATTTGATATGTTTTTTTCAGCAATCCGTTGCTTGTTAGAAATAACTTCATGCCATCATATATGAACGCTTTAAATTTAATCCTAACGGACATAATGCTGAAGTAATTTAAAACGAAAATTGGAATTTTGACAAAGTGAAGAGAATTGAAGAAGAATTGTGTACTGTGTCCAACTGTCAGACGTTTACGGGTTGTTATTTTATAATTGGTTATTAATAATTTTATCCTGTGATCTATGCTACAATCGATAAAATCATTTTATTTTGAGTGATTTTTTTTCAACATGGTGGAAAGTAAAACGATAATACTTAGCTATGCACAAACTTAATTATATTAAAAAATGGAGCTTGTCAATGTACTTTATGGAACTCGTTAAAGCAAATCAAGTAACCCGAAACTCCCAAAGGGCTTACTACTAGCTATTGAAAAGCTCCATTATCTATCCTGACTCCATTATCAGACCAGGCGTAATAAGGTCAGATTTCGGTTCGGATTTCGGTTTAGGACTGCCTTATTACATTTTAAATTATATATATATTTTTTTTATATTTGCCGGGAGGGCAAATGACTCTACTTCACCTGATGGTAAGTGGTAGTAGAGTCCAAACGCGACGACGGCCAGTACAGACGGGAAAAACGTTCTGCACTAGCCACCTTCGCCTTGCCGGCCCATGCCTCTTCACGCCAAGTTTGAAGGAACCCGGGTTGTAAGAGGAGGGGAACACGTGAGCTGATAAGGAATTCCATTTTTTGGAAGTGCGACAAAGGAAGGAGTTGCCAAATTTCTTTGTTCGCGATGGAATTGATGTCACAGTTAGGCGGTGACATAGAGAACCAGCTCGCGTGGACTTAAGAAGGAAGGGGGAAGCAGGAATTAGAGAGAATAATTCCTCAGAGCACTCGCCGTGATACAGTCGATAGAAAGCGCTCAGTGCTGCTATCTCACGACGTAATTGTAAAGGTTCAAGGGTGTTTGTGATCTTTACGTCGCCAATAATGTGCACTGCACGTCGCTGCAACCGGTCCAAGGCCTCCAGTAGATACTTAGCGCAGCCATCCCAAAGGTGCGAGCAATATTCCACGCAAGACCGTACCTGTGTTTTGTACAGCAGGCAAAACCGTACAACCGTAACACCGTACCGTAAAAAAGCGCCGCACCTTGTTCAGAACTCCGAGTTTCCGTGAAGCTGTTTTTATAACAGCCTCGATGTAATCCCTTGGACTAAGGTCGCAGCGAACGTCAATCCCCAGCATGGCGATTTTGCTTTGTATCACCAGCGGAGTACCACAGAGGGAGGGAAGAGGGGAAAATGCTGACTTTTTCGCTGTGAGAGCGCATACCTGTGTTTTCTTGGCATTAAACTCAACAATATTATCAGAGACCCATTTGGCGTTGAGTTCTAATGTCCTATCGAGTTCAATGACGAGATCCTTCCGTCTCTCCTCAATTTCCGCCCGCCCAGCCACTGCGCGTCCGTGGTATCCACATTCACTGTACTATCGTCTGCAAAGCAATGTATGTTCCCAAGAGAGAGCATATCATTGATATGCAAAAGAAAGAGTGTGGGAGATAGCACAGATCCCTGGGGGACCCCAGCATTCACTACATAGAATTGTGAAGCGCAATCATCAACTAAAACACGAAGGCTACGCTTGTGTAGGAAGCTGGCAATCCAGGTGCATAGCTGAGCAGGCAGACCAAATGCCGGCAGCTTGGAGAGAAGACTTCTGTGCCAGACCCTGTCGAAAGCCTTGGAGATATCGAGGCTGACAGCCAACGATTCTCCATGCTTGTCGATAGCTTCACCCCAGAGTCACACAAATCACTTCATGAGTTTTTCACCATGCGTACGGTGGTAACAAGCCAGGCGGATGTTTAACATCCTACCACCAGAAACATGCTTGCAAAGTTTTAAATCAATACAAAAATTAGAAGTAAATAAAGTTTATTTGGCCGAATCATATAATTAGCTAGATTTTGTTCGTGACATTGTTCTTATTAGAGATCGAAACACTATTAAATATAGAACTTTATTTTTGTCGTGAATACGTCAAGAGATTCACGCCAGATTTATAAAACGATTGAATAACGATGTATCGTATACAAATGGAAGTGTTATGTTGAAATAACTGAAAACCAAAACTAACACAGGTAATCTTGACATTGAATACGTAATTTTTACCGTTATCACAAGATTGTAATATCATGAACACCAAGACTTTAAGCAAAATTTGACCCATAAAAACTATCACTTCAAATTGGAAAGAGCTTACAAAAAGTAAGTAAATTAATATGCTACACTTCGACTAATAAAATCTTATAGAATATTTCAAGAAGATTACCATTTATATGGAATAACTTTCCTCAGTCGAGCTATGTTTATTATAAATGGTTTTCTATCTAGGAATTTTACGTAGAAATGAAGTAATTCGTAAATAAATCGGAGAATATTATTCATATATATATATATATATATATATATATATACGTTTCCAGTAGAATACAGATTTAATACAATTGGTTTGTATTGGACTTTTTTGGTTCTATATATCTATATTAGTATATAATTTGTGAACAAAGGATTTATGTGTAGGAATAAAGTGGATTCATTGTTTCCCTTTAAAGACACGTCAAGATCAACGGCCACCGGTTATCGTCACCAGCTGCTAGTTCAGTCGCTAATTCATGACAAAGACATGTATTTCGAAAACAGACATTTTTCTTTAAGTTATCTCGTCTGTAACATTATCCCTTAATCCACAGCACACTCCGGTACCACTAAATTATAGCTGAATCCCAAACTCGGTGTCCAGGTATTTCTGTGCATAAAGATAATGTGACAAAAGAATCAGCCATCATTGGCAATTAATGTTCCCGTTTATTTCGAATCAAACTTAGTTCATAATTTCAGTTCGATTCTGAACGTGACTTTTTAAATGGAAATTCGCAAATTGTTAAGATTGAATAAATTATAAACGTGAAAATAAACTTAAAAACATTATCATTTTTCAAAATAACTTTGCGTGTTAAGACTAAATCATGCACTCATTTAAATAAACGAGTGAGTGAAAAAATATATATAACAGCTATTTTTCGAAATATTCCTTTATGTAAGTAATAAATCAGAGTGAACAGTGTAATTAATTTGGTGTGTTGATGTATGGAGCCGTTATTAACTGCCCTTTGGCCGTTCTTATCACTTTGACTCCTTGCCATTTGTAAAGCAATAATTTTACTTATAAATGGTTATAAATTATGATTGTATCCAACTCATATTATAGAACGAAATCCTCATCATTGTTCCTCTGTTCAAAAGAATGAAATATTTTTTTTTGTATTGATTTTTGTGGAAAAAGTTGTTATCAAATATCTTGTACAATTGACTTATAGATTATATTTAATTATTATATTAAAAATGCGAAAGTAACTCTGTCTGTCTGTTAGGCTTCACGGCTAAACCAATGTAAGCTTGAATCTCAAGGAAGGCAATTTTTTTAACTCACCTCTCACAAACAAAATAGAGATATTTCTCTAACTTTAAAGTTAAAATTGTTAAACTTATAACAAGCTTCCAGCGACATGGAAAGAGCTTGTAGATTATATTTGTCAGTTTAATGATTGTGTACGGTTTTTTTTAAACTAGTTTATACAACAGTTTCATTAAGGTCATATGAATCCAGATCATAGACAATAAACAAAACCAACCAAATAAAATGTGGATAAATTTGGAACATCATCTCAGATAAAACTAGATTTAATATAAAACTAACAATATAAAGTTACACATGTACTTCATTTATGTTAATAAGCCGATTCACTTTAATAAGCTGAGATGGCCCAGTGGTAAAAACGCGTGATCTTAACCGATGATCGTGGGTTCAAACCCGGGCAAGCGCCACTGAATTTTCATGTGCTTAATTTCGGTTTAAAGACATTTATTTATTTATAAAAATAAACTGCTTTAATATTCCAAGCCCGTTGTCTCTGCGATCTCATATTTTCACATTGACACAAAATTCTACAAACAAACAAAACCATGTCTTTTCAACGTTCACATTTAAGTAAGCTAGAATATTTTGTAGCTTTTTAATGTATACATACGTCTTCAGTACATTGGCCCATCTCGCTCTATTTATTATTTAAATATAAATATATTGGTGTAATAAATATGGATGGTTCTTTAAAACAGGTTTCATGGATCAATAACACACTGATGAATACGAACGTACTGTATAATGGAATACATTAGACTTGAATTAACCTACAAATTCGCCCTAGTGGAAATTATAGAATGCTAATGAGTTCGGAAAGCAGAAATTTTATTTTATAGTATCATAACTTAATCTTTATATCTTTATATGTTTCGTCTGCTTACAGATACTTTTTTCTCAAAAAGACAAATCTTCAGACTTGTTTTGTGTCCGCGCTTTTGGTGAATCTTTTCTGTTGTTTTGATTTACGATATAATAACAATCTAAATTTTGAGATTACTCATGGCTACAATTTTTTTTATTGGACTCTTATTTTGAAACATTTTGTTTGTTGTAGGTGTTTTCTATTAAATGTCATACAGTAACAGCCTGTTAATGTCCCACTGCTGGGCTAAGGCCTCCTCTCCCTTTTGAGGAGAAGGTTTGGAGCTTAAACGTCATATTTTACCTAAAATGTTGTGTGATATAGTTGAAAATAATCTCTAATTAAATCGAAAATTACAAGCACTTTTAAATCATCGTTTTACGTTTCTTCCTCTTATTTGTAAAATTGGACTAGCTTTAAAATTAGAACTGGTAGATACAAACTTAAATCATATTTGTCTATATTTTGGAATATCTCCAACATTTACATATTTTGTCATATGTTAGAAAAGTGTTACCTCAGCATACTAGTGCACTAATTATCTCAAAGTCGTTTTTTTCTTATGGCAAATATTTATACAGGATAAATGGTGATTCTATGTGTTTAAGCTAGCTAGGTATAGGATGGTAATGGTGCTTAATAAAGCTGCCTATCTAATGATGGTGCATAACATAATTACAAAATGAAATTTGTTCAAAACCCACGGTCTTTTTTGTTCAATTTCAGGCATCAAAATAATAATACACTTTATTAAAACACTTTTCAACCGTAATTTTGCAAGATAAATACAATGTAAAGTTACCACCCTTTAAGAATGTTACCTACAAAGAAAAACACTATCTTAATATCAACATGATGTAAGCTATCATCACGCAGAGTTTTTTAACATCAGTCTTTATTTTAACGAAAAAGAGACAGTTTTTTAGACAAAAGAATAGAAAATAAGTTATCATAACTATTACGTATATATATGATTGCTGAGTAAGCAGGTTTTATCCTAGACAAAGAAGTGATTTCGGGTAAGCCCTATATACTTATATTTCGGAAAGAATTGCTATTTTCCTCAAAAAAATGTCTGTCCTGAAAATGTAATGAAATAAACTTATATTATCTATCAAAGACTCTTTAACTAAGCAGCTGAAATATTCCAAGCACGTTTCGTTTTCGGTATTTCTATATAAGGATATAAAATGTCTTAAGATAAAGTTATTCTTTCTCGCCTACGCACTCTACGATAGAACACTAATATATTCAAAACAGATCTCTGAAAGGTTGAATAATAATGTGGTCTGATTTTCTCACGAACTTAATGTACAGCAGATAATATAAATATACGGTCTATCTGAGTCCAAACTCCGATCTATTATTCTGCCAAATAATAATACCCCATATTGCTACCGTTTGGACGGGTGAGTTCTTTTGTAATTCCCAACGCAAAGGTTAAAGGCATATTAAATCCGATTACGCATTGGCAGTTTCAAGAATGAATTAAGCTTTTTGCAGCATCAACGATGCTGACAAGGACCACTTACGATCCTTGTCAATTAATGCCAAATTAATATTAAAAATTAAAATGTCAACCAATAATGTTTTCGATGACTCTTAAACTTTATTATAAATGCTTAGTAAGATTTTAATACAAGCGTCGTCGGGAGATAATTTTAAATCTATCGGTCTTGTGAAAGTTGGTAAGGACCTTCTATTTGTAATTGAGCTGATGATCCTCAAACGCATTATTTCTTCTGAAGATCTTCGTCGTTTATGTTTCGGAACTATGATAACACAGACAGACATACAGTACATAAATAAACTGGTAAGCTTATGACATCCTCTTTTTATGTCACGAGTTAAAAATATATTTAAAAAAAAGCCACACAAGGCTAAATTAAATCAAATTCTTATCATAAGATGCGATCCATCTTGAATTCTATTGAGAAGGGTCTTCTAGAAAGTTTCTTTGTTTTACAATGTTGTTAAATTACTTTTATTCTAAACTAGATCCGTTTTATTGCACATTGATTCTAGAACTGTCTCTAGATATTAAAATTTCAACCACGACAGTTTTCGGGTCTCCTGAAGTTTTCCGTTTCAACTTTGCTTTGCATGCTGTAGCTATATTCTTATTACGGCAGGTTAATTCTTTCCACGTAGAAGATAGATAGAAAAAGGTGGATATTGAGCAAAGAAGGGAGATTTGAATCAAATTAGAATCATTATTAACCGTTAAATTATTTGTCTTTATCATCCTGGCTTAATCTGGCCTTGGGCACTGCTAACTGAGGGGCTGCCTCAGCTCAGGTAAATATATTATTTAAATTTAACCACTAAGGAATGTGGGGGGCTCAAATGTCAACGTAACTGGAGGCCTTGGATCTGAAGTCCGGAGCTGCTGTACTCAACGTGAAAAGAAAACTTTGTAAGAAAACCTATATTTGCCAGAATAATGGCACATTTGTAACCACCTGCTTGGGAGCAGAGTTCTTGAATATACTTCAAACCTTCTATTTGAGATGGGAGGGAAGACTGCAAGAAGTTAAATAGATCTGTAATTAACAGCAAATTATTATTTTATAGCGGATCAAAATTAAAATATATTTACTATGAATCAAAATATTATGTTTTATTCAAGTAGTTGCTGGTACCGTGTTAACTCATATGAACACGTTGACTTTTAAAGGTCACTGCTTAATTATAAATATCACTACTAAGTATAAACTTTGTGAAATTCAAATATTAACGTGCACAATTTGTGTTTATAATATATTATATATTTCGTGCTAGTGGATGGAATAGTTTTATCTAATGTTTATGCTATTTATGGTAAAAATACATTTTAAAAATGAGAATACGATAAATAATAATAAAACAAAGCGATTATAAAAATATGTATACTAAAACATAATTTATTTTTAAAATAAAATAAAAGAGATAAATAAGCGAGATACTCATCAATCTTAATCAAAGATTAAGACTTCAAATCCATTGAATTTTCATGAGCTTAATTTGTGTTTATGATTCATCTCGTGCATTGCGCTGATGGAACCTAAGGAAACCTGCATGTGGCGAAAAATCTTTCACAATGTTTATGATGGAATAAGCTCTCCTCTCAAAAGGACAGAAGATAGTAGCCCAGCTGTGGGACATTTTGATAATTTTACTCTACTATGTACTTTTAAAAAAATAAAAATTAATATTACTGGCCTTCGCCATTTGCGATCCGGACATTCTAAATGTTACGCGCCTTTATTTTGAGCTCGTATAATTTTTATCATTTATGTCTATTGTTTAATAACATTAATTAGCACAAGATATAAATACAAAATGGAACTCACAAAAATATATAATTATAATTAGGTCCTCCAGACCGATTTTGGCCACGGCGGTCAATCTGAAGAGAGATAAAACAAATGCGCAGGACATATTATAGTGCACAAGTGTGTGCGCAAACACGGGTGCACTCTCTATTCCCAATTCCCATAATGCGATGAGACCGCAATCCGACACGACCGGAAATTGTTCAGGCGCAGGACCAACGGCTTTACGGGCTTTCCGGCGTACGGGAATGTACACACTACCAACTTCCAGGCTCCGAGCTGCTACTGAGAATTATTGACAGAAAAATCCAATTTTTATTGGCCTGACCTGGGATTTGAACCCAGAACCTCCGGGTCTGTGGTCTTACATCTAGCAACTAGCCTAACCCTTATAATTATAATAACAAAACTCATTAAGATAACTTTCATTTCCTGGATCCAGGCTATTGACTTAGTTCAAGTTTTCGATGTAATAAAATTATTTCTGATGAGCGTCTGATTAGACTACAGTAATAGTTTGATGAAATTAACGATTATAATACAAACAAGAGCTCTATTAATCGTTATAACTCTATGAACAATCTGAAAGCCTTGTTAAGGTAAAGCGACAAATCACTACTTTTATTTTATTCTAATTATTAGTCAGGTTGGTAAATAGGTCACCTAATAGTAAGTGATTATCATAGACCATTATTACTGTAACAAATAACTTAGATGTATCCTTTATGCCTGTAGTTACACTGACTCACTTACCTTTCAATTAAATATTACTCACCAGACGGACGCACAAAGTTTTACCACCAAGTAAAATATGGCCGAAGTTTACCCTTTTTGCGTTAATTACATTTTACTAAAACGTTACATATGCATAGAAACGTTGCTATAATAGACACTGAACTAGTAGATCGTTTGTTATAAAATATCCATTTCTAAAAAAAGCAAATAAAAAAATAATAACACTTAAAAAAGACAAGACACATGCGTGACGTTTGTGTTTTATAATGAGACTCATAATCATACAAATTGAGTCCAAACTTAAAAGTTTACAGCTAACCACTGTAACAGCTTGTGTTAGCAGTGGGGATGACAATAGCCCAACTAGTCGAAATCGAACCTGCGACATGCATCACTAATATAGAATGTTATAATATAATAAAAAGTCTTAAAATAAAACCTTTTTCCTTATGATAGGAAAGAAGTTAAAAAAATATTTAAAAATAATTCTTTTCTTATTTTATAGCAATATATAAAGACGCCACCACGCCAAGACACGCCATAAAGATTATTACAGCAAGATTGTTTATTCTTTAATTAAAACTTTGTAATAGCGAAGATAACAACTTCTATTTTATATAACTTAATAACGGCTTAAGAACACAAAGTGCACTTAACTAACAAATTGAACTTCATGGCTTAACAAGGATTTGTAAAAATTGGATTCCAACTAATTTGAATGTTTAAAGTTCTAATATATTGCTGTCCTTATAAAAAGTATTAACTTCTTAATGCTAAATCAATTAATATTGCACAATAAATCCATGAAATGAAACGGTGGACTATCACAAAATATTTCAGACTCAACGAGATCAATATATGATTTCTAGAAAGATATTCGTTCCTATTATAAAATTTATATCTAACATAACATTAATTAAGATTATAAAGACGATACAGAAATGAGTTATTAATATTCGATGATTTCAAAGCGTTATTATATTAATTGAATTGTATATTCTAGTAGTTGATTATATAATTTGATTTAAAAACAGTAGTAAATACCAAATTTTTTTCAGGTTCATAGAATCTACATTAAAAATTGCCAGTTTCACAATCAATTGAATCATGTTAAACGAATTCAATTGAATAAAGAATAATTGGAGTTCTGAACAAGGTACGGTCTTGCGTTAAATATTGCGCACACCTTTGGAATGGCTCCGCTAAGTAGCTACTGGAGGCCTTGGATCGGTTGCAGTGACGTTCGTTTCGCATTATTTTCGACGTAAAGGTCACAAACACCCTCGAGACTTTACAATTGCGTCGAGAGATAGCAGCGCCGAGAGCTTTCTATTGACTGTATCATGTCGAATGCTCTGAGGAATTATTCTCTCTAATTCCTGCTTCCCCCTTCCTTCACAGGTCTACGCGTGCTGGCTCTCGATGTCCCCTCTTAACTGTGACATCAATTCCATCGCGCACGAAGAAATTTGGCAACTCCTTTCGTTGTCGCACTTCCAAAAAATGGAATTCTTTACCAGCTCACTTGTTCCCCTCCTCTTACAACCCGGGTTCCTGCAAACGAGGTGTGAAGAGGCATTTTGCGGGCCGGTAAGGCGGAGGCGGCTAGTGCAGAATATTCTTCCCGACTGTACTGGCCGTCGTCGCGTTTGGACTCTACTACCACTTACCATCAGGTGGAGTAGAGACATTTGCCGTCCTGGCAAATATAAAAAAATACTATGATTTTAATGGTTTTTTATATACCATTTTAAGTGTTTAGTCAAAAGTTGAATTTAGTTTATATAAGTCGAGTAATAACTCGTATGTATAATACTCAAACTAATTTACTGTAACTTTCCTTTTAGTCGACTTGTATTGTAATAAGATTTGTTTATTTAGAAAATATTCTACCGCGAAAGAAAATAAATAAAATTAACGTTAAAACTAATAAAAGCTGTTCTAAGCAACTTTTTAGATTCTTATTTTTAATTCAGACAGGATAGAAGTTAAGTGCAAAGTTAGTATTAAGAGTTAGTGGATTGGAATAAAAGTTTTAAATAAAAATAAGATTAAATCAATATTAATTACAGGCATATAAACAACATTAATTCTTAACAAAAGGGCTATTTACAATCTCACACGTCAAGACATTCGACGACGGTATATATATATACGAGTAACAGATTAGGCATTCTTACAGCATCATCACAGTATATTTACATCAATTTTATGTATATCCATATTAGGTAACAGGTTCCAAATTTCCTACGGCTGGGCTAAGGTCTCCTCTCCTTCCTCACGATGTTATCCTTCACCGCATAATACGAGATAGATTATAATCACAAATTAAGCACATGAAAATTCAGTGATCCTTGCCCGGGTTTGAACCCACGAACATCGGTTAAGATTCACACGTTCTTGCCACTGAACCATCTTGGCTTTAGGCTTATTATATTCATAGTAATATTGTTTATTTTGATAGAAACAGTGTCTAAACATGACAAATAAAAAATACTTGTAACACCAAGCTACCGTCTTCGGAAAGCCTAGTTACCTTCCTTGGGTAAACTTTATCAATTGACACATGTTATTCATATTTTAAGAAAAAATGATTAATAAGCCTTATTACTCGATAAAATATTATATAGATAATAGAAAAGTGCGTAGTTAGTTTTTTTTGTTTACAGTAACAGCCTGTTAATGTCCCACTGCTGGGCTAAGGCCTCATCTCCCTTTTTGAGGAGAAGGTTTAGAGCTTATTCCACCACGCTGCTCCAATGCGGGTTGGTAGAATACACATGTGACAATTTCAATGAAATTAGACACATGCAGGTTTCCTCACGATGTTTTCCTTCACTGTCAAGCACGAGATGAATTATAAATACAAATTAAGCACATGAAAAGTCAGTGGTGCTTGCCCGGGTTTGAACCCACGATCATCGGTTAAGATTCACGCGTTCTAACCACTAGGCCATCTCGGCTTTTTTTTTGTTTATTTATTGTATTTCATTACTTTGTAACTTGATTGGCAGAAAAGAATAAATCCTGAGGTCCTTGCCGGTTCTTCTCGGTATAATCTACATCCAAACCGATAGTAACTTTAAATTTTATTTATTATTGTATATAAGATGTGTGACGATTCAGAAATGCTCGCATCAACCTACATGAATAAAGTATATCTTAATTAAAACTCACACACAATTATTTTAAAAAGTTGTAAATATATTTTGTTTGTAAATGTATAAGTAGAGAGTAGAGTTTCCGTTTGCCGAACAAAATAATTATTCAATTATATAAATAATAAATATAATGTCCTCCAGACCGATTTCGGCCACGGCGGCCAATCTCAAGTGAGATTAGCCAACTACGCAGGAGATATTATACTGCACAAGTGTGTGCGCAAACACAGGTGCACTCTCTATTTCCTAACTCTCATAATCCGATGGGACGGCAATCCGACACGTCATCAACTCCAGTAGACCAACGAGGCAGTTAAGCTCAATTATAAAGCAAATATGAATTGAGGCGAATCTTCGAATCTTAAGGCGAACAATTGCGTCGAGACGTCGAGCAGCGCTGAGCACTTTCTGTCGACTATATCACGGCGAGTGCTCTGAGGAATTATTCTCTGTTTCTTGTCTCTAATTCCTACTTCCCCGTTCCTTCACAAGTCTACGCGTGCTGGCTCTCGATATCACCGCCTAACTGTGACATCAATTCCATCGCGCACAAAGAAATTTGGCAACTCCTTTCTTTGTGTGGTACAAAAAAAATGGAATTCTTTACCAGCTCACGTGTTCCCCTCCTCTTACAACTCGGGTTCCTTCAAACGAGGCGTGAAGAATCATCTTGCGGGCCGGCAAGGCGGGGCAAGGCAGCTAGTGCAGAACACTGGCCGTCGTCGCGTTTGGACTCTACTACCACTTACTATCAGGTGAAGTAGAGTCATTTGCCTTCCCGGCAAATATAAAAAAAGAATCTAAGAAATAATAAAAAAAACTAACATTTTTTCAGAATAAATTCTTAACTCGAATCCAATAATTTACAAAGCCTCTTGTATAAAAAAGTCTACTCCATGTCCAATGATAAAGTCTTATATCTATTTGTTTTGTTTTTATATTTTGTTTTGCAAAGCCTTTATTTAAGGGTGCCTAATATACTTTTCTCTTTATGAACTATTATTTCTTTATTTTTCTAAGAGCTTGAAAATATTTACACTAAGCTTTTACAAACTCGATTGTACACCACTTACTAAAAGTAACTTAATACAATATATTTAGATGAATATTTATATATGTTTGTATCTTAGCAGACGTGTTGTCCGTACCGTATTTTATCTTTAATTTATATTAGTGTTATTTTAGTATGCCTGCATGTTTATTACCTAACAGTATCACAATCTGCGTTTCATAATTAAAAACTTTTGACGTCGTAGAATCCAGATGACTCGGAATTTGTGTATCTATGAAATTTACGTATAAAATAAAGTTTTCAAAAAATACTCGACTACACTTTGTATAAATTATTACAATAAGACAAATTATGATAAAATCACTGCCGGAAGACATTGGCATTGTAAGAAATATTACCTTTCATTATACCATTAACACTTCCAACTACCGTAATAAGATATTAAGTCCCTCGTGCCAGTAATTACTTCGATTCCCCTTTCTGACCGGAACATATAAATGAAAGGTATTTTTATTCGGTGTTAGGATAAGAAATGAGTAAAGCCTACACGAATAGGTGGCCATGCATATACTATCTTCTACTACCTAGCAAAAATGTGATATAAAAACGATTTTAATGTCACACTTTTTAAAAAAAATATTAATTAACAGCCTGGGAATGTCCTACTGCTGGCCTCCTCTCCCTTTTTGAGAAGAAGGTTTGGAGCTTATTTCACCACGCTGCTCCAATGCGGATTGGTGGAATACACATGTAGCAGAATTTCAGTGAAATTAGACACATGCCGGTTTCCTCACGATATTTCTCTTCATCGTCAAGCATGAGATGAATTATAATCACAAATTAAGCACATGAAAATTCTGTGGTGCTTGCCCGAGCATGAATCCACGATCATCGGTTAAGAAATAATAACATTAACATTTTATTAATCAGTTTTTTTTAACATATTTTTAATCTATCACGGGCAATATTTTGTTTTTTTTTAAATATAAAATCGGTAGGTGGATCGGCTAATAATCACCATTAATAATATTTTTCACCAATGTTATATTATTAACAGGCAATATTAACCATTACCAACGCCAACGCGCCAGCAACCGTGGGAACTAAGATGTTACGCCCCTTATGCCTGTAATTACACTGGCTCACAAACCCTACCAAGTAAAATGCTAGTATATATAAATAAACATAAATTGGTTATTTGTATATACTAGTAAATTCACTTAAACCATATACATCAATTATTAATTTATTACACAACACTAATACAAACTAAATTATATACTCAAGACCACATTACACTAATTTACTAAATCCTTATATTATCTTTAGGTTGACATTTTCTAGTATATGCACACATGTGCACATGTTTCCCCTCTTAGAATAACGACATATATAACAAAGAAATGTTCATTTATTTACTAGGGATCATAATTTATGTTCAGCGACTGAAAGGCGAAAAAACAAAACCGCTCTTTGTTCTTAACATATTTCTTTGGTGTATTTTTTCCTTTTCAGAGGATTTTACGGTTCGCGTCTCTTTATTTAGAGTAAAGGCGTGTAATAAGCCGGCCATGTTCTTAAAATTAGTTTTACTACGCATATACATTCTATTCGCAAATGCTTAGTATTAAAAGCTCTTTGCCGAAACCGTCAATTAGTGCTTAATGTTGTTAAGAAGAAAAAGAGGAATGTTTGCTTCGATTTTATAAACTAATCAATGCTTTATTTTTTTACCACAAAACTCAACAAACGATAGACAAAATTAAATTAAAGGTGAGCGAAGCGATAGGATTGTAGGTTATACTTAGAAGAACTGGCAATAAATTCAGTAGCGATTCTTTTCTACGACACACTGTTATTTATTTATACGTATATATACATATATTTAATTATAAGTATATGTAAAACCAAGATCGCAGTGATTATATATTTTGACAAATGACTACGAAGAGGGTTTGGTGCACACCGGTTTGAACTAACAATCTTTTTTTTATGAATTAGTTAGAGAAGAAGAACAAGAAATATTAACCATTCCGAATTTCGCAACCAATCTGAGGAACTAAGATGTTATGGTCCTTCTACTCGTAGTTACACTGGTTCATTCAACCTTTAAAAAAGAAAAACAGAATATTAAGTATTGCTGTTTCGCAGTAAAATATCTCGTGTGGAGTTGGAACCCATCTACCAGCAAGAAAATTTTCAGTGGATTCATGTTTTCTAACCACTGGCATATCTTGGTTCTTAGATAAACAAGTTCAAGAAATATTTTTTACTTAAAGAAATAAATGTAAAGTTTTGCTATTTTATGGTAAAATAACTGATTAGTGGGTGGTACTTCGGCGTTCAAATATAATGGTATTTATTTCCATATATCAAAGGTTAATATTGCAATATTTTCAGGGCTATAAATTATTCTGTAGCTTCCCGTAGCAGCCTGTAGGACCCCTTTGTATCCCGTAGCTTATGAGTAATTGCAGGTCAGAGATAAAAAAAAGACTATCAAACTTAAAATAAACATAGTAGATACATATATGTTTATATATATTTATATATATGTTTATTTTAGAAACGAAATTGGAAAATGGTTCAGTGGTTTGTAGAGGGTAATAACGCAGTTACCTCATTCGACGAGCCGAATGGCGTGGTGACAATTTATATGTATAAACATGTCTGGTTTCCGTAGTACGAGCTCTGTTTAGTTTGGGATCAGACGGCCTTGTGTGAATAAGGTCCCAGGATATTATTATTATTCATCTTAGCTTCTAACGGTACATATATCAAGTTTCTGTATTCAAAATCTGAGTCAGGCCAAAAACGTTTTTAACTTTTTCCGTCAAGAAAGATGTCGACGGTGTTTTTATTCACGTGCCTTGGTTAACACGTACGTTGGTACTGCGAATGATCTCTCTCTGGTTATGTCGGATTTGCCGTTCTATCGGATTATGAGTCAGGGAATATAAAGTACAGCTTGTGAGTGGTTGCGCACATAGATTATCTCCTGTGTAGTTGGCTATCCAATGGCCGCCGTGACCTAAATCGGTCAAGAAGACGTCATTGCAGACCGGTCTGAACAAAGCCCTCCAGCAGCATGATATACTCGTACTTTTATTATAAATAAGAATTTTCACATTTTAACACAATTCGATATTGACGTTGATTATTTTTGAGTGTTTTTTTTAATTTACTTTTGTCAATAAAAGTAATTGATATATAATGGTAATACCAAACGAAGCAGACAACTAGTTGTATATAATTTGACAACACATATATATCCGTGTCAACATATATGCAATATCAATTATCTCTCGTCCACGTAATATGTAAATAACAAAAGTCAACACAATACGTATTACACAAACTGTGCAGTGAAATCGTGGAACAATACGCTTAATTAAGATAAGCTTATACAGACGTATAAATACATTTGATTCGTTTGTGTGCGTTGTATTTGTTAGTAGTTGATTGCGTCTTTGTCTTTGCAACATCGTTCAATGGTTCGGAGTTCGAACATTTAGATATGTTTTCTGTATTTCGTTGTCTAATAGCTGTAATGTATGTTAATATTGCCGATACTGGCAGGTTATCATTAGTAGTATATTTGACATAAGTTTAGAATGTGTCAGTTTGGGAATAAAATGGTTATGGCGAATCGGTATTATTTTTTCTAAATATAACAATAGCCAACTTATCAAGCTACAGGTGTACAATAGTGTCAAAGTCTATTTATCTTAAACATATATACCAACATCATTTTTATATATAATATTTACAATAAATTAAAAACTAAATTCTTAAATAAATATAATATAATTAATAAATATAATTATTTAATACCGAGATGGCAAAGCGGTAAGAATGCTTGAATCTTAACCGATGATCGTGGGTTCAAACCCGGGCACCACTGAATTTTCAAGTGCTTAATTTGTGATTATAATTCATCTCGTACTATACGGTGAAGGAAAACATCGGGAGGAAACCTGCATGTGTATAATTTCACTGAAATTCTGCCACATGTGTATTCCACCAACCCGCATTGGAGCAGCGTGGTAGAATAAACTCCATACTTTCTCTTCAAAAAGGGAGAGGGGGCCTTAGCCCAGCAGTGGGACATTCACAGGCTGTTCATTTTTACTTTAAATACTTTATCACATAGAAACTTATTATAACCTCTTGATTATTTTGCCAAAATATTCAGTTTAAATAATATGCTCAATGACATGACGTTTTTGTGTATGCATATTTCATACAATCAATAATTCAGTGCCACAGCTTCTCTTATATACTTGTACGTATATAGACTAACTTTTCCCGGCTATCACGTACAAATCATTTTCCTTGTTCAAATGTCAGATGAAAGTTCTATATTCATGTTCTAACAATACGTGTGGCTGGTTCGTGCTCTGCGACTAAGAGTTTGACGAATTCAGTCAAAATTATATTACATAATATTAATTCATTTATAGAAAAATATTTATTTATTTACATTTTGTAAAGCCAAATTACTTCAACAATTAAGGTTTTATGTAACTACTAATAACAGTAATCTGGATCTATGCTACGACCGGGTGTCCCACAGGGCTAAATTTTTTAATTGGTCAGACAGCAATATAAATGAATGACGTAAGCATTGTTTTATCACTGATATACAATTTTAACAAATAGTACAGATATGTTTTAGTTTTAAATGACAAAATAATACGTAGCTTATCTTACCCAATACAAAAACACAAAGTTTCAAGCTAATCTACTCTGTCTGATCTATTACCATATGATTCTTCATTAATCTGTGTTGTCTATATTCAGAATTCTAAAGACATATTCGCCTCTTTTGTGAAAATCCATTCTTTTAATTTAAATTTTAATTAAAACAAATTAAAAAATCACCGCTATTCAAAAATAAAATATTGTCAAGAACATTCTTATCAAACGTGTATTACAATTTTTGCATAAATTCATATTAAAGCGTGTTCGTGGCCTAGTTACAGTTGACGACGAAATTCTGAACATGTAATATTAAATATAATTCTAAAGATTTAAATGTCACTTACATTCAAGCCGGAAATGACATTCTGGATTTATAATTGTATACAAAACGAAGTTTCTTTATATTTTGTAGAAATAATTCATTTGAATTTCAAAAATAGAACGAGTAATTTTAAGAACGTATCATAGAACACGTTTCTTACATTTGCGTTTTTGAAGATCTGAGCCAAGATGGCCCAGTGGCTAGAACACGTACCAACTATCTATTCAAACGGTGATAAGACTTTGTGCCATCCACATGTCAAAAAGCAACTCTTTGTAATACCGCACAACATACATAACATTTCGGATCCAGTGGCAGATAGGATAAAAAGTGGTTTATACTTTTAATAGTGCCTCTGTCATCACTTATTTTTTTATAGAATAGGAAGGCGGACGAGCATATGGGCCACCTGATGGTAAGTGGTCACCAAACGCCCTTAGACATTGGCATTGTAAGAAATGTCAACCATCGCTTACATAGCCAATGCGCCACCAACCTTGGGAACTAAGTTTTATGTCCATTGTGCCTGTAATTACACTGGCTCACTCACCCATCAAACCGGAACACAACAATATCAAGTATTGCTGTTTTGCGGTAGAATATCTGATGAGTGGGTGGTACCTACCTAGGCGAGCTTAACATGTATTAAAGAGAACAAATCGAAACAAATTCAAGAATGAATCACGTACAACTAGGAATTCTGTGTAAATTTAATGCTAATAATTTCAAACAAAAGCATGAAAGTTAAAGTCAGTATAACAAATACATCGCAGTAGTCGAGTCACGTATACACACCAGGGTCGAATACGTACTAAATCAGGATTAGCAAGCCATAGTCCGAAAGAAGCAATACGTGTACGGATAAACATAAAGAAAACTCTAATATGATTATATATGTGACTCAGCTAGATCTACGGAAGTTTTATTTAGAACACATGTAATGCATTCAGATAAAAATGTACAAAATATATTAGAGAAAGGGAACTTATTGGTAAAGCTTTGTGCAAAGCCATCTGCGTTAGCATCAGGTATTCTACCACCACATAGCAATACTTATTAGTGTTGTGTTCCGGTTTGAAGGGCGAGTCAGTCAGTTTCACTACAGGTTCAAGATACATAACATCTTAGTTCCTTGGTAATGATAAAGATGTTATAGATGGTTAGTGGCACCAAATATAGTTAATATAATTTTATTTAACTTTATTAAACAGGAAGAGTTCAGTTCACAAGATCATGACATTACGTACTTTTCGAAGCACGGAAGTGTGAAATGGCCTTAAGAACTCCAAACCTACCTAGCTCCAACTGGGAGGCGAACACGGGTCCTCATCAACTCTAGCTATAAAAGCTGCTAGGGTCAACGAGACGGTTGAATTCACAAACTTTTAATGATATCTCTCTGCTAATTATAATAAGATAATAATTTTAAGTATCAACTTGAAAAAACATGACCTATTTTATTTTCGATTTGGACTGACATTTGGACTGAAACTTCCGTTGTATGTATAATAAGGTTAAAGTTAAGAAGTTGCATTTTTCAAATATCGATATTAACAAATGCGCGTCAGCTGAGCGTTTTTGACAGCGCGAACTTTGACATCTGTCATTTCCACAGTAATAGGTACAGTCAGGCTGTCAATATCCCACTGCTGGGCTAAGGCCTCCTCTCACTTTAGAGGCCTCAATACGGGTTGGTGGAATACACGTGGCTTAATTTCAATGAAATTAAACACATGCAGGTTTCCTCACGATGTTTTCCTTCACCGTCAAGCACGAGATGAATTATAAACACAAATTAAGCACATGAAAATTCAGTGGTACTTGCCCGGGCTCGAACCCACAATCATCGGTTAAGATTCACGCGTTCTAACCACTAGGTCATCTAGGCTTATACAGTAATTGGTATGAGATAATATTCGATTGTTTTTTTTTTTATCGATTGACATTATATTATTATAATTAAATATAATTAATACACATATTGAAGGTAAGGCATGCGAATTTATCTCTTCTATCATCAGTATTTTACATTTGAAAAAATTATTTAATATCGAATTAATATTTAACATAAAAAAACATATTTTTTGTATAGTTAATTATTTTTTTGCTTATTCTACATCTTGGAAAAAAATTTAAAGCTATATTTTTCATTAAACAGATTAAATAATATTATACTACCTGAATATTTAAATCGAAAGAACAATACTAATTAGATTTTAATCGAGCACGGCTAATGAACATTTGAATGAAAGTATATTCAGTAGAATGTTCGGCAATTTCATCGCAGATTATTAAGCTACTATTTTTGAACTGAATTTGAAAATTTCATTATTCGTTTCAATTACGGGATAGATGAAACAAGTTAATATAAATAGAATTTATCTTTTTTTTTTTATAGAATAGGAAGGTGGACGAGCATATGGGCCACCTGATGGTAAGTGGTCACCAAATGCCCTTAGACATTGGCATTGTAAGAAATGTCAACCATCGCTTATAGCTAATGCGCCACCAACCTTGGGAACTAAGATTTTATGTCCCTTGTGCCTGTAATTACACTGGCTCACTCACCCTTCAAACCGGAACACAACAATATCAAGTTTTGCTGTTTTGCAGTAGAATATCTGATGAGTGGGTGGTACCTATCCAGACGAGCTTGCACAAAGTCCTACCACCAGTCAAAGTCTGGAATTAATACCATAATTTATATACAATATATGTGTGATACAAGATAAATAACTTGCATACTTACATACACACATAAGACACACACAAATTGGTGCAGAAGATTAACTATCTTCTCAAAACCTTAATAGTTCTTCAAATTTTTACTAATAAATACCACCGCATTTATTTATTTTTTGTAACGCCAAATGAGGCAGTTCGAAAATCAATTTGTTTATTGATAGCATTTCGGAGAAGGTTTAATATACATAATAATATTAATATATAAATATTAGTATATAAGCTGCACATCGCAGTTTAACCCTTTGACTATTGACAAAACAAATGAAACAAGTTCTTGTTCATTGTTTATAATTAATATGACAAAATTGAACGTGTGTGTTAAAGTTTTCTAACCTTGACTTCTACCCTGGACTAGCAATTAGTATCTTTCATGGCAATCTTGTCATTAATGCACGCATGCACGGTCACAGGCTGCTTTGTTATTGTCTATATGCATGAATAGTCAAAGGATATATGAGATTTACTAGTCATCTACAGGATTGCTAGGTTTGAAGTCATTTTGTTAAAATTCAATTCAAGAAGATAAAGGTTAAGAAAAATATCTCTATATAAATAACTTAAACATTATTTAAACACAAATAAATCACTTTTTCTCATATTGGCAAATGGATCACCGGATAGTATGTGGTCACCACCACCCATAGACATTGGCAGTGTAAGGAATATTTACAATTAAGGCATCGCTCATCAATCTTGGGTAATAAATCGTTATGTTATTGGTTAAAAGCTCACTTACCCTTTAAATCAGAACACCACAATTATACAAACATACACAAGTATTACTCTTTGGCGGTAGACTATGTGGTGAGTGTTAGCTACCTACTACCAATTAAAATGACAAGTAACGTTGCAAATAAAAACTTTATAATGAATACTTATAAAATAAATTGTGATATGAATATAAACTTTACTATAATCATGTTATCTAGAGTAGTTGGATACTCAAATATCGAAGCAACGTAATGGATTCTACTCAAAGGGAGAGACATTTGCTCAGCAGCGACAAGATTAACTGGATTACGTATAATATTACATGGATCTCAACAGAAACTTGCGTTTCCAAACCTAGTCAAACTGGGTGGGTATGCTAATGGGTTTCCGTATGCTTGTTTTGCATTTATAATTCATTTCGTGCTCGGCGATGACATAAAATATCGTGAAAAAACCTGCATGTGCCGAAGAAATACTACTACATATGTATCCACCAACACTAACGTAGTGTAGTAGATTTAACTTTCTTCTAAAGATGTGGCCTTTGTTCAGATATTAAATATTTACGGACTATTCAATTTTCGTTACATACGTGTGAATTAATATTTTTCAAATCTCAAACAAAGTTAAACAATGATTAAACCAACATTGTATAAAACAATCGTTGCAAAGAATTATTAATTTTGTATATTAAATAAAAATATAGTATTCAAATATATTTACTAACCATTTAACTATATAAATAAACTACATTCTGAAACGGTGGTAGCTTGTTTAATTAAACTTGCAAAGTTTCAAAGGTACTTGTCAGAGCAGAATAATATTTTAGTCTTAATTTTTAGATCATAAAAAACCTAATGCTTTTATCAGACACATAATTCGATACAAAATAAACAGTTCAATTACATAAAGAGGTCTTATTATCTTATTATATATACCGCGTAATAAATTACAAAAGCAAATATTACTAAACCCTCTGAGCTCCGGCGACAAAACCTGTCACATCTAAAATACCCTCAAACCATTTCATGTACCTATTAAGAATATAAATGGATGTTTGAAATTATTATGTTATTATCAAAAGCCTTTGAACGAATTACATTGATAATAGTATGAATTAATATAAAAATGATATAAATTATTCGTCTATCAAGGTAGATCGTGTATCTGATAAAATATTTTAAGATCAACGATAATTACTATGTATTTTTATTTTATTTTAAATGGTTCACCTATTAGTCAACACCGGCAATAAGCAATGTCAAGAAATATTAAGCCTTACGTCATCATCAATTCTTCACAAACCTTGGATACTAAGATATTATTAATTCAATTGCTTCTGAGATCTAGTTCACCTCTTAGCAAAGCAGGCATGCAAATGTTTGAGCACCAGATAGTAAGTGCTTTTAAGCAATATAAACTGCTCTACAAATTCAAAGACTGAATATAAGATGTTATACACTTGTATAGTAACGCTGACTCACCATATACCGATACCAATGTTAATGCTCGCTGATAGACATACAAATGGGTTCACAAAGTGCTGCCGGATACATATCTCTTTACTGGTTTCTTTATGTCTATACCGGTTTCTTACACTCAATTTTCATGATACAAATCGCCTGTAAGATACTGTTTAAAGCAATAAGACCACTTATGTTGAGTTTTACACATTTTGTTTTTATAAGACTTTTGTCAATTTATTGTATGCGATCAGTCATTTAACTATATTATAAAATAAAATAAAGAATACCCAAATATGTTTTATGTTAGGTTTACTCGGTGGTATTGTGCAAGCTGGTCTTGGCAGGTACCACCCACTTATCGGATATTCTACCGCCAACTAGCACTACTCAGTATTGTTGTGTTCTAGTTTGAAGGGTGATTACAATGTTACTACAGACACGAGAGATGTAACATCTTAGTTCCCAAGACTAATGGCGCATTGGTGATGTAAGGAATCGATTATATTTCTAACCGCGTTAATGTCTCAGAATGACAAGAGAGCCGCCTGATGGAGAGCTTACCATCAGGCAACCCACTTGTCATTCTTCCTTCCTAATGTAATAAAAATAAAATTATCAACTAGTTTCTTATAAAATAGTTTTGAGTCAGTAATTAAACATGAACCTCTACGTTCTACAGTCATTCTTATTAGAAAAAAAAAACAACTATACATACTACCATAGAATAATTTGCTTACTTTTCTTATAAGTAAACAGCGAGGCACCATGCCTCGCTGTTTCACCCGGCTTCTTGATGGCTATTTAATATTTGCCTTTTAGTCAGAGCATAAAGATAAAAAGCTTATAAGCTTTCACAATAATAGGACTATCGATCGCAAAATTATTCAAATCGGTCAGGTAGCTGAGATTAGCGCAACCAACCAAACAAAATTTTCCTATAGAATAATAAACATTGTGTAATAGTAGTATAGTTATACAACACTTTGTCTCATTTTTACGAACGTCAAATTATTAATGAGAGAAAGAGATGAATGAGTTCCCTCGTTATATATTGATTCGGTGCCAAATATGAAAATATCTATAATAATTTATTAAGGATGCATTTACTTTATGGAGACGGAGAGTTGGTGCTGTAAAATTATCATACAAATATACCTTGAAGGCTAAAATGTCTTCTTACGTAAACTTAAGAAGACATTTTGGTTGAATCCTGAACACATTATGGATTAATCCAGAACATAAACAGACACTTTAAATGGAGTTTTACTTAAATCCTATAATTTGCATTTAGATGTACCGACAAACGGAAAAAGTAATATTTTTCTAGGTTTATATGTTGTTTTGCTTTTGATAAGAATATCATGCTGGTCTCTTAACTTATAACTTCCGTTATTATCATTAACTAGTGGTAATTAGCATCATAATTGATTGATTTCGGCCGCAACTGACATTCTTAGGAGATTAAACAATCTCTTCTAAAAATGTCAGATGTCAATATTATGAAGTCCTCCCGATGACCAGTCGGCCAATACTACAGTGCAAATGTCAGCTGTCAATATTAAGATGTCCTCCTGATGACCAGTCTGCTTGAATATTACAGTGCAAATGTGTATGTGCAAAGACTGGAACACTATTCCCATACTCAAAGTCATATGGGACGGCAATCCGACACGACCAAAGACAGTTCAAACAAAGGGCTACGAGTTAACACTGCCACCTTCCCGCCTTCGAGCTGACATTTATTGACCAGAACCTTTTTTTTAACTTTGAAAACTGTTTGCTTTCAAAGCTACCTACTAGAACTACGGTAGTAACAAAAAAGCAAATTGTTTTATATTAGTTATTTCTATCATGAGAGAAAATTAAAACTTTTTTATGATTAACGTTGAAACTTAATCATAAGTACCTACTTGTCAGTGAAGCCTCTTGATTAAATTAAACCTCGAAATTATGTACATGAATATAGTACTTATGACGTATGTAATAGGAACGAAAATACGCTATATCTCGTCTTTAGTAGAGGAAACTAAAAGTTCTCACGGGATGCAAGTTACCTAACAAAATGGTTTCACACGTAAGACTTAGCTAATGATAGTTCTCGTTTTAATAGAAATAAAACTCTTATATAAAACAACTGACGATACTGCTAAAATAGCCTAATAGCCTAGTTTAAGAAAATCTAATTTAAAATAAAGTAAAAGATATATTATAAGCAAAATTAATCTCATTGAGATAGTTTATATTAAGACTGCAGATGTTTGGGAACCTAAGTGAAATTCCCGGATCGGGCTAGTAAAAAATTAAGTTATTTTCCTAAAAAATGGAGTCACGGAGTCCTAACTCTAATACATTTATATATATAGAAACGAAGTATAATATAGTATATGCACCAAGCACACAAAAGCGACTAGATAGTAGGGCCGGAGATAACATAACATCGTCGCCGTCGAGCGTCGTGCCGTTTGCCGTCACGGCATATAGTCCATCTCAGAATGTTCTCAATAACAATAAACAATTTATTTTGGAGACAATTAAAGTAAAAATAAAAAAATAATTTCAATCCTTTTATACTTATCATTATTATAACAAGGATCACGTTTTTTTTAACGAGTATTCTAATGATAGCAAAGAAAGTATAATATTACAGGTCCTTTTGTATTTTGTTATTCTTAAAGTGATATAAATATAAAAATAGCTCTCTAACTTTGAACTTTTGTTTGAACAATTATAAGAAAATTATACTTGTGTTTTAAGTATGACAATAAAAAAATATTCTATTATATACTATATAACTTTATCGAGGTATCTGATATTAACAATATACTTTATATTGTTAATAGTCTTTGGATTAATAAACACGATTATTGATACTCTATTGCCGGACAAAGGCTTTCTCTATTTTTAAACTTGGAGCTTTTTTCACGATGTTCTGTTCCAGTCATAGGGACTTGTGGTTCATTTGAGAATCCGTTCATCATCTAATGTTATCTTCCTTCACTGCCGAGCACAAGATAAAATTAGAGTACAATTTATGACCTCATATAAGTTCAAAAAATATGTTACGACGGTGACAATGTGCAGCAGAGTGCTGCAATACTTTGGAACTAAGGTTACAGCGAGATTGCTAACATAATAACGTATGACGTGAAATACGAGCTGGAAAATGTTTTTCAAATAAGATTTCTCTTTGTTTCGCTAAATTGAAATTGTTTCTGATATATCAAGATGCAATTGAATACACATGTTACAAATGCTAAATGTATGTACTGTACTTGATCCAATTAGACTGTAAGAATTGTCGTACGTTAACAAGATTAAATTACAATAATTTAAAGATACAATCGGTTCTGGATTTAGATACTACCGAAAAGAACCGGCAATTCATTAGGTAGATATTCGTTCCCATTAATAAAAATACATAAGTGTAATAAATAAATACAATTAAATTATTATATATTCTAAATATTATAGTGTTATTTTAAATTGTTTTAAAAGTGTCATCCCAATGACATTAACGTATGTAAAAGTAACAAGACGAAGTAGCAGCCCGTAAATGTTCCACTGCTGAACAAACCACACTCTCAGCAATTTTCTGTGATGGCAATACTTCATTTTCTGTCATAAAAATAACCTATACAAGCCAGGATATAAGCAATCACTACTTAGATTACAATCTCTGTAAGCTTCCGTGATACGTGCACAGTGTTTTTTTTTTCAAGTAAAATCATCGAAAGCCACGGAGGTGGCTATCAAAAGCCCAATATTATTTTTGAAAACTTTTTGAAGCATTTTTGACCCAAAGTTTCACGTCTGTTACGTAACTTAGTTCGCGATTTATTTTCATATTTTTATTTCAAGAATACAACACAAGCTTTTTTTCTGTCACTTTAATGCATATAGTAAATCTTTTGTTGGGCAATGTATACAGTTTTACAAGATCTCAGAAAACGTCCAAACTACCTACTTCACTATATTTATAATCATAGGTTATATAATTATCATAGATTTGCACACTTTGGGAAGGGAACGATTGCTTCCCAGCTATTTATTTTACATTCTAAATTGTATACATAATAAACGCTTATAATGGTTCTTCTCAGATCAGGGTTTTTTTTTTAAATCGGTTGGTGGGCGGCCATGTAATCCACTTATAGGTAAGTGATCACTATCGTCCATTTACATTGACGCTATGAAGATATGAATCATTCCTTGCATAGCCAATGCGCCACAACCACTTTACTGGTGGTAGAGCTTTGTGCAAGCTCGTCTGGGTAGGTACCACCCACTCATCAGATATTCTATCGCAAAACAGCAGTACTTGGTATTGTTGTGTTCCGGTTTGAAGGGTGAGTGAGCCAGTGCAATTTCACGCACAAGGGACATAACATCTTAGTTCTGAAGTTTGATGGCGCATTGGTGATGTAAGCGATGGTTAACATTTCTTACAATGCCAATGTCTATGGGCGTTGGTGACCACTTACCATCAGGTGGTCCATATGGTACCATATGCTCGTCCGCCTTCCTATTCTATAAAAATAAAAAAAAAACATTGAGAAGTAAGATGCGACTCTATTTACACTGTCTCGCTCACTTTTCAAACTGGAACCCAAAAATACTAAGTAAAACTATTTGACGGTAGATAAGTGAGCCCTATCCTCCAAGTTACCACGAGTTTTTGACTATCAATGAATAAGTGTAACATTTCTATGTAAGAACGTAAAATTCACTTTAGTCACGTCAAAAAGTGGTAAGTGGTAGTGGAGTCCAAACGCGACGACGGCCTTGCCGGCCCACAAGATGCCTCTTCACGCCTCGTTTGAAGGAACCCGGGTTGTAAGAGGAGGGGAACACGTGAGCTGGTAAAGAATTCCATTATTTAGTTGTTGCGACAAATATCTAAACAAAGTCTCCTCGTTTATTAGTATACAATGGATGTTAAATGTTACTTGCGCATCATTATATTAAGAAATTTGAATTTGTTACAGTTATATAAACATTAATAATAAAATTCGAAGAACTGTTCTATTAAATACAAAAGTACTTAACGAAACTGTTCGTCCCAAATACAAAACTATAAAGACCCTAGAGGATATCCCTGAGGACTCACCTTTAAAAATAATCATTCAAGTGAGGCCGACAGAGACAAAGGAAGAACGTTACAACGACAAAAGCGCCCGTTATACCGAGCTACTTTATTTAAAGGGATAAAAACTTTTGATAAAATTATTTCGCTGACTGATATAACTGAGGCAAAAATATTTCATCCTATTTTTGTATTATATTTGGGCATTCTTAATTTGATTTATAACTTATTTAATTAAGTAAAAGTTGTTTTCAAACAGAAACAGTAGAACAAAAAGTTTTAATGAATCTTGTAAATCAGCGATTTTAATAACGATAATAATATAATAATAATTGTTAATATTGTAGTAAAAGTAACAGCCTCCTTTTGATGATGAATATTTGGATCTTTATCCACCACGCTAATGGAATGCGTGTTGTTCACATTTCATCTGACGCATGCAGCATCCCTAACAATATTTATTTATTGATATATATTATGAGTATTTTATATTTACATTTATTTATAAGTTTGTTTTAATCATATATTAATATTATTTTATTTATTATTATAGTACTACCTACCTCATATCCTATGAGTAATTACTTACAGCGTTGCCTGGAAGAGATCACTATGTAGCGATAAGGTCGCCAAAATTGTATACTACTTCTATTTAGGCTGTATCCATGTTTTGTATTTTTTTTTTTGTCGTTGTGGTGTACAATAAAGTAATTTCGCCTACCGCTGAGCAAGATATGAATCAATACAGACAAATTAAGTACATGAATATTGTGTCATGCTTGCCCTGATTTTAAACTAAAATCTTCTGTTTATAAATTAAAATCCGGTCGGTAAATTATAGTGTTTCCGTTTTAGTTGACATATTTTTGTGCACAAGTGTGTGCGCAAACACGAAAGCACTTATAATTCGACGTGGCGGCAATCCGACACGGCGGCAATCCGACACGACCGGAAATAGTTTAAGCGCAAGACCACCTGTTTTGTGTACTTTCTAAGGCACTTCGGCTGCTACTGAATAGGTCTGGATATAAGGTCCGGCGTTATATCTAGACACTACGCAAACGAAGCAGTCTAAAATGAATAATTGTTATACGTGATGATACTAAATGTATCTAGAAGGGGATCTCTTGGTCACGAACTCACGTCAGTATTGGTCTAGTGGTTGAGTCAATAAATTGATTCCGCCTGTTAAGTGAAGTCGTGCGACGCCAAATGAATGATTCGTGCTGGCTTTGCATATTGGTCTCGTGCGTTTGAGTGTTCGGTTCGGTTAATTTTGTACATCAAAGGAGGTTCTTCATTTTGACAATCGCAATTTTGCGCTGCACATCATGTTATGTTGTCAATTTATTTATGTAGATATTAATAAAATATAAGTTTGGATTAATTTCCGCAAAAGATAAAAAAGGATACAAATATTTAAATATGAATGAGTTTGTGTGTGTGTATTGTATTTTCGGCAAAGAATAGCAAACTTCTTATGATATATTATAGTTTACAAGTATCCGATAGAACCGCAATGCGACGATAGGAGATAAATTAGAAGTAGGAACAAAGGCTTTACGTGATTTCCGAGGTAACAGTAGCAACTTATTCTTGACACAAAAACCAAATAATATTGTACAGGTCCAACTCGGAATTCGAACTCGTTATCTGTTGCTGTATTAGCATACCACAAAACCAACAAAGCATGAAACTACAAATATTTAAAAAAAATATATTTTATTCTTAATAAAAAAATCGGAATTATGAACATACGAATATTATTATAACATTTGAGAACTAACCTCGGGCACAAAGATCTTATTAATAATATGCCATTTAATTAATATTCACATTTACAAATATATTTTAAATGAAGTGGAATATGTAACGAAACTTATTAGAAGTATATTCATTTTTAAATTAATAAAACATTCAATCACGATAATATTCAGCTTGTAACCCTCAGAGTGGAATACAAGCACGTTCTTAATGATTGTTTTGTTTTCGATGCAGACGCAGATTAAGAAAATATGGTTTTATATTCACAGTAGTAGTAGTTAGTAGTAGATTTTTTTTCACACATGGCCGTCTAATCAAAAACCAAGCAGAACTTGTACTATGGAAACCAGACAACTGCTGTATTACATGTATTACTTTTCTTTTGAAATACATACTTATATAGATAATTACACCCAGCCTCAGGAAAAACAGACATGTTCATGCACACAAATGTCTGTCCTGGGCGGGAATCGAACCCACAACCATCGGGGCGAAAGGCAAGTATCTACCAACCACGCCAATCGGCCCGTCAATATTATAAGGTCACGATAATGACTAATTTATTTTGTTTATTTATTTGTATCTGCACTGACGTGTTCTCCTTACCTTTGGCGTATCTTATCTTTAATTTATTTTCATGTTATTTTGTTGTACCTGCATGTTTATTTCCAGGCAGTAAAAATCAAAAGTCAAAATCTACGTTTTAGGCTTCAAAATAGATCGAGATATGGCTCATTGGCGAGGTAAGGAATGCTTATTTTTTCTTACCTCGCCAATATCTATGGGCAGTGGTGACCACTTACCATCACGTAGCCCATTTGCTCGACCGCAAATTAACTAATTGCTATTAACATAAAAAAGAAAGGCCGTAGATCCCAAAGCATTATAGTAAGTATTATAGCCAGAGTTTAAACGCAGGGTTTAAACTCTGGCTATAATACTCAGGCTATTAAAAAATATATATATATTGCATTTTTAAGATGACAAATTCGATACTAAATTGACTTCAAAGCTTATTTCTATCATTATATTTAATTTTGTTGTTTCTCGTTACTCATTATAGAATCTCGTAGCGCCTCGTAGCAAAGCGTAGCGTATATTTTACAAGGAAATAGTTGGCTCATTGATATCAACTTACAATATTAAAGTACACGATTTGTGTATCGTTTTAAAATATTTTGAATATTTTTATTTTGTTCTATATATGAAAATCAATGTATTTTCATTTGTATTCGGTTCTATACGGTTTTTGATACTAGCGTGACGGTTTCCTACTTATATTACGTTACGTTCAATGCTAGTATTGTACGTAACGTAATATAAATTGGGCGCGGATCGTATTGGATAATTATTGACAATAAAATATATTGGAATACATACTACTATTTTATTTATTTTGGATTACCAACGGTTATCATAAGAATTAAACAATAAACATTTTAGGTCAAAGCGTAAATTTTCATACTTAAATTTATGCAAAAAAATTATAATTAAAAAAATCAATTCGTAAATGTGGTTTACAATTACAATTTACTAAATATATAACCGTCGTATCGTATATATTAATAAACATTTTTTGTAATACTTAACTAAAAAATCTATTAAGCTCATATATACATAAAACTTATACCTGAAGATACAGCGATTTTGGAAATAAGGCTTAAGTTTATATTATTATTTTATATATAAGTAGTTACACTTCGCAGTTTGCTGCTTGTAATTTTGACTATTGACGTGACAAGCGTGAAATTAATGGTATTACTACAATATTACTCCTAACGGGCAAGCACCACTGAATTTTCATGTGCTTAATTTGTGTTTATAATTCATCTTGTGCTTGACTGTGAAGGAAAACATCGTGAGGAAACCTGCATGTGTCTAATTTCATTGAAATTCTGCCACATGTGTATTCTACCAACCCGCATTGGAGCAGCGTGGTGGAATAAGCTCCAAAACTTCTCTCCAAAAAGGGAGAGGAGGCCTTAGCCCAGCAGTGGGACATTAACAGGCTGTTACTGATACTTTTAACGAAAATATAATAATAAAGGATAAAACAAGTTAATAATAGATTACAGTTCTTATGAGCTATCAACTTAGTTATATCTTAAATATTTAATGCAATTTTATTTATTAATATATCTGATTTTTAGTACAAATATTTATATTACCTACCTATTAAAATAAAAATTTTCATAAAACGTAAATTAAAATATTTACAATTTCTGTTGTTCATATTACAATATTTCATAACACTATTTATAATTAATTAGGATTTGAATGGGTAAATTGAATGTTTAATTGATTTTAATACTAAATATAATATTAGAGTTATATTATTAATATCCTCTTTAACTTTATTCAGAATGCAATTTTTTGACAACTTAATTTGATTGACAATTGCCATGAATGTATTAAATCAATCAATCTAATAATTCTTTATTCAAGTAGGTTTACAGGGCACTCTTAAATCGTCATGTGACAGTATTGAATTAAACATAAAGCTACAACTGGCAGCGACAAGAAACTAAGAAGTTACTTATTTCATACTTTTAATAATTATATTTATGCGTATCTTGTTTGAATATCAACAAATATTAACTCCGCACTTTTTTACAATTTATATAATCTTGTGTTGTATAATATTCCTTATTTACCACAGGTTTTTTGACATGAGATTTAAGTTTATAAACTATATCATGAGTAACTAATTTAGTAATAAATTACTTTTTTACTAGATGTATCTGTTTTGTCTTCTCTATATCTCATGTGTTCTGATCGACAGTTAAAATAATAAATAGAATAAATGTTATTGACAAAATTTAGTTGAATAATATAATAACTAAACATAGTAATAATTTAAGTAAGCAGCCTGTAAAAATCTCACTGCTGCGTAAATGGTCTCCTCGATATAAGGCTTTTATTCCACCACACTGGTCTAATATGAGTTGGTAAATAAATATGAGGCAGAATTTCAATTTTCTAGTTCAAGTCTCCTAACGATATTATCCTTTACCGCCCAAATCCTAACGATATTATCCTTTACTACCCAAATGATGAATTATAAACGCAAATTAAGCACATGGAATGGAATATATGGATAATCACTCGAATACAACACACGTACTGTGTGTGTACTAGAGTACACGTACGTAATGGAGATGGACAGACCATTTATATGCAAATTTAATGATTATAACGACACAGAGCTGATGTGACTCTGTAAAGGTAACCGCAGACTTAGGATATTAATAATTACGTTGTTATAAAACTATTTACCTTTTATATCTACTATAAATTAAATGATATTTTATATATACATATAAATAAAATATTATATAGACTTGTATTGCTGTACACATACGAATATTACTTCGCTTTATGCAGTCGTACCGTAAAGTTATGTATCGAAATACTTTCTTCAATAAACTGACTATAAAAAGGAAAAATATTTATTTAAAATAGGCTCATAGTTCCATATTTCATATATAATATAATTATGTATATATAACTAATAATAATACAAATTTATACTTATTTTATGCTAAAAGCGATTTCAACTAATATTTGTTCCGTTCGTTGAACCTCAACATTTATACATCACGTTTTGTGGTAAATTATATGAATTTAATTATATATATATTTTAGTATAACTAGAAGGTAATAAACAAAAAATATATAAAAAATATATATATATAATATAATTAGTAGTAACATTTACATAGAACTGGTTGTAGGGCTTTGTGCAAGCTCGTCTGGGTAGGTACCCATCACTTATCAGATATTCTACCGCAAAACAGCAATACTTGATATTGTTGTGTTCCGGTTTGAAGGGTGAGTGAGCCAGTGTAATTACAGGCACAAGGGACAAAAAAAAAGAACAAAAGAAAGATAACTTTTTAAAAATTCGTTAAAATTTGATGTATGACATACAATATAATAAGACAGATATAGTTTTTTTTTTATAGAATAGGAAGGCGGACGAGCATATGGCCCACTTGATGGTAAGTGGTCACCAATGCCCATAGACATTGGCATTGTAAGAAAGGTTAACCATCGCTTAGATCATCAATGTTTCGTATAAAAGTTCAAAATGTTATCTCAATCGATAGTATGAAACTCGTTCATAATTCAGTCGACCTACACGTCACGGACAGGCGAAGTTATATAAAAGCTTTTGAAAATTGAACAACGTATAAACGGGGTAAGCGCTTTACCAATTGTTTGCAAGTGATTTTAACAAATGAACCTATTTTAATAAAAGCCTTATATTATAATATGATTGAAATATAATATTATAATTTTAAATTAATTATATTGTAATATTATTGAATTAAATATGGTAATCGTTCTCCACCAAATAAATGGTCTATAGACATTGGCACCGTAAAAAATATTAAGTTTTCCTTACATCAACAATAATAATAATAATAATATATTTCAAGTATCATGGACTCATTTTGTTAGTAATACAAAAACTTGTGTCTATGTTAGTACTTAACCTAAGGCTATCTAAAAAATATGAATATTTAGATATGTGAGTCACCTCTGCGCCATTCCATTAGAAATAGCGCAGCAGTGACCCACATATGTGCAGTCCAGCCTGCCCGCGATTAGTTTCAAGATGCTGTTGGTACTGTCCCGCACTCTGCGCACCAGGGCTCCACATCTTTTACGCATAGTAGTATAAAAACAGTCCACGTGTGCCTCCGCGAACATCCCTGATGCGCTACACAATCGGGGCAGCCCCATCAGCACCCTGAAAGCACATGCACAAACACAATGCGCCACCAATTTTACAAACTAAGATGTTATGTCCCTTGCACCTGTAATTACACTGGCTCAGTCGCCCTACCAACCGGAATACAACAACATATTTAGTACTTCTCTTTAGCGGTAGAATATCTGATGAGTAGCTGGTACCTCCCCAAATGGGCTTGCACAAAGCTCTACCCAAGTAACTCACTACACAACTTAAATTATAATAATACCTGAAACGTAAATCATTGCGCAATTGACGCTAGTTAAACATATTTTTTTATTTCGGGCTGCCTAGTTGTTTTTTTTTTATAACTAGTAACCTTCATGTCGGTTCTTCTCTTTAAATTACATTCATACTTAAAGTTACTTTTCGATCTAATAGGTTTACGTTTAATTAATCTTATAATTTGACGATTACATATATTTGGGGGGTCTCTGTACCCCGAGATACCGCCTAGGAATTGAAGGACCCCAGAGGTGGGTCAACCGTCAGGTCATCATGGTAGTATGCGCAAGAAAAACAGAGCGGACGAGCCGGCTTGAAAAACGCATTTATGCGTTTCCTTCGCATAAAGTGAAATCAAAAAATAAAATAAATGGCACTGCCTGACATAATATAACTATATATATGCTCTTAGTAGGTGAACTTTAGTTCGAGTAAATGTTACGGACACTGCACATACATAAATGCAATCTATAAACTTCGGTTTAAAACTGGAGCTGTTTAACGAGCAAGGCAATTTACATAAGGCTTACCACGTAAAACGTACGCGAACATAAATAGCTCTAGACATAAATGGCAGCGTATTTAGCGATGTGTACTTCGTAAATCTTTTCTGCTTACTTCGTAAATCTAAACCCTGTTAACGATAGTTCAGTTCTTATATACAGAGTATGTTATTTGTGTATGAGTCTATATTTTTTTAAATCTTTATTTAACTGAGTGGTTGCTTATTACGTTTTTCAAATAAGAATCTATAACCTGTTTTTCTCTTGTATGTTTTGGAAGCAGTCGAGTTCACCTTTCTTATTTTTTCATGTGTTTTTGTGTGTTCAATGACTTTTCGTCATGAGGCCATTGAAGATATAACTTGAGTAATTTAAAATTTAATACAATATTTGGGAAATTGATAAGGACTCATTCGATAAGGTTTAGTCAGTTTTTGATTCATTGCAAATACAATATGGCGGTTAAGAACCGTCCTAATAGTTCGCATGGGGTCATACACTCGAATAATACGTTGCCTTTACCTAGCTTTCGACATTCGAATATTTTTACTAATCCGTTTTTTGTAATCTTAACCGATCAATGTGATTCGTTTCTCGTCCAGCCAACGTGATATTGATGAATGAAACTGTGTCCTGTTTATGGTACATCTGTATTTTTCAAATTCCTATACATTTTAGGCTTTGAAGTATGTACGATTAGAAGAATCGACGAAGTTTTCCAAATGAATTTTAATTTAAATGAAAACGAAATGAATAAATATAAATGAGCGGAATATAATATTATGTTTTTGTTTATCTGATTAATCTAATCTGAAGAATTCTAATCCTCACCAAATTCTGCAGTATGTTTATCGTGAGATAATTAACCCCACCTCGTCGCTGGCAACAATTAATGTCTATATATAATACTTCGTTTAATTATTAAATACATTTAGCAGGATTAATAACTAGTGAATTAAATTTATCTCGAGAAATTCTGACATAGCGATACAGAATATAAAATAGTCATGTTATATTTTATGTAAACAATTTAATTTACTGAAAAACCTTTTACTTACAGTAACAGCCTGTAAATGTCCCACTGCTGGGCTAAGGCCTCCTCTCCCTTTTTTTTTTTTTTGAGGAGAAGGTTTTGGAGCTTATTCCACCACGCTGCTCCAGTGCGGGTTGGTGGAATACACATGTGGCAGAATTTCAATGAAATTAGGCACATGCAGGTTTCCTCACGATGTTTTCCTTCACCGTAAAGCACGAGATGAATTATAATTACAAATTAAGCACATGAAAAGTCAGTGGTGCTTGCCCGGGCTTGAACCCACGATCATCGGTTAAGATTCACGCGTTCTTACCACTGGGCCATCTCGGCTATTTACTTACGATACAGTTTTAATATGTAATAAACAGCAAGTCTTTTGACCCCAAGCCCGTCATAAAACCTTATTAAGTCCGTAATTAAATAAAAAATAGCTTTGAGATGGCATCCACATTAACATAAAGTTGCGTTACAGAATCCATTAACGTTAATAAAACGAAAGTGGATCAAGAATAATAGTACATTTTACAAAAATATTTTTTACCAAACACAAACCTGATTTCAAAAAAATCCCTGATTACCTATAAAATGTCAAAGTCTGATAGTAATAAAATTAGGATGGGACGAACTACTGAAGTCTGAACCCAACGCAAGTAGGGAGAAGTTCCCCATAACCCGGTTCCCTTAAGTCCTTAACTAAGTTTAAGCTTTACCAAACAATGGAGCACTATAAGCTAATAGCATATAACAATTTATCAAAATTTTCACTATGAAACAAAGCCTATAAATAATTAATGTACCTATCTCATACCTATAATACTACTTTACATATAATCTGAAAATCTATGTCACTTGTCAAACAGGTGACAGTTGTCACAATTTCACGTTTGACGCTTCTGTCATTATGAGTGACGGCTGTCTAACAAACACGGGTATAACTTTCTATAAGAGCACCTGCGTTAGCGCAGACACTCGTGCACTATAATATGTCCTGCGCAGTTGGCTAATCTCTCTTGAGGTTGGCCGCCGTGGCAGAATCAGTCCGTAGAACATTATGTGCACAGATTTTGTTGTTTCAACTTACAACTAAAATCCATGACAAAAAACTCTTTTAACACTTATTTTACAAACAATAATTTCGATAAGGCTAAAATTTTAATAAAACTAAAACATACCTTATTCTGTATTCAATTGTATAAATGAAATAAATTAAAAATAAATTACCTTCGTAACAAGCTTACATAGCAGTATATAGCGTTTACACGCTCTTCTTAACCAAAGAGCTATAACAAAGAGCATTCTAGAAATCTCATCTCAAATAACAAACATTTAAATGCATTACTCCCCATTCACGTAGCGTGGGCGATTACATAACATGACCATTGCTTAACCTCATAGGTACCCTGAATATATAGCATGTTAACTCCAACATAGCTTTTCATTAACATGGCAATAAAAAAGAACGACCGACGTGGGTTGGCTTTTATTTCATATATACATGTGTGTATTACTCGCAAAAATTGACGCCAGCTTCAAACGTCTCTTTGAAATTTAAAACAGTTATTATGAAGGCAAAAGGCAATTTTGATACATACGTTCCGCAATTTTTAATATTCTATAACTATCGATATATAAATTTAGACGAAACGAAAATTGTTACTATTCCAGATTAGTTATTTTTAATTCGGTTTAAGGTTAAAATTAACAAATTCATCTTTATGTTATTATAAAACAAACTTCAATTATGAACTAAATTAACTTTATTATAATTCAAATTTCCATATGAAAATGTACTCCTAATAATCCATTTATAACTTAGCATATTAAAATAAAATAATAATTAAGGAAATTCCTACATTTGCACAAATTATAAAAAAACATTTAATGTCTCGCAATTTGCAGTCACTAAAAATAACCAAACACGATTTGCACTTCAATTAACTACCTTTGTGAAAGTATAACTCATTATCATACTATTCCTAACTGGTGCTATAGAACGTTATTTCCAACATAAACTAACACACGCTTTGAAGCTTAGAAGCAATTTCTAGACACTACCTTTGATTAAGCAATTTATAATAAACTAACGGTACAACATGACAACGTTGGCGTAATATTGGAATTTCTTGTTCATGCAAGAATAATATAAAATGTAGTTTAAATTCAATTTTTATTTACATAATAAATATTTTCGTTGATAATAAAACTACAAAGAACCTCTGTACAAATCATTACCCCGTGGTACGAATTCTAATAGTACTCCACCTTTAAATCACAATTGCGATTCCTTGGACAAAAAATAGATTGACCCTCCTGTCACCAGTGGAGCCAATAAGACATTAAATGTTATATAAAGTACAATCTTTAAATATATATAAATGGAATTGTCGTAAACGGCGTAGGATGCTTAATATTAGCTGTCTTAATGTTTTGTATCGCTCACTAGTTGTATGTAACAAACATAAACATTGTCGTATTTTAGCAGAAAAGTTTTGACTTTAGCGGGAATATCATTAATATCACATAATAACTATTTAACAAACTAATTTCAAAATCGTATTTTAATTGATGTTACGACTACGTATAAAATTATGCATTCTGTTACAAGTCCTTCTCTTGCACGTCGTTAAGCAGTTAGATGGATGGATGAATGTTTTATTTCCAACGAATTACTGGCTTACTTTGTGTCATCAGTTCATTGAATCGGTGGTATGTCGACTTCTCGATGACTTCTCGTTCACCTTCTGTCTTTCCATCTACAAGAGCCCATTGCCACCCTCATTACCATGTCTTCAAACTTCGAATTTCGTTCGAATATAGAATTTCATAATTTCACTGCAGCGCTACCGGATTCTAATTCAAAAAAAAAAAATACATGGCACAATCAACTTTCAAAGGTTTTAAGGTCACTAACAGACTGAGCAACGATTCTATATATATATACATATATAAGTGATGAATAATTAAGAATATTTATGTGACGTATGCACACTGTTTCTTTAATCTTTCATTATTATAATTGAACCGTAAATAGCTCATTTATAATTTTAATTATGTAAAGCAAAGAATTCCGCATTCCAGTTTCCACTGAAAGAGAAAATTATAATATTAAAGAGAATTAATTAAATTTAATCTAAAGTTACAATTACATCCAGTTTTCCTGATATTTTTTTATTTTAATGTCATTTTACACCTCCTCTTAAATTAATTGTTTATTAAACTTTCTATCTTAGATTCATTATGTTTTATCAATTTAACATTACAAAAATCTTATTTAATTTCAAGTCGTTTGTAAAGATATTATCTGTCCTATTCTAATTATTGTATTTATATAAAATATCTTCTTTTTATAATAAGGCAAAGGTAAAAAAATTAAGTACATTTCATTTAACCTTTATCTCCTGTGTTTGACATCTGATTTTCCTTTTTATTTATTTGACAGATATAAAATAATTTAGAAATTAGAATAATAAAAAAGGCGACTAGTTTATATAATCGAACATAAAATGATATTTGTTACATATTCATGTAATATATAACTTAACGTTATTACCTAGAGCTCGAATAAGTGCGACTTGGAATAAACCCAACTATCCTTAAGAGAAAATACCATTTCCCCAACAGAGGGATGTTAACGTTTGTTACTGGCTGTATAAGACTTACTTTTTAATATGATTATATCTTCCTTTTATATATGTATGAAAGAATGAATATCGAATTACTGACATATCGAGGTAACCTTATATCTGAAGGGTACCCTAAAGGCTTTTTATATCAAAGGTCGACAAAGGGACTCTGTCAAACAACCCACTTATACTTGTTACACAGAATAAACGTGTTATTCTAGTACAGTATACGTTATTTATTTATGATTAAACTTTATTTAAATAATACAGATATTTTTATTATTTTTTCGCAGAAAGTTCCTTACAAGGAATGCCAAATAGGAAATTTGGGCGGATGTCGGCTATTTAGGTTTTGACAAAATAGGTTGTAAGACAGTTTTAGTCTAATAAAGAAATATGTTTAAAAGGGTGGTGATAAATAACTAAAGTAATTTTAAACTGAAAATATTGCTTTTCCTTTTATATATGTAAAGTAATAATTGTAACATTTCATTAATGTGTGATAAGCTTGCATTGATACTGGCATTTAAGTTTTGTGTAATAATTCATGTGAAAATTAAAAAAATTTAGAAATGACATTTAAAAAAAATATTTAATGTTTTAAAAAAAATTATTTAGTAAAAAAGAGTTATAAAGAATTGTGAGGAAAAACGGAATAATTAATTTTAAATGTCGTTTCTTTGGGTATTATTCTTTTTAATATAAAATAATATTAAAAAGAATAATAAAAAACCTGCTAATATATATATATATATGTTATCTAAATATCCAAGGAATACATCAGTAACAATTGTATCAACATATTCTTTACAGTTTTCACCTGATATGACCCGATTTGACGAGCCGGTTGGCGTGGCTGGTAGAACACTTGCCTTTCACGCCGAAGGTTGTGGGTTCGATTCCCACCCAGGACAGGCATTTGTGTGCATGAACATGTCTATTTGTCCTGAGTCTGGGTGTAATTATCTATATAAGTATATATTTACAAAAGAAAAATAGTATATGTAGTATATCAGTTGTCTGGTTTTCATAGCACAAGCTCTGCTTAATTTGGGATCAGATGGCCGTGTGTGAATAATGTCCCAGGATATTGTTATTATTATTTATGCAAAAATAAATATGTATGCCAATTTTTATAGTAATCCTTCAAAGTCAAGTCTAGAAAAGTCACCAACATTCATTTTCATATTAATGTACTGAAACCATAGCACAAGCTTTGTATAACCTTAATTTGGGATCAGATGGCCGTGTGTGAAAATGTCCCAGGATATTTTGTCCACTAGCGCTGTTCCTCTAACAGTTATGCTGATTTGATATCTTCACGCCATATTAATAATTAATATATAAACATATACATTAAGATTAAAATTTATAATATATATTTTTCACGACGAACAATCTGTTTTCGAAGAAACCAATAAGAAATGTTCCTCTCACTCATCAGATAATTTTTATGTCGTAACATTTGATACAATTTCAGCCTTCTCGAGGGACTCTATCGATTCGAGTGTTTTATTTATTTACCTAGACCGAGTCGAATTTCCCTAGTGATCGTAGTGGATTTGACAAATTGGCCTCCATGTTTGTTACGCTATATTGGCCCAAGATGGTATTTATTATTAAATTGTTGGACAGCTTTATAATCAAAACTTCTTTTACGATAATGGATTTTTTTTTAAATATTTCTTTTTATTATCGTATCTTTAACTCTTGATAATATACTTCTTAATAAATTAAAATATAGTATACTAGCTTACGTCCACGGCTACGCCTGTATGTGGAGGGGCGGGTGTCAGGTAACAGATATGTTATATACAAGATAAAAGCTATCCTTATTCCAAATTTCATTTAAATCTAATTTTTCCGTGAGAGAATAATAAAAATCCATCCATTCTCACATACTTTCGCGTTTATAATATTAAAAGGATACTAGGAAGCAGTAATGTAGGATAAGATAGGATTTTCGTGATTGTGACAGTTTATTAAAGTTAGCTAAAAACATTATTAAGATTTCATTAAATAATCTAATAAAATGTGAAATTTGACCAAAGATGCCTTCAAACCCTGGCAAGAACCACTAATTTTTTATGTGCCTAATTTATATTTCTAATTCATTACGTGAAAGAAAATATTGTGAGGAATCCTGCATAAGTCGGATGATATTCTTTCAAATCGAAATTAAAATCTTTTTTATTCAAATGTAATTTACAAGTGCTTATGAATCATCAAGCGCTACCACCGGTTCATAACGTAGATTCTATCGAGAAGAACCGACAAGAAACTCAGTAGGTACTATTTTTATACATAAATACAAATTCGTATCAATTACGTACACTTAGTTCATGCAGGAGATCCAGCAATCATGCAATCCACGCATTTTTATCAGACAAATATTCAGTAACAGCTTAAATATTTTTCCACCAATCGCATAGGAACAACGTAGTCGATGAAGCCATTCATTTTGTTTTTATTACTAGTCGTATATTTTTAACAAATGTTCGTCGAGTATTATTCATAGATAATAATTTAAAAAAGTAAAATCTCGTGCAGTTGCATCAGAGGCAGAGGACAGAATTTCCATTCCGCTCGTGACTAAGGCCGACGAAACTGTCAAGCGATATAAGAGAAGCGGTTCAAACCGGAATAAAATTTAAAAAATGGATATTTATTTGTCTCCGTAGTTCGTTCTCCTACACAGTTTATGTACCTAAAATGTCAGTATTTAACCGAGAGGAGTATTTTATATAAAAGGACCGCTTCAGAGTGGTTGCGAACTCTGTTCAATAATATTTGTACTGAGACTATTGTTTTTTCTATTCGAATGTAAAAATTACATCGGTTGTTTTTAAAATATAAACTGGATCAAGACTCTTGAACGTTATAGAATTTTTTATTTTCAAACATAAAAGTTAAATACTGGTTTTATTTGTTATTAAAACAAACTAATTTAAAAAAAAAAGTTTCATTTAAAGAAATACAAAAAGAAATTAACAGATGAACACATTTCGTATCTCAATTGTGAAATGTGGTGAACGGAATCACGGTGATACGCCATTTTGATGTTAAAACCCATTAAATTTTATAATTATAATAGTCATTATCGCATATCACTTTCTGACAGTTTTCAAGCGTTCTTGCAGAATAGCCTACAGGTCGGAAAACTCGTAACAAGTAACACCATTATATATGTACATACGATCCAAGGTTATTATCTACGAAATTTTGGAGCATATAAAAAGTAGGGTAAGCCTGTTTCCCGTTTTACGAGACACGTATCACAGTATCTGGACTTTAAGGCTTTTTGTTACGAACTGCGATAAAAAACTTTATAAAACAACAATAAAAATGATTGCTCTTTAGTAACTTTGGATATGCTGTGCACTTTTTAGTTTGACGATTTTCTAGAAATAATATTTACTATGAAAAATAAATTTTAGTTGCCACACTGGAAGTTTTTTAAATGAACAGCCTGTTTCTTTTTGTTTCTAATTTCAAATTATATGTTTTTTTTGCATTTGAAACTTGACCGGACATTTCACTTAGTGTTGTCACCCACACATCCCATATCCTACCACCAAATATTAATACTTAGTATCGGTTTGAAAGGTGATTGACTCAGAGTAGCTACAGGCACAAGGGATATAATATCTTAGTTCCCAAGGTTAGTAGCGCATTAACGGTGATGGGATGAGTAGTATTTCCTACGACGCTAATGTCTATGAGCGGTTGCCACATACCATCAGGTGGCCCATTTGCTCGTTAACCTATAATATAAAAAAATCCTTGGAGTAAAAGTGCAAAAAATATGTTATATAGCACCTTATTTGTGCCGCTTGCAATTGAAACCTTGGAGTAATAATGAAAAAATATGTATATTTCATCTTATTGTTCCGACCGCCTGCCGGCTTGTTGATTTTTCATCCATACAATTCCCCATCGAATCGCAATTAATCGGAAACATTGCTAGTATTCTTGCACTATTGATATCTTGCAGTAACTACCTAACATAAAGTTTAAGTATATATTAAGCGTATATATAGTTTATCAATTAATTTGTCATTTAAAATTGTTTTTTAAGTTTGTAATCAAGTCACACATCACTATAAAATCTTCAAAACTTATGATGCTATGTGATAACGGCCAAGAACTTCGCCTGCGTTGTCGAAGTCTAGTTCTTAACAATTGTTTGTAAATCGCTTTGATTAATGCCTATATTTTATATATTACAAATTAGCCAATAAATATTGATTTAAAACATACATATTTCAATAAGGATTAATAAAAATAAACGCATTGTTGATTAATTTGACGTTATAGATAAAAGACGCTTTCTTTTAATGGGAATTTATTTTAAAACATCATCTTTAAATCATCATCATGTACCGATCTCACGCACCCATTAACCCATTACAATAACTTACGCTGACGCCATCTGACGCTCGAAACCTTACGCTGACGTCATCTGACGCTTGTAACTCTCGGTAAGTCTACCGTGTACCGAGAGCTAAGTAATGCCTAAGAATAAAAAGCTTGTGCTATTTAAAAACTATTCGTAATAAATCCAAAGCTTGAGTGACTATTTCACTCTGGAGCAACAGATTATCCGAGCTAACACTTGAAACGAAGATTAATTGCGTTGTTTCAGTGAAAAAGCTGTTTGCAGCCATGTCACGGCAGTTTTGAGTCCAAATAAGCTTATTTGGACTCAAAAATTTTTGCCGTGGAAATTTGTTGCTCTGACATCTATTAATGATTGTTTGTTTAAAACTTGTAATAGAAGATTTTCTTTCATAACATGAATAATATATTATGTAATGTAAGTTTATTTAAACTGTCAAGTGCGAGAGAGAATCTCATGTTCTCCATGAGATTCATTATATTAATAGAAAATATAAAACCATTATTTTACTCCTTAATTAGAAATGTTACGACCGAAGTTTTTATAAAAACAAGCTGTAAATTATTTAACTTGGTCGCAGGCCTTTGGGCAAACTCGTCTGGGCATCCATTTCAGATATTCTGCCAAGCTAACTTGAATACAACTATACGTATTGCTATTTCATAAAAAAATTATACCATTTTGTACTATGTATGTTTATATTGTCAACAGCAATTAGCTTAAAATTATTTTTAAACCCAAATCACTAAATATAATGCAGAAATAATGTTCTCTATAATATTATTGAATTTTCGACGAATTATAATATCAATATTAATTTCATGAAAAGCAGAAGAATTTTTAAATGATTACAGATACCAAGAATTATTCTTCGATCAATCAATCAATCAACAGCCAATCATTGTCCACTGCTGAACATAGGCCTCTCCCAAGGTGCGCCAAAGCTCCCTGTCCTCCGCCTACCGCATCCAGTTGGTGCCCGCCACCCTTTTAAGGTCATCGGCCCACCTGGCTGGAGGGCGCCCTACGCTGCGCTTGCCGATTCGCGGTCTCCACTCTAGGGCTCGTCTGCTCCAACGGCCATCGGTCCTACGACATACGTAACCAGCCCACTGCCACTTCAGCCTGCTAATTTTGCAAGCTATATCGGTGACTCCGGTTCTTTTCCGGATAATCTCATTTCTGATCTTATCCTTCAAAGATACTCCGAGCATATCTCGCTCCATAGCACGCTGAGCGACTTTGAATTTGTGGACTAGTCCCGCAGTTAGTGTCCACGTTTCGGCACCGTATGTCATGGCAGGTAAGACGCATTGGTTGAAGACTTTCGTCTTCAAACAATTATTATATATAATATATAAGAATTATTCTTGGTATAAGTAATCTATTTAGTTGGTTATGAAAGTTCAAAGAATTCCTTTGTGTAATGGCGTCAATTGATATCGAATTTCCTTTCCAAACCTTTGACAATACAATCCGCAAGTGGGTGGTTGAAAAACATTCGCCTGCGTAGCTGTTTCCATTTCAATAAAAGATAAAAATCAATATTTTGCTCGTATTAATAATAATAATGTCCTCCAGACCGATTTCGACCTCGGCAACCAATTTCAAGAGAGATTAGCCAACTACGCAGGAAATATCATAGTGCACAAGAGTGTGTGCAAGCACAGGTGCACTCTCTACTCTCTAACTCTCATAACCCATGCATCATAATTTAATTACAGGCACAAGGGACATGACATCTTAGTTCCCAAGGTTGGTGGCGCATTGGTGATGTAAGCGATGGGTAACATTTCTTACACTGCCAATGTGTATGGGCGTTGACCAACGTTACCACTTACCATCAGGTGGCCCATAAGCTCGTCCGCCTTCCTATTCGATAAAAAAATATATATATATCCGATGGGATGGCAATCCGACACGACCGAAAAGAGTTCAGGCGCAGGACCAACGGCTTTACGTGCTTTCCGAGGCACGGGAGTGAACACACTAGCAACTTCCAGACTCCGGGCTGCTACTGAGAATTAAATCCAATAACTAAACTAAACCCAATAACTTTTTATTGGCCCGACCCGGGAATTGAACCCAGGACCTCCGGGTCTACGGCCTTACATCAAGCTACCAGACCAACAAGGCAGTCAGTGTTCTTATTATTAGTAATATTAAATTCAAAATTTATATTAATAAAATAATTCATTACGTCGTATTGGTATTACAGTACATAGCTTACAAAACCTTTTTTTTCTCAGGTAAATTAAATTTAGCAAGCAAATGTTTTTCAACCACCCACTTGCGGATTGTAATGACAAAGGTTTGCAGGAATTCGATATCAATTGACGTCATTACACAAATGGATTCTTATATAAAACAATGTCAATAGTATAAGAAATAACGAAAATTATTCTTTATAAATATCAAATATATTATACGCTCGATAAACACATTGATAAAATAATTTACGACAAAACATAACGTATAAAACAGTTGATAAAACAGTTGCTAGAACGAACTATCCCGCTATATAAGGTAAATCCTTAAAGTCACACACACAGTCACACACATCGTCTGTATCTAATTATGGTGTAAATCTTCTAACTTAAAACATTAAAGTAACTTAAATGGAAGCGTGATATGAGTCGCTTAAAATCTCTTTCTCTTGTCTTACAATAATGTGATATAAGAAAAGCAACAAGCAGAAACTTAGCTTTTTCCCCATCAGCCTCAGGGGTTTTCAAATGCAAACAAAACAATGCCTAAAAGACCGTCATTTATCTTAGTCATGACAGTTCATATTACTCTCTATCTATAAAACAACATACAATAAATAAACAGGCTTCCAAGGATAATTGTGGTGGTGTACCTTTACAAATATATTTAAAAAATGCGTAGAAAACATTAGTATTTAAAAAAAAGTGTTTTAATCATAAATTGTTACTGATAAAAATAAGGTATTATTTATATTAAGTAGCGTAGGGCTACGAATAAAGAACTCCTCAATTAAATGTAATAATATTATATTTTCTAATAAATAACATTATAACTAAGCATGCTAATATAACGACTATATTATATTACTGGTGGTAGAGCTTTGTGCAAGCTCGTCTGGGTAGGTACCACCCACTCATCAGATATTCTACCGCAAAACAGCAGTACTTGATATTGTTGTTTTCCGGTTTGAAGGGTGAGTGAGCCAGTGTAATTACACGCACAAGGGACATAAAATCTTAGTTCCCAAGGTTGGTGGCGCATTGGCTATGTAAGCGATGGTTGACATTTCTTACAATGCCAATGTCTAAGGGCATTGAGGACCAGTTACCATCAGGTGGCACATATGCTCTTCCGCCTTCCTATTCTATAAAAAAAACCTGATTGAGAGTCATTCAACTAGCAGAAACTGGTATAAGTTTCCACCCGCGCCTTCTTCCACGGGTGGGGTGGTAATATTAGATACTCTACATCCTTTTATGTACCACTGACAGCATGATCATCATGACCGGTTGAGTAGTTAATACGTGAATGAGTAAAAAACACACACACGCTATATAAGAAATTATTTTGAATTGTAGGCTCTAATCGAGTCATGTTTTTTTAAGAGTAAGTAATAAAGAGAAATATAGTTATGTATCTTATTATGTATGACAAATCTTTACGACTCTATACCGTATGAAATATATGTTTACTTATCCCGAATAAATAAACATCGATCGATTCCACGCGTACGAGATAATGCGGAGTTCACAAAGCGCAAGTTTTAATCGCATTTTTCTGTAGTCAGTCCTAATTAAGACTTTGCTTCAAGTAAATTAGATAATGACTTGGCCTTTATTAACGAGACTAACGAAAAACGACTGTATTAATTATTAGAACTATAATTACTTTCTGATTTTCTAGATGAAATAGGAATAGTGGTAAGTTTTTTCTTTTAATTACAAGCTGCTCTATATTTTCACCGTAAAATGCTATCACCATTTTGGGCGTACTATCGTAGAGATGTTACATAGTCTATAACTTTTGCCAAAAAATGAGCTATAAAAAGAATTTTTAAATTTTTAAATTAAACTGTTAGATCCTGGGATTAACTCGTTCAAACAAACAAACTCTTCAGCCTTATATAAAAGTATACAACTTAATTATACAAGAAAAAATATATAGAGTAAAGTTTTTATTTTCAAATAAAAATTGCCAGATGTAAAAAAATATATAAAAAGGGAGCGGGCGACGTGGCAGAAACATTTTAACAGCTTCAGCTTTATATAACAGATAAAAGAGATGCAGTCAAATGGGCAAGCTAATATTAAAAAGTCACTTTTACCTATTGAAATTTGCATTATTGAAGAAGTATAAGTAAAACATTATATATACTTACAAATTATAATCCCTTATTGCTTACCTACGAGTAACACGCTGGGTCCTTTGTGTCTGTAATGATACTGCCTCACTCAGCTTAGAAACTGTAGTAATGCATTGTTGGTGGGCATTGCAGTAGTCTACCACCGTTGTAGATCACAGTCCACATTACTATATTATCACACATATTATTATATTATAAATAAAAATTCTAGAGCGTAATTCAAACGTTATTTAAAAAACACATATTTAAATATGTAAATGTGAAAGCAGCGTAATGAATAAATACGGTTCACAGCTGAGGATTTATTTGCACCCAATTTCACTACAGATTTCGCTCGATCGGTGCCTGTTTTAATTATGTCTGTGGGATTGTGAACTGCGAAATATTTGATATACATACACGATAAATATTCGATATGATGTAATTTGCAAATGTAATCGGGTTTTCGTTGGACAATTTAACCATTTGTTGAACGCGTTATTGATAGTTGCGTTATCGTTCTCGCTTGTGTGATTGTTTTTCTTTAAACATTATACAAATATGCCATTTGGTTATGAAAAGGCACCAACTTTTTTTATAGAATAGTAAGGTGGACGAGCATATGGGCCACCTGATGGTAAGTGGTCACCAATGCCCATAGACATTGGCATTGTAAGAAATGTTAACCATCGCTTACATTACCAATGCGCCACCAACCTTGGGAACTAAGCACTTGTGCCTGTAATTACAATGGCTGTACTGCTGTTTTGCGGTAGAATATCTGATGAGTGGGTGGTACCTACCCAGACGAGCTTGCACAAAGCTCTACCACCAGTACCTTAATATCGTCAAAAAATTTATTTTATATATTTACCTAAATATAATCGATATTTTTTATAAATATAATAAATATATAACAGCTACCAAATTCGTTTAAAGAAATATACAAGAACTGCATAATAATAGTCAGTAAATATCCCATTACTGATCAATAGTCGCCTCCTCTCCTCTCAATGAAGTTTTGGATCTCATTCCAGCACGCTGCTCGAGTTTTGATTGGTACACATGTAGCATTTTGCAGAGCTCCACGCGGATCTACTTATTCGAGCCAATAAGTTATCTCGACGTAAAGAACTGTAAATATAAACTGAATTGAATAAAACATCTTACTTATAATAAGAATGTATGTGGCCTTTAGGGTTCTTAATTAAAAGTGCTGCTTGGAGAATACGATCATTTACTACGATGTACAATAAGACACTCTCTATTCTGGGATACCTAGGTTACATTATATGAAATTAAGTTATACAAAGATTTTGTAAAGTAGTAGACACGATATAAACATAATAGAGTTCTCATAAAGTCCATCTTCCAGGCATACATAACTACCTAAAAAAATACCTAAAAAACGTGGTGGGACCCGTGTCCCGACTAGATGCGTAAGATGTAGAATCGGGACCTGTGCGCACCTCGAGAGTTACCTATGTCCAGTAGTGGACTGCGATTAACTAAATAATGTTTTTATCGTAACTTGTATTTTATACTTTTTTATTTACAACAATGCTTACAGCTAATTAATATATATCACAAAGGACGCCCCCGTTGTTAATTTAATATTTCTTACATTAAAACATATAAGCATGATGATATATATTTGACGCGAAAAATTTCATAATTAAAAAAATATACTTCACCTCTAATTTCATTTTACAAAAAAAAAACTCATTTTCATTAGACTTTGCTAAAGTTTCTCCGTAATACCGTAAGTGCTGTGAATTACGCTTTAGGGTCATTTAAAAGATTTTCGCTGAATCTTCCTAATGGCCCTTAATATAAGTCCCTTTTATAAAATTACTCCCTGTTTCAAAGACCTACACTAACAGACGAGTATGCTTTATTTACAAGTAATTTTCTTTAAATCAATTTAAGTGTTTTATGTTTGTAAATTTTATAATATTTTCTTGGGGGTTTAAGCTTGCTTCATACTAAATTTAATTAAAATCGATTTAGTGGTTTATCTATTAAAGCGCACAGGAATATCAGACAAACAGAGTTACTTTCACATTTATAATATTAGTAATTCTTATTACGTCATTTCTCATGCTCAGTATAACAAAGAAATTTAATAAATATACCTACTGTGTGCCGGTGGTACGCCTTTGTGAAGATCTTTCATGGTGGGTACTATCTATTCATTCGTTAATTCACCGTTAAACAACACTTGTAAATATTTGTACCACAAACCAGAATATGTTATAAATAAAAATATAAAATAGCCAATCATTCGCTTCGATTTCATGTCTCAAGACAAATATTTGCATAGGACGAAATTTTTTGTCGTGGGTTTGTTAAGTGTGTTATATGTTTGTCATATATTCTCTAGAGAGTACTACCCTTTAGTATAAAGCATCAAGTACATAAATATAATAATAATATTACTTATTTCATCCAAATAGTTATCACGTATCACATATTTTATTTTTATTATACAGGAATAACATTGTGAGTCAATTTTATTGGTTGAAACAGGTTAATTATTACTTCGTCACGGTAGCATGCGAAAGCGATCCCGTGGCGCTCCACGCGAAGACGGAAAGGGTACCGCTGGTTTTTTAGTGGGTACTCCGATGTTAGGGGCGCACTCGGTGCCTTGGACACCGGCGAGCCCCCACTGTTCCCGCGGGGGAAAAGCGTAACGCGTTTTTCCAGCGTTAAAAAAAAGTTTAATTATTACTTTGTTTCTTACCACGAAGCTTATATACGTAAAAATATGCTTATTATATTCATAGTATCCACATATATATGATGTACTCACGCATTCAGGATATCAATTATTTATATACTTACTATGTTAAAGATTTGTTTTCTATGTATATAATTATTTATTCATGTAATTTTTATTTCACAGTCCATTCATTCAGAAACGTTATAGCTTACTTATGACGTTATCCTAAGAATTTGGAGTTGAACAGTACGCGTAAATAAATTCACGCAAAAGACAGTAAAATACACATTAAAATTTATTTTTTTCACCTACTCGTAATAAATAAATGGAAGCGTTGTTACAATTATACATTTTTTTCAGTGATGTCTCCGTGTCGAGTAGTGGCGTGTGTCGCCGCTTTGGTGGCTATCTGCTGCGCCCCGGGGTCCGTCGAGTCTCTTGACCTCAATCGACTTTATGGACACCATAATAAACGTTCCGGTAAGTAAAAAGTTTGAAATATTTGTACAATATTATAACAAAACATAAGTCATAAAATCAACCTATACACTAGACTCTCACATAAAATAATAGTTCCGAATTTAATAAAAAAAAGAAAAGGATAAATTGCGACAGACACTAACTATTGCCTCTGTATACTTCTATTTTATTTCTTATAGTAAGGTAGGTCGTATGTGTGTCGTCGTATGTATAAAGCACTAAAATTTTCAGTGAAATCATCTATCATTAGTAACGACAATAGAATAAAGACAATGTTTTTATAAATAGTCTATTTTTATCACGGCTACGGATATATGTATGTATTGATTATGAAGGCCTAATGATCGATTTCGGGCACAGGGCCTATTTCAAGAGAATAGCCAACTGCACAGGACATATTAGGCTTATCGAGGCACGACCGAAATTTTCGACAAAAAAACAACAATTTCTTATCGGCCTGGGTTTTAAGACCAGTACCTCGGGCTCTACGGCCTTATAGCTAACCACTAAGCCAATGGCAGTCGATTCTACATAATATATACTAGTGTACTATTCCACACAGAATTCTTTATATCTTTTTCCATTCATAATACTCTTTTGCTACTTGTAATTAAATTCTATGTAACTTTGGTATTATACAAAGTCAAAGCTGCCTTCGTAAGCTTTGAGGTTTCATCATTATCTCAACTTTCATAATGCCACAAGTCAACTTAATATTTATAACGAACTTAAGATAAATGTTAGATACGAACTTTACCTTTCATAGAACTCGTTTCTTAAGAATATTCATTTAAATTAGCCTAGAGTGAAGTTTGGTCTACCCACGCTAACTCCCTATTTTACATACTTAAAGATGATATTAAACTATTTGTATAATGGCGTGTATTACTACTCAGTAGCGATAGATGGCGTTGATTGAATTTGTCAGATTCCTGAATCACGCTGTCTAGATTTGCTACTGAGTATAATATAGTGTAGAAATTAAATGTTTTTAAATGATCAAACAAATTATAGTTGTGTGAACAAACGGTAGCACTTCCTTTGTTTAATTTTTTTATTATTTAAAACTCGTCGTTCATAAAACTGTTCATATATCACCGTGTATAACCGTAACTTGAGTGAGTTCTACAGAATAGAACTACTGTACAAGTGAGTGTCGCTGAATAATTATAAACGGAAACATAACAATGTAGGTCAGTACGTAATAACTTAGGTGTGAACATGATGTGTCATGTAAGGTCTTGCGTAAAGACGTTTAGCGACTGTTTAGTTTAACAATTATTTTTCTCTTTCTGACAATTTTGATTTGACATTCGAAAGAAGAAGACAAAGCATCGTTTAACAAACAACCTTCTAAGCAACGTTTATAAATAAAAACGAAAGAAAGGTAAAAATCGTGAGTAAATCTGCATGTTTAATACCTTTCCATACTTTATTTCATTGCAATTCTGCCACAAAATTATGTAAGATGAAAGATATTAATTTCCCATTTTTGCATTTAAACACACAGTTAGTTATATGCGCTATATTTTCAGTAAATTAAAAAGTAATCAAATCATTCACATACTATATTAAATAAAATCAAACAAAAAATGCATGTAATCTCAGCTTATGTAATCAAAGCTAGAATGTTCTCATCAAACTTTAACAAAACAATTCAGTATAAAAAGTTTCGACAACTTTATTAATTTAATCCAGTAATTACAGAAACGAAGCGAAGCTACAAGACCATTTATATTATCTGATTAAGGTTTAGCCTAAGATGTTACGTTCGTTGGGGCTAATTATACTTTTAGAAATCTACTATGTTTATTGAGTTACATATATTTTATCTAGTGTTTCTCTTAATTTCATTAAAACATACTTGTATCTTATACTACAATGGTTTGATTAAAGTTTTTATATTAAAATATTTTATTATGTTTGAATAATATGTTTCCATTCATCATATTAGCCGAAAGACGGTCCACTGCTGGACAAAAGCCTCCCCCGAGGATTTCCACGTTGTCCGATCTTGATCTAAGTCGTCGGTCCACCTTGTAGGGGGCCTGCCCACGCTGCGTCTTCCGGTTCGTGGTCGCCACTCGAGAACCTTTCTGCCCCAGCGGCTGTCGGTTCTGCGAACAATGTGCCCCGCCCATTGAAGTGGTTCAATTTAGCAATTCTTCGGGCTATGTCGATTACTTTGGTTCGCCTGCGGATTTCTTCATTTCTGATTCGATCTCGCAGAGAAACTCCGAGCATAGCCCTCTCCATTGCCCTTTGAGTGACCTTGAGCCTTCTTATGAGGCCCATTGTGATCCATAAGTCATCACTGGCAACACACACTGGTCGAAGACTTTCGACTTGAGACACTGCGGTATTTGGGATGAGAAGATATCGTGTAGCTTCCCGAACGCTGCCCAGCTGAGTTGAATTCGACGATTGACCTCTTTGTCGAAGTTGGACCTACCTAGTTGGATGGTCTGGCCTAGGTAGACTCTGGTGGTAGGATGTTAAACATCCGCCTGGCTTGTTACCACCGTACGCATGGTGAAAAACTCTTGAAGTGGCTTGCAGCCGCGTTTCGAGGTCAGCCAGCGTACGGCCAGTGCCCGACCGAGTATTGCCACGATGGGTGTTGGTCCAATGGAGACGGCTATTGAACCAATGCCGGGGGAAACTGTATTGACCTGCCGGACAGGGAGACCCGAAGAAACGGCTGTTCCGCTGGCCGCCCGTGGCATAGTACAGGGGCCCGAGCGTGCCTAACCAGCTCGCGATGCTGCCCCACCAAGCCACGCATAATCTCGGGGTGGACCATCGTGCCGGTTGGTGACCGGAAGGTGGGGTCCTGGCGGCCACTTCCGGGGGCGTTCGGGGGCCCTTCCGTCCGGCGGGTCAGTGTATTTTTCCTTTTGGCAACCACTTGGGGAAACACGCCTCCACACTTTGCCCATCCCTATCGTGGCAATACGTCGCTCGCTTCACGTCTCTTTTCCATTTTTTTCCCTAATAGTAGCACAACAAAACAGAAATAACGGTCGTACAGCGGTGCACACCCCCACCATACCCTCGCTGTTTGAGGTCGAGTTCTCTAACATCCCTGGACTCCACGCTAACCTCAACGCTGTCCACCACTATCTCGAGACAGCACGGCCAGCAATGTTGTTTCACACGGAGACACAAATACTTCGTCCTGCCGATACCAGCTACCTTAATTATCCCGGCTACACGCTTGAAGAATCCTTCAAAGCGAAAGCCGGAGTATGCTTGTTCGTCAGGACGGATGTTTGCTATCACCGACTGCGCTGCTTGGAGGACCCCTCCTTCTCCATGTTAGTGGTACGTGTGGACCTGGTTCGTCAGAGTCGAGTCTACGTGTGCCTCTACAGATCCCACAATGGTGACTTGGAGACAAGCCGATTATTTGACCATCTTAGTCGGTGGCAGATGCTGCGCAAGAGCAGTTTCCTAACGCGGAATTGGTGTTTTGGGGGATTTTAATGCTTACCACGAATCATGGTTGAAATCCTTCAAAACTGACCATGCTGGAAGGACTACTCATGCGTTTGCTCTCACACATGACTTGACCCAACTGGTTGATCAGCCCACCAGGATCCCAGACATTGATGGGCAAGCACCTTCTCTGCTGGACCTTCTGCTAACTTCTCACCCGGTGGAATATAAGGTTGTGGTTCAGGCTCCTCTTGGCTCTTCGGATCACAGCCTTATATCTATAAGAGTGCCACAGACCAAGCTGCCACCACTAGCGGTATGCAAACGTCGCGTTTGGCACTATAAGTCGGCAGATTGGGACGGTATGCGCGATTACTATGCGTCGGTCCCTTGGAAGGAACGTTGCTTCAGTGGGAATGACCCGACAGCTAGTGCCGCTGCTGTTGCTGACGAGATCATGTTGGGAATGGAATACTACATTCCTAGCTCAGATCTCGTCAGTAGGGGTACGCGTAACCGTTGGCTCACTCGTGAATGTACCGATGCTGTATCATCTAAGCAGGTGGTATATCGCAAGTGGATCAACGGCTGCATTAGCGGGGCATCTAACATTGACTCACTGAAAGCAAACTACAGTAAAAAATATATTCCCTCGGGTCGACTTCTATGCCCCCCACGGGATGAGATGGGGTGGTGATATTCGTCGCCGTCACCACACGGCAAATGTTTCCATTAAAGTAGAATATATTTATCCCTGTGTATATTAAAGCAAAGTAAAATAACAGCCTGTAATAGTCCAACAGCTGGGCTAAGGCCTCCTCTCCGTTTTGAGGTGCAGGCTTGGAGCTCGTTCCACCATTGCTCTAATGCGGATTTGTGGATGCACATATGGCAGAACTTCAGTGAAATTAGACTCATATAAATTTCTTCACCACGATGTTTTAGTGATGAAACTGTGGTGCTTGCCTGGGTTTGAACATCGGTTACGGTTCACGCTTTCTACCTACTGGGCTATCTCGAATATTAAATCTAACGAATTTAATTTAGATACATTTTATAACAATTTTGCAAGGTATTATTGTCATAGATAATTATTATATATAAATATAGGTCTCTGCATCTTTGACAGATGATTTAAGCAGCATCGCGAAGACACTTGCGTTCATGACTAAAGAGACCAATGATAATCATTAATTTGTATAAATCCAAGTCACTGTCTGATCGCTTAACACTTGAAGAGACATTACACTAGACACAATAGCAAAGTTATCATTATATATTCAAGGTCTATAGGCGTTCACTCTCCTGGAAGGCGGTGTAATGGATTTTAGTGCGGTTTTCACCAGAAATAGGTAATATATTTCAAATGATTTACTGTGTAATGTGTAGTATTCATATTAAATTTAATAATATTATTGCAATTACAGATATATAACAATTGAATTATATTTATATAATTTCCTTGAAGGAAGAGTAACAGCTTATGCTTCAAATTTCATTTAATCCTATCAAATAACAATTGAATTCTTATAAGAGCTGATTCAAATAAAATTTATTTTGTTTTCGATTTTATTCGTTAACAACAATTTTAAACAGTTAATCTTCTATATTAATATCATATGTGAACGTTAATTGCTGAAAGTTATGCTAAGCTAACGAGTTTGTAAGTAAGCCTTGGGGACAATCCTGAAACTAACTTAACTACGTTTAATTAGTTAACAGCCACGAGAAATCTCAAATACCTATATCTAAAATGATCGTAACGTCGTCTACAAATTTACTAATTAGAACGATACACATATAAACCTTTTTGAAGGGTTTTGCGTCATTGGTCGCGTAGTAACTGTGCTGATCATTTATTTTTATTTCTATTATTAGATAAATGAATATACCAGTTATAACGTAATTTATTGTTTTATGTATATATGTATATATATAAATGTATATTGGTATATCTGTTTGAGATTCAAGACTATTACATAAGACTTTTACACCGTTTCGCCGATAACCAAGTTGGTACATGAATGTATTTTTTTTATAGTGAGAGCTTATCTTCCATCCACTTTGTTGTAACATACCGCTATATATATCATCAATTGGTATGTAAGAAGTGAATTAACAATAGTAGAATTATATAAAAACTAAATTAAGTGAATTCACTCTTCAAGTACGTAAATTCCCAACAAAAATACATGACTTGAATCCTTCCCCTGGTTATGGCTTCCCTCTCCCGGGAAATACTTATAATCACAGCGCGGTATCAAGAATACGTCGTTCCGGGCAATTTCTTTTGTGCCCTCTGATTAGACTCTTTAAAGCGGAAAATTTAGATAACGAATCAGTGAACACGAATGAAAATTCAATGGTATTAGGTGTGTATTCACGTCATTTAATTTTTATCAAAATTAAATATACTTTAAGGAAACAAACTTAGAAACACATTGCTATCGTAGTTTTACAAATTTTTCGGGTCAATGATGTTCTTATAAAATTTAAAGTAGCAGCCTATAAGCTTCCCACTGCTGGGCTAAGATCCCTGTCCCTTCACCACGCCGCTCCAATGCGGGATGGTGGATACACGTGGTAGGTTTGAACTCTGAATCATTAAGATTCTCGTCGTGTAACCACTAAGACATCACGGCTCTTCTTAAACTAAATACAGATCAAAATTTAAACTTAAAAATTTTTAATTTTAAAAAGGAGTTCAGTATCAAATTGTAACAAAATCATCCGCGTGGAATGGTGGAAAGAATTTAAGTAATAGGTAAAGTGTTGTATCAAAGAAGTTAATTAATTATAATCTTTGCGCTGAAATACGCAATTCATTGTAGTCCTAATTATACCAAACCAAATTACAAAATAGCCTTATCGTATACAGCGATTTCTTTCAGGCGCTTTATATAACAAAAAAAATGTTTAGGCTTAAAAAAACAGAGTAATTTAGATAATTTACTTTTGTTTTTAATTAAATAATAATTGATTTGTATTATGTTAGAAGAAATATTTATTTTTATTTAGATTGTAAATCCTATTGAAAATAACTGAAAAGTAACTCAGCTGAATCGCTTTCTCGCAAATGAAATTAATAATATAAATCTATATACGATAAAATTTGTATTTTTTGTATGAAAATGATATTACTTTTTATAAATCTAAATGAAAAGCTCGTCATGAAAATTCTATCGAGAATAATTGGAAAGTAAATTAGTTATCAAGCTTATTCTCGGTTTAAATATATATTCAACTATATACAATTAGTATCTTCAGTGTAGAAATTAATGAAGCTTTTTATCATCCAAACTTTTTTTTATATAAGCCTTATTTATTAAAATTATCTTTAATAGGCAAAGTTGAAATCAATTTACCACTAACGAAAATAAAAACGAAAGTCTTATCCCGAAAATATAGCAGTAATTATAGTACCTTGAAGTAACTACGAATCTATGTATTTTTAAAAATATATAAACAAAATATCTAAGTTTTAACCTCAACAAAGGATTTTTTTTTTTTTTTTTATTATAGAATAGGAAGGTGGACGAGCATATTGGCCACCTGATGGTAAGTGGTCACCAAACGCCCTTAGACATTGGCATTGTAAGAAATGTCAACCATCGCTTATAGCCAATGCGCCACCAACCTTGGGAACTAAGATTTTATGTCCCTTGTGCCTGTAATTACACTGGCTCACTCACCCTTCAAACCGGAACACAACAATATCAAGTACTGCTGTTTTGCGGTAGAATATCTGATGAGTGGGTGGTACCTACCCAGACGAGCTTGCACAAAGCCCTACCACCAGTCAGATTCATGCTTTCTAATTTATTATGAATTTTAACTTGTAGCTTTTTTACACGAGCTGAACAAACTCATCTGGGATATGAAAGTATAAAATACTTTGACCGAGCTAATATTTAAATTATAAAATATTTAAGGTACAATAAAACGAGTTACCTACGTTTTCAGAGAAATTACTTTTATATATTTATAAATGTATTCCAGAACCCTCCGTAACTGTAATATATAATATAAACCCATTTAATTATTTTAATTCTGAAGATACACTACTTTACTTTTTTTCTTTTATCTCGTTTAGGTAAAGAATCTTTTATTTAAATGCTGATAAAATTATTATTTCTTTAAAGCAAAAAAAAAAAAAAACATAATAGGAAATTAAAACACAAAGAGATGATTTTAGTTTGACATTAAACTATTACTAATTCAAAAACGAATTGCATTTATTTGTGAGCGTGTGTGTGAAATGTTTATATTCAATGAAATACAAGGCGAGCGACGCTTAAACTCTAACTAACTCACTAAGCTTTAACGAAAAATGTTTTATATAGTCAAATATAGTATATATTTTAAAATAAATTCAGTTCATTAATATATCATTGCTAGACAAGAGCCTAGCTAGTTGAGGATAAAAAGATTATTGTAAGGTTATACTTATTTATTTATTACACTTGTATTATTCTAAATTTCTTCTTTTTTTCATACAAATTTTTGAACAAAATTTATAGAACTGTGTTTTCTTTGTGTGTTATATAATTTTGTTGAAAATTAAGTGCAGGGTCTTTTGTTACCAAATTATGGTGACAATACGAAAATTACCAATTATTCTCTTTTTGAGACGCAGCTTTATAACAATACTTATTTACAAAACATAACACACATTAGTTATTTCTATTTAATCATATTAATTATTGTTTACAAAACTTTTATTGCTTTGCCATTTTCCAGAGTACTGTCACCCGTACGAACCATTCAAGTGTCCAGTAGACGGCAACTGCATCTCGATTCAGTATCTCTGCGATGGAGCACCGGACTGCATTGATGGCTACGATGAAGACTCCAAGCTTTGCACAGCAGGTAAAGATAACAGGCCTTAATATCTTAGCTTCTCAACTGTACCTTTTAGGTTTACTTCACCTTGCTTCTCCACGTGGCATACTACACGTGACCAAGTAGGCATGGATAGGCTTCTCCACAACTCTACTTCTTACTTGGTGCTAGAGCTTTGTGTACGACCCACTCATCATATACCCCATCGCCAAAAAGAAATACTTAATATGTTTCGGCTTAAGAGGTGAGTGAACCAATGACACTACACATAGCTTAGAATCTTAGTTCCCAAGATTGGTGGCGTGACGATGTAAGTCATGGCTAATATTTCTAATGCGCTTATATCTATGGGCGGTGGGGACCACGTACCAACTAAACGTCCACCTACCTATATTATAAAAAATACTTCAAAAAAAATCTACGATATTCCTGTTTTGTTCAAAATTGTATTCGTCCCAGCATCCCTATTAGTTTACCCAACCAATTATTAATTCAATCATTAGATAAAACTAATCAATAACTAAAAAAATGCTTAGAAGTCTGGTTAAAGTTAGAAGTTTATTATGTGAAGGCGCCACAAACTTATTACACATTATTACATATTATTTGATACAGAAGTATTAGACTTACTTATTGACTGTCAAAACTACCACCGGTTCGGTAAGAAACACCTCAACCCTGAGAGGAACCGGCAAAAGAAACTCAATGATAATTTTTTTTGTGTGTGTCTGAGCGAGCCAGTGTAATTACAGCCACAAAACATGTTATATGCCATGATTGATGGTTTACGGAGTGGTTCATACTTCTTACAAAGTCATTATGGAGCTTAGGGTCTTCGTGTATTAAGGTTAATGGTTGTTTAACGTTTGTATGGTCTAAACAATGGTAAAGTAGCTGTCAACATTTTCGTCAATGCTAATTTTATTCCAATTATACTTTACATAAGGCAGTCATATAGCAAATACATATAGTAAAATTTATTATAAGTTATTATGGTGAAAACCACTGCAAATCCAATTCTTCTCCAACTTTCATGCAAATTTTCATCCCATATTTAACCCCTGGGTGATGAATATTCAAAACTCTTTAGTGCTCGCCTACGTTACCACTATTCACGTGTAAATTTACATACTTCTAAACCCCCTGGATTTAAATCTCGGTTCAGCCCAATAAAATACTATTGTATTTCCTGACCATTTTTTTTACAGTTCCAATACTCAGACTGCCTCGTTGGTCTAGTGGCTATAAGGCCGCTGACCCGGATGTCCAGGGTTCAATTCCCAGGTCGGGCCAATAAAAAGTTATTCGGTTTTTCTGTCAGAAAATTCTCAGTAGCAGTCCGGGGCTTAGAAGTTGGAAGTGTGTATACTCCCGTGCCTCAGAAAGCACGTAAAGCCGTTGGTCTTGAACACTGAACTCTTTCCGGTCGTATCGGATTACCGTCCCATCGAAATATAAGAGCTAGGAAATAGAGAACGCACCCGTGTTCACGCACACACTTGTGCACTATAATATCTCCTGCGCAGTTGGCTAATCTCTCTTAGGACTGGCCACCGTGGCCAAAATCGGCCTGGAGGACCTTAAACATCGGAAAGCATGCAGCTTTTAGTCCTGCGCCTGAACTATGTCCTATCTTATCGGATTATAAGGACAAGAGAATAGAGATTGCACCTGTTTGCCCACAATATGTATAATTAGAAAAAAATCCCATATATAAGCACGCTAATAAATTGGTCGAATTTCTTCTGACCAAATGGAAAACAATAGTCGAATTTACACACACCACTCTCATTAGTGAACTAATCCAACATATAGTGAGACCAAATATCTGTTTATTTACCCCTATTTTTTACGTAAAATAAATAGAAATTCATAACATTATCTCACTTGTTTTTCTTTGCCCGTAAGCGGGAAAGCTGCTTAAGTCGACTTTATTATCTTAATCTTAAAGATTTTTTGTAAACTTTACCTTCCATTATGCAATATAAGCTAAGTAAAGCTGAATGCACAAGTTTATGAAAAGCTTTATAATATCTATTAAAGTTTCAAGGCTGTTTTATACCCACCTAATGACTATCACTAATTGTAATTATGAAATGGTTTAAATAAATATGTTTGTAAGTAAATATGTTATATAAATTCTCATCCGTGTAGTGACGGAGAAAGAATACATTTCACTGCCCCTCTCGTTCCCATCGGTGTCGTAAGAGGCGACTAAGGGATATCTGAGCGGCCAACTGCTCATCTGGTGGTAGGATGTTAAACATCCGCCTGGCTTGTTACCACCGTACGCATAGTGAAAAACTCGTGAAGTGGCTTGCAGCCGCGTTTCGAGGTATTGCCGCGATGGGTGTTGGTCCAATGGAGACGGCTGTTGAACCAATGCCGGGGGAAACTGTATTGACCTGCCGGACAGGGAGACCCGAAGAAACGGCTGTTCCGCTGGCCGCCCGTGGCATAGTACAGGGGCCCGAGAGTGCCTATCCAGCTCGCGAGGCTGCCCCACCAGGCCACGCATAATCTCGGGGTGGACCGTCGTGCCGGTTGGTGACCGGAAGGTGGGATCCCGGCGGCAATTTCCGGGGGGGTTCGGGGGCCCTTCCGTCCGGTGGGTCAGTGTATTTTTCCTTTTCAACCACATGGGAAAACACGCGTCCACACTTTGCCCATCCCTATCGTGGCAATACGTCGCTCGCTTCACGTCTCTTTTCCTTATTTTTCCAAATGGTAGCGCAACTAAGAAATAACGGTCGATCTGCGGTGCACACCCCCACCATACCCACACTGTTTGAGGTCGAGTTCTCTAACATCCGAGGACTCCACGCTAACCTCAACGCTGTCACCACCATCTCGAGACAGCACGGCCAGCAATGTTGTTTCTCACGGAGACACAAATACTCCGTCCTGCCGATACCAGCTACCTTAATTATCCCGGCTACACGCTTGAAGAATCCTTCAAAGCGAAAGCCGGAGTATGCTTGTTCGTCAGGACGGATGTTTGCTGTCACCGACTGCGCTGCTTGGAGGACCCCTCCTTCTCCATGTTGGTGGTACGTGTGGACCTGGTTCGTCAGAGTCGAGTCTACGTGTGCCTCTACAGATCCCACAATGGTGACTTGGAGACAAGCCGATTATTTGACCATCTTAGTCGGGTGGCAGATGCTGCGCAAGAGCAATTTCCTAACGCGGAATTGGTGTTTTTGGGGGATTTTAATGCTCACCACGAATCATGGTTGAAATCCTTCAAAACTGACCATGCTGGAAGGACTGCTCATGCGTTTGCTCTCACACATGACTTGACCCAACTGATTGATCAGCCCACCAGGATCCCAGACATTGATGGGCAAGCGCCTTCTCTGCTGGACCTTCTGCTGACTTCTCACCCGGTGGAATATCAGGTTGTGGTTCAGGCTCCTCTTGGCTCTTCGGATCACGGCCTTATATCTACCAGAGTGCCATAGGCCAAGCTGCCGCCACTAGCGGTATGCAAACGTCGCGTTTGGCACTATAAGTCGGCAGATTGGGACGGTATGCGCGATTACTATGCGTTGGAAGGAACGTTGCTTCAGTGGGAATGACCCGACAGCTAGTGCCGCTGCTGTTGCTGACGAGATCGTGTTGGGAATGGAATACTACATTCCTAGCTCAGATCTCGTCAGTAGGGGTACGCGTAACCGTTGGTTCACTCGTGAATGTACCGATGCTGTATCATCTAAGCAGGTGGTATATCGCAAGTGGATCAACGGCTGCATTAGCGGGGCATCTAACATTGACTCACTGAAAGCAAACTACAATAAAAATTCCACGTCCTGTAGAAAGGCATACACGAGAGCGGATGCACAGCGCATTGTACAGTTTCATGTGACCTTGTTTCGCATCCTAGGGGCTCCCGTAGCTTCTGGCGTCTGAACAAGTCTGTGCAAAACAATTTCTGCCAACCTTCGCTGCCACCTCTCAGAAATCCGGACGGCTAAACTCTTTGCCGATAATTCCGTCATCAATGATTGTAGTGCGCTGCCACCTACAATACCTTCATGTGGCCATACGATGCCTGACATTAAAAATCAGGCAACGTGATGTGCGTGCGGAGCTGCAATCACTTGATGTACGGAAAGCTAGCGGTCCCGATGGAATACCAGCCATAGTGCTGAAGAAGTGCGCAGCGGAGCTGTCTCCTGTGTTAACGCGCCTGTTCCAACTTTCTCTCTCTTCGGGAAGTGTGCCGGAGGCTTGGAGAAGAGCTAATGTGCAAGCGGTTCCCAAAAGAGGGGATCGGTCTGACCCGGCAAATTATCGGCCAATAGCTATCACCTCAGTACTTTGTTATTTATTAGATGATGGAACCTTTTTTATTAGGTGATGGAACGGATTTTAAACAACCAACTGATCCATTACCTAGAAGATCACTGTCTAGTTAATGATCGTCAGCACGGGTTTCGACCAAAACGGTCCACAGGTGATCTTCTAGCGTACGTAACACACCTCTGGGGTGAAGCTATCGACAAGCATGGAGAATCGTTGGCTATCAGCCTTGATATCTCCAAGGCTTTCGACAGGGTCTGGCACAGAAGTCTTCTCTCCGAGCTGCCGGCATATGGTCTGCTTGCTCAGCTATGCACCTGGATTGCCAGCTTCCTACACAAGCGTAGCCTTCGTGTTTTAGTTGATGGTTGCGCTTCACAATTCTATGTAGTGAATGCTGGGGTCCCCCAGGGATCTGTGCTATCTCCCACACTCTTTCTTTTGCATATCAATGATATGCTCTCTCTTGGGAACATACATTGCTATGCAGACGATAGTACAGTGCATGGTGGATACCATGCACTGTACTATCGTGCATGTGGACGTGCAGTGGCTGGGTGAGCGGAAATTGAGAAGAGGCGGAAGGATCTTGTCATTGAACTCGATAGGACATTAGAGCTCATCGCCAAATGGGGCTCTGATAATCTTGTTGAGTAATGCCAAGAAAACACAGGTATGCGCTCTCACAGCGAAAAAGTCAGGATTTTCTCCTCTTCCCTCCCTCTGTAGTACTCCGCTGGTGATACAAAGCAAAATCGCCATGCTGGGGATTGACGATTGACTGTGACATCAATTCCATCGCGAACAAAGAAATTTGGCAACTCCTTTCTTTGTCGTACTTCCAAATTCCAATGGAATTCCTTACCAGCTCACTTGTTCCCCTCTTCTTACAACACGGGTTCCTTCAAACGAGGCGTAAAGAGGCATCTTGCCGGCCAGGCGAAGGCGGCTAGTGCAGAACGTTTTTCCCGTCTGTACTGGCTGTCGTCGCGTTTGGACTCTACTACCACTTACCATCAGGTGGCAGCAGCAGCAGGGCAAATGATTCTATCATTTGCCCTCCCGGCGAATATAAAAAAAAAAATTCAAGAATACGTTCTTTCTAAACTGTTCCGCCGATTTCCAAATAAAGTTCAGTATACATATGTACATTATTATTGGATTACAAATAGAATACTATAATTAACAAAAAGGTTTATTTAAACATAGAACATACTTATATATAGAAATATATCACGTGACCAGAATTTTGACAGCTACTGTCAAACTGCTATGTTAATAATACTAATTAAGTGATGCTTTATTATCTACAATATTATTATGCTCATAATTAACGTAATTAACGAGATTGATCATGTGTTTTGATTGATATTGTTTATTAATACAAAATGTTATGTATATTTAAAGCGCTTATGATCGAAATTCGAATATTTGAATTTTTTTTTTTAAATTAATAAAAAAATATTATAATCTGTATTAAAAAAAAATTACATAGTGTAAATTAAACAACGTTTTAAAGAAGTATTTTACCATAAATAAAGTTAATTATTGAATTATATTATAATTTAAATTATGTACATGTTGATTCATGTTATATAATAATTGATAAAATTATTAATTAATAAATAATCAAAAATATACATTAATACCATTTATATCCTCATACAAAGTGAATTAAATATAGATAACGCATTTATTATATAAATATATTTGGGCGGCTATTTATTAAATAAAAATATATTCCTCTTTCATTTTACTATGCTACCTAATGTACTATTTTGTACACAATAATAAATTGCGAGTTGGATATTGATATTATCTAGATACCTATATGTTAGATGTGGAATAATTTCAACATTTACGTTTTGCTGCTGATGAGCCCTTTTCTTTAGTTAGCGTTTTGAATTTACTTAGTTGTTCCTTATTACCGGCACTATAAGAATATATAATAAAACAGGACCTTTGCTTAAAGTAAAATAAATGTGTTTATTTTCCGCTGGGGAAACGCGTATGTAAGCTCACTGACGCTGATGGTGCCGGAATAGCCACTAAAAAATCAGCGGTACCCACACCTTCTTTTCGGGGGACGCCACGGGATCGCTTGCGTATACTACCGTGACGTCCTGACGGTACGCCCGCCTCTGCAGGCCTAAAATAAATGTGTAACCAACATCGATCTTTTAATTTTACGCTATTTCTAGAACTTAGTCCTCAATTTAGCAGGGCTAAATTTAAGACTAAGTCTATTGACATCAGAGAAAACTGGATAGTTACGAATTTAATTTTTTTTTTTTTATAGAATAGGAAAGTGGACGAGCATATGGGCCACTTGATGGTAAGTGGTCACCAAACGCCCTTAGACATTGGCATTGTAAGAAATGTCAACCATCGCTTATAGCCAATGCGCCACCAACCTTGGGAACTAAGATTTTATGTCCCTTGTGCCTGTAATTACACTGGCTCACTCACCCTTCAAACCGGAACACAACAATATCAAGTATTGCTGTTTTGCGGTAGAATATCTGATGAGTGGGTGGTACCTACCCAGACGAGCTTGCACAAAGCCCTACCACCAGTATTATATTAATTGAATAAAGAAATTGTATACTATAATATTTTATTGCAGTTTAAAGTGAATAGCGATTCTGAAATTAAGCAGTCACATAGCACATAGTGTCATTCGTAGCGTTAACTTGATAGTTATAAAATCATAAAATAATGCTTGCGAAAACTCATCCGGTCAAACAGATGTTAAAACACAATTTATTACAAATTATACATAAAACTTGCATAAAATATACATTTTCGTTGAACTTTGGAAAAGTGTGTCTGAACCTTATTTGAATACATTTGAAATTCTGCAAGTTTCCGAAATACGGTCCGCAGCTGTGCTTCGTAAATAAACCTACTGAATTACTTTTGCATAAACACGTAATATTTTCTTTCAAAGAAAATTCGCGTCAGTTTTCATGAAAACGGTTATACATTATGTAAAGAACGTTTAAAGATTCTTTTTTTTAATATTTCATCGAAATACATTTATTATGTTATATGTCAAGTACTATTTTTTTTTTCTGCGTGCATTTCTTTTAAAAGTAAACTCCTTATAGCAGTATCCCTATTCAAATAAATTGTAGGTAATGGTCTTTCAAATAAATAAATAAATCCGAAATGGCCCAGTGGTAAGAACACGTGAATCTTAACCGATGATCGTGGGTTCAAACCCGTGCAAGCACTACTGAATTTTCATGTGCTTAATTTGTGATTATAATTCATCTCGTGCTTTACGGTGAAGGAAAACATCGTGAATAAACCTGCATGTGTCTAATTTAACTGAAATTCTGCCACATGTGTATTCCACGAACCCGCACTGGAGCAGCGTGGTGGAATAAGCTCCAAGCCTTCTCCTCAAATGGGGAGAGTAGGCCTTTAGCCCAGCAGTGGGACATTCACAGGCTGTCACGGACATATATATATATATACATAAGCTAAATAACACTCATTACGAGATCTCTTAAACTATCCGTCCGATTTAATTGAAATTTGTTACAGTTACTCCTTCCCCGACGTAGACGCTCACTAAGAACGGACTTTACGCAAATCGATTATCGACGATTGGCTAGTATCTATGTATATACAATTTTACTTTCTCCATGATCCTTGCAAATAGATAAAACATGAATAGATACACCATATCCTACTTTGGGCCACAAACAACTATTAAAATTAGCAAATAATCGTTTATATTTGATGTAATATTTTGTCCTAGATTTATTTATTTTTAAATAACTTTTAAAGAGGTTATATATATCATGTGACCAAATACGATTTCGGAAAGCAACTAACTATCAAGGCCGCCAATTTTTTTTATTTATATTTTTTGTTTAGGTAGAAAGAAGAAGACACAGCATTGTTTAACTGATCATTCGCTAAATTACGTTTATAATTATGGCCGTCAGTGTTCAACAAGTAACTATTGATCTAGTCGCGTCACACAATGTTGTCATAAAACTGTTTACTTGGTCTAAACACTTGAACCAATCTTCTAATTGGTTTTTCGTTTAGAAAAGGTTTTTAATAAATTGCATTAAGATGATTAATGTTGATGATATAAGATTTTCCAGCGTAAGATATTCTTCCGAATATTTTTTTAGACTATTATCATTATTAAATTATATATAGTACCGGGGCGACCTAGCTTCGCTCGGCTCTAGTAAATAGTGATCAAACCGTATATTAAAATAAACCGTACTACGCGGACATAGGAGTTGTTTTACAAGAGTTAATTTGAAAAAAACAACAAAAAATCTCTACTTGGTTTTTTATTAAAAGGTTTTAAGTCGGTTTGATTTTTATTAAAAGAATCACAATGAATTATACTTTGATTGAAAATATATTCGACACTAATTGACTCAACTTCGCAAGTTTATAGGCAACCAACATAACATTACTAATCTATTTTAATAGTATTATAAAGTATCTGCTATCGATAATATTCCAAAAACATAAAAAGAGTATTTTGATTAACATTCTTGAATATAAATGCCTGAAATTTGAAGTTATATATATTTCTTTCAGCTAAACGACCACCTGTAGAAGAAACCGCTTCGTTTTTGCAATCCCTCATAGCTTCGCATGGACCTAATTACTTGGAGAAGCTGTTCGGAAGCAAGGCCAGAGATGCCCTGGAACCGCTCGGTGGAGTGGAGAAAGTGGCTATTGCTCTATCTGGTAAATAATCTTTATTTTTACATGTACATAATTATATACTACTTTTATTATATTTGTTCTATTATCGAATAATATTCATTTATTATTATTAATAATATATTTTGTTTGTTAAACTATTTATATAATTAAAGTGTCAAGAAATAATAATAAAAAGGGGTGGCTTAATCTCTTGAGCTTTCGTTACTAAGCTTAATGCATTACCTCCTCGCTTGCTTGCTACGTCAATAAAGTACTAAATGAGTTTGCTCCTAGCAATTGTTGTCGGGCGACATTGTGCTTATAATTTGAATTCAATTATTTGTATTTACATTTTTATATAATATGTTTGTTTTGCTATATTTTGTATCATAATAATTTTTGTTTCCCGACTTTCTAAGGCTTCAAATATTATTACTATTGTATAAATAATAATTGTTAAAAATCAGAAAAATATTTCATTATGACAATGTCACCGCTTTAAAAGAGAGTCAAGTCAAGAATCTTTATAGTAAGAATTATAATCTATATAGGATTGAAATTACAATTACAATAAATAATTCCAGAATCGCAAACCATTGAAGACTTCGGCGCCGCTCTCCACCTGATGAGATCTGACCTCGAACACCTTCGCTCCGTATTTATGGCAGTTGAGAACGGCGATCTCGGTATGCTGAAATCCCTTGGCATCAAGGACAATGAACTTGGCGACGTCAAGTTTTTCCTGGAGAAATTGGTTAACACCGGTTTCCTCGATTGAATAGCACCGGAGTCGGCCTCTGATTACTACCACGTCGTCCAATTTGGCCCTATCAGCTCCTCATTCTACAGTTATCTTCCCTACGACTCCTTTAAGTATAAGAGAAATTGAATTTTCTCTTTTCACGCCCGTGAGAATGATGTATGCTTGAAATTTATTTAACGAGAAGCACTTGTTCGTAATCGTAATCGCCTTCTACAACCGGCCACGTGGAATCGATTCGAATCGAACGATTGCCTCTCAATTTTTATCAAATATATCGATTAAATAATCGCCGCGTCTCACGCATTTCTACATTTAAAAACATTTAGGTAGTTTATAATGATTAATTTTCGAATAACAGTAGGATAAGTAGATATATTTTATCTATTGTAAAATAGACTTTATTTAAACAGTTTTTAAATCTAAATTAAAAAGTCTTGACCAAGGAAATACTCGCGTCTACATCATGGAAGTGCTAATAAAATTACTATTTCCAACAAAGTGTTGAATGTTTAACAACTGGGAAAATAAATGATTAAAAAATGTTTATTGGTATGATTAAAAATACAAGTAGGTACGTTTAAAAGCATTATTCATGATCCTGGTCACGACTTTTATTGAGCTACGTCTGAGAGAATGAATGTCGCCCTTAGTGAAAATTATACTTAAGGCTTTCTATCCCAAAACGATGTCAGAGGCGACTCCATTGAAACGGCTATGTCAAAAAAATTTAAAAGAATATATTATCTTAATGTCAAAAAAAAATTCATTTCTTAGGTAGATATATAGAAATATGTATAAGAAAAAGTAAGGAATGCATGCGCTTTGTATCTGGCTTTTGGAAAAATATTCCAAAGTAGGACCACGAGAACATATCATTGTAACTTAGAACTATTTAATATATTATAGATAACAACCAGTAGTGGATAAAGTACAATTATTTTAATATGATCGGTATTGTAGTGTTTATGAAACATTTTTAGATCTTTTTAGTGATTAGTGGAGTTCGATACATATCAAGCATCGATGGTGCTCCATTCAACACATACATATCAAAATTATGTGATTTAATAAATGTTAGAACGTGTTATTTAATAAATATAGTATATTATAATCGTAGTGGAGAACAAATCATAACTTTCTATCTTTATGGCTACGGTTTTGAAATTCGAATTAATTCTAATGTTTGTCTTTTTAAAACTTTTGTCAAATGCGGGCTACGATGACAACGAAATTGATGCTTTATGCATTTGAGATTGTAAGCTTATATTCTGGCAATTGAGTATTAAAAGTATAGTTTATAAACAATGTAACATCAAATAGGTATTCTGACTAATTTAGATAGACATACGGTATACTCAATAACATTTTACAAAGAACAATAAAGAATGAACAGAGATCAAAAAGAGAAGATATAAAAACAAAACGTTATGGATGGTCTTCACTTGAGCCATAAGGCCAGAGATAACTTCCATAGAATTGAAAAGAATGTGTACATGCCTGTATTTGTCAGAAGTTACTTGATAAATCTTTACAATTCCTACTCTAAATATCACATAGGTTATATTTAGTAGCTACATATTACATTAAAAGTAGCGAACATCTCTTTAAGGGTAAAACCGTATATTTAACTTGCGTCTGATCTCTATAATTATATAGTTTTAAGGACGGTGTTGTCTATATAAATCTTTTAACTCTATTAGTTAATGTGTTTTGATCTATGTATATGGCTTATCTGTTCTTAAAAGACAAATAAATAAATGAATCATCTTGAATTCGACTTTTATTACAACCTCAATCAATCAATCAATCAACAGCCAATCGTTGTCCACTGCTGAACATAGGCCTCTCCCAAGGTGCGCCAAAGCTCCCTGTCCTCCGCCTTCCGCATCCAGTTGGTGCCCGCCACCTTCTTAAGGTCGTCGGTCCACCTGGCTGGAGGGCGCCCTACGCTGCGCTTGCCGATTCGCGGTCTCCACTCTAGGACTCGTCTGCTCCAACGGCCATCGGTCCTACGACATACGTGACCAGCCCACTGCCACTTCAGTCTGCTAATTTTGCAAGCTATGTCGGTGACTCCGGTTCTTTTCCGGATAATCTCATTTCTGATCTTATCCTTCAAAGATACTCCGAGCATAGCTCGCTCCATAGCACGCTGAGCGACTTTGAATTTGTGGACTAGTCCCGCAGTTAGTGTCCACGTTTCGGCACCGTATGTCATGGCAGGTAAGACGCATTGGTTGAAGACTTTCGTCTTCAAACATTGCGGTATAGACGACTTGAGGACTTGACGAAGGTTGCCAAATGCTGCCCATCCCAAGCGAATTCTTCGATCGGCTTCCTTCTCGAAGTTGTTCCTACCGATTTGTATAATCTGTCCTAGGTAGGTATATTCACTAACAACTTCGAGAGGTTTCCCCTCGACGTATATCGGTCCCGGCACGACATGCCTATTGAACATGACCTTGGTCTTGTCCAAGTTCATGCCGAGACCGACACACCGGGAAGACTCGCCTAGGCTACGCAGCATTTCGGTGAGTTGTTCCAGCGACTCTGCTATGATGACGATATCGTCGGCAAATCGAAGGTGTGAGATGTACTCGCCGTTTACATTGACTCCATACCTAGTCCAATCCAGCGTTTTGAAAACGTCTTCCAACGCGTTGGTGAACAGTTTCGGGGATATTACATCCCCCTGTCTCACCCCTCTGCGCAATTGGATCGCCTTCGTCTTACAGTCCCGGATGTGGACAGTCATTGTAGCGGCGTTGTACAGACATCTCAGTACCTCGATATATCTCCAATCGATATGACATCTCTGCAATGAGTCGAGCACTGCCCAGGTTTCGATGGAGTCGAAGGCTTTCTCGTAGTCCACAAATGCCATACACAGCGGCTGATTGTACTCTTCGGTCTTCTGCACAATCTGCCGAACAGTATGGATGTGGTCCACGGTGCTGTAGCCTGATCGAAAGCCGGCTTGCTCTGGGGGCTGGAACTCGTCAAGTCGTCTGGCGAGACGGTTCGTGACGACTCTTGAGAACAGCTTATACACGTGACTCAGGAGGGAGATTGGTCTGTAGTTTTTCAAGAGGGTTTTATCACCTTTCTTGAAAAACAGTATCACCTCACTCCCGCTCCACGTTTCCGGGGTCTTGCCATGTTGGATGACGGAATTAAAGAGGCTTGCTAGCTCTTTCAGGACCGGAGTCCCGCCTGCCTTAAGCAACTCTGTTGTGATTCCGTCATCTCCCGGAGCTTTGTTGTTTTTAAGCTGTTCTATCAATCAATCAATCAACAGCCAATCGTTGTCCACTGCTGAACATAGGCCTCTCCCAAGGTGCGCCAAAGCTCCCTGTCCTCCGCCTTCCGCATCCAGTTGGTGCCCGCCACCTTCTTAAGGTCGTCGGTCCACCTGGCTGGAGGGCGCCCTACGCTGCGCTTGCCGATTCGCGGTCTCCACTCTAGGACTCGTCTGCTCCAACGGCCATCGGTCCTACGACATACGTGACCAGCCCACTGCCACTTCAGCCTGCTAATTTTGCAAGCTATGTCGGTGACTCCGGTTCTTTTCCGGATAATCTCATTTCTGATCTTATCCTTCAAAGATACTCCGAGCATAGCTCGCTCCATAGCACGCTGAGCGACTTTGAATTTGTGGACTAGTCCCGCAGTTAGTGTCCACGTTTCGGCACCGTATGTCATGGCAGGTAAGACGCATTGGTTGAAGACTTTCGTCTTCAAACATTGCGGTATAGACGACTTGAGGACTTGACGAAGGTTGCCAAATGCTGCCCATCCCAAGCGAATTCTTCGATCGGCTTCCTTCTCGAAGTTGTTCCTACCGATTTGTATAATCTGTCCTAGGTAGGTATATTCACTAACAACTTCGAGAGGTTTCCCCTCGACGTATATCGGTCCCGGCACGACATGCCTATTGAACATGACCTTGGTCTTGTCCAAGTTCATGCCGAGACCGACACACCGGGAAGACTCGCCTAGGCTACGCAGCATTTCGGTGAGTTGTTCCAGCGACTCTGCTATGATGACGATATCGTCGGCAAATCGAAGGTGTGAGATGTACTCGCCGTTTACATTGACTCCATACCTAGTCCAATCCAGCGTTTTGAAAACGTCTTCCAACGCGTTGGTGAACAGTTTCGGGGATATTACATCCCCCTGTCTCACCCCTCTGCGCAATTGGATCGCCTTCGTCTTACAGTCCTGGATGTGGACAGTCATTGTAGCGGCGTTGTACAGACATCTCAGTACCTCGATATATCTCCAATCGATATGACATCTCTGCAATGAGTCGAGCACTGCCCAGGTTTCGATGGAGTCGAAGGCTTTCTCGTAGTCCACAAATGCCATACACAGCGGCTGATTGTACTCTTCGGTCTTCTGCACAATCTGCCGAACAGTATGGATGTGGTCCACGGTGCTGTAGCCTGATCGAAAGCCGGCTTGCTCTGGGGGCTGGAACTCGTCAAGTCGTCTGGCGAGACGGTTCGTGACGACTCTTGAGAACAGCTTATACACGTGACTCAGGAGGGAGATTGGTCTGTAGTTTTTCAAGAGGGTTTTATCACCTTTCTTGAAAAAAAAAACACTAACACAAGCAAACAAGCTGTTCTAGAGCCGCCCTAATCTCTTCTTGGTCAACGACCGGGAGCTCCTCGGAGTAATGGCGCATAAGAGTCATCATCATCAATACTGATTCCCACGGGCTTATCCGATCTTGAAGAGAACAACTGCCCATAAAACCTCTCTACTTCTCCGACAATCTCAGGCCTAGAGGTAACGACCCCACCATTTTCAGTTTTAAGTTTTGTCAGACGCGGCCTCCCAAACTTGCGAGCGAACACTTTCGATCCCCGATTTTGCTCAATCGCAGCCTTGATGGCACAGGTATTGGAGCGTCGGAGATCGCGTCGCGTCAGCGTTTTTATTGTTCGGTTTAAGGCCTTATCTGACAAAAACGATGGTAGTTCTCGTCGTTTTCTCATGAGCTCGAGTGTCTCAGCAGAGAGTTTTGGTGCGTTGTCTCTTCTCTGTGGCGGAAAACACTTGCGGGATGTGTTTTGCAGTATTTTGACCAGCGTGTCGGTTCTCTCATCAATGCTGCTTATGGTTTCCAACGCGGTGAATTGATTTTGAAGTTCCATTTGGAACTTTTCGGAGCCTTGAGCAGCTTGGAGCATGGTAGGTCGGAGAGTAGACCTCATCATTCTCGATCTTTCGGCTTTTAAGTTGATATTTAGAGTGCCTCGAACCAAGCGGTGATCACTTCCGGTATTAAACCTGTTGATCACTGAAACATCTCTAAATATGTGCCTTTTATTCGAGATGATAAAGTCTATCTCGTTCCTTGTCACGTTATCGGGGCTTCGCCAGGTCCACCTCCTCTGAGGCTTCTTTTGAAAGAAAGAATTCATCAAAAAAAAGCCCCTGCGCTTCGAGAAAGTTTACCAGCATTTGCCCCCTGTGATTTCTGCAGCCCAAGCCGTAAGGTCCGACTTTCGATTCACCGCTATCTTGTACTCCCACTTTAGCATTAAAGTCTCCCATAACAACATTGTAGTGGGCCCTCGAGGTGTCGTTGAGGGCCTTTGCGATGTCCTCGTACATCGCTTCGACCACATCATCAGAGTATGTCGAAGTTGGCGCATATACCTGTACAACCTTCAGGGAGTACCTGTCGGAAAGTTTTAGGACAAGGTACGCTACCCGGTTCGACACACTACTGATTTCCACAATGCTGCTAATGAGATCCTTTTTGACTAGAAAACCGACACCACCCTGGGAGAGGTTATCACCTTCGCGGAAGTAGAGTAAGTTACCGGACTCTAGAGTTATCGTGTCCTCCCCCTGTCTTCGGACTTCAGATAACCCCAGTATATGCCAGTTTATATGACTTAACTCTACTTCTAATTCGGCGAGGTGATGGTCCAGCCTCATCGAGCGTCCATTATACGTTGCCATTTTCAGTCGTTTTATACGGTAGCCTGCCGTGAACCGGTGATTCTTAGCACCCCCTGCCCTGCCGATACCGCGACCGCTACCTTGGTCGGGCCTAGAGGGCTTGCCGGTAACTGGGGGCCTTTTTTTGGGCGCATCTGCCATTTAGGGAGGTGGTTTGCCCATACTCGCCGCGCTGGGCAGGCGTGTTGGCGAGCGCAGTAGGGGGTAAGATGTTTATGGGAGGGGGGACGCTGCTGCCCATCCCCCCTTTTCCCCGTCCCTCAGTCGCCTCTTACGACACCCACGGGATGAGATTGGGGGAGTACTATTCTAAGCCTAACCTGATTATTCCTAAAGGTATATAATAATATGGTGTATGTACTATAAGAGAGCCAAGTCAAGTGATCAACTTTTTAGTTGATGGTTGGAATTGTCGAATTTATCTCACGACCGTCAAGCACATGAGCTTATCACTGATCCAAGGCGCTACGGGCATACTCATCCAAACTACCAAATAACTAAAATAACGATGACAAACAGCACATGCTTATCGAGGACGGTTGGCGCAAGTGCTAAAAATCTTAAATCAGGAGTTCTGTAATTGTTGATGTTCATTTAAAAACATTAAAAAAAATGTTTTCTTTTTTTTCTTTTATGCTCGTCTCTTTTAAAAGCTGAGGTTAGAGGGCCTCCTGAGCTACGGGGCCTTGGTGCACTGCACCACCTGGCCCTACGATAGCTATGCCACTGTCCTCGATACACTCTACTACACTTTGTTTACCTCGTCTCTGATCATTTCAAATTTCAATTAATTTATTTAATGCAAAAGCATTATGTACACTTATTGATAGACAAAGTCAAAACTACTATATTTTTGTAATAAAACAAACAAATAGCCAGGAGGCTGTCATATATGAACTAAATGAATGGATATGTCAATCTAGGCGCAAGGTAGCAAATAGCAACTAGTAATAGTCACCAAAATGTCAAATGTGAAAAACAATCTGCGAGGCCTTGCGAGGCGTAGTGCTGCGCAGCGTCAATCAATTCGATTTTTATTATTTTTTTAACATAAAGTAGGTTGCAATTTATGTGAAGTCGACCAAGAAGCGCTGAAAGACAATTTTCTCTCTCGTCTCGTTGTCGTTAATTTTTTATTGTATAGTTACTTAGTACTGTAATTAATTTAAAAAATTATATTATGAAATAATTGATTTCGTAATATTCTATCGAAATTATTAGGTACTTACGATATCGTCTAACAAATGTCAGGTTGATTTATGAAAATATAGCCCAATACAGTATTGTATGTAAGTACTATATAAAGCGTCCAACAAACCTGCCTTAAAAATCTTTGAACAAAGTAAATGGGTGAAATAAAGAAAAACGACACAAGATATCTAAAATTTATAATTAACATATTTCTCAAAGTTCAACCTCAGTATTTACAAGTACCTTATCAACTCAAAAACGTGGAAAAAACGAACATTTATATTTAACTTTAAAACGTAAAATAATATATCCAATTTATTTATTTAAAAAAAATTATTCTTAATTCAAAAACCTATTAAAATTTAAGCAATACTTCCTACTTAGATTCGTTTTTGAAAATATAAAAAAATATTAATTAAAGCTTTTAAATCAACATAACAGAACATATTTCCATAAAATAAAACGACGACATAACATTAAGATACAATGGCAAAATAATTTGCACGTATGGTTTATTATTATTTATCTGTGACGTAATATTAACGCATTGCGGTTTTTTGTTTCATTATGATTACAATAAACATGTTACACGTTTTAATTAATCTCATCTAATATAACGAAGAGGTACAAAATTAAAAGATAAAATAATAAATTAACATTTCTTTTGTTTAGAATTTATTTGCATATTTTAAATATTTTAAAACATTAAAAAACTGTTTCAAATTTTCAGCTTTCGCTTCAGATATTAATTGTTAGCATTAAAATAGCTCACCCTCAATAAAAAATGTCTAAAATGTGTAGTCGATTTATTGTTAGCGATATTTACCATTAACAATACATTTAGAACATACGCTAAATTCTTGTATTCCACAAAAGTAAGAAAGTAACGGCCACAATTGTCCCATTAGTGGATACAGGGCTTTTCTCTTTGTGCGAATAAACAAATTTCTCAACATACTACAAGATTTTCCACATTTTTTTTCGATCAAATGATGACCAGTAAAAATAAGTTATATGAAACTGAAACTACTTTTCAGTTTCATATAAGATTTTTCATTAAAGGTTATATTGCATAACCTATCAATTTGAATTAAACAAAGGGTAAAATAGCCTTGGCGCTGTCAATTATCTTGCGGGGAATAACCATCAAATTCTGAAAGAACTCACGCTACGCGTTCGTCTTTATTTTTTATACGACGTAAACTTCTCAATTACTATATTTTACAAAACTAATTTAAATTTGTGGCACGTCCATATATTAGATATATATGACATCTATATATAATCATAATGAAAATGTCGTTTGACAGTTTCCTTTTGTTACAAATGACTGTAGGTTTATTGGAATGATAATTATTTTAGTTTCCGAATTATAAAAACTTTTATAAGTTTTGCTTAACCTGTATCATATTATAGCCGAGCCGAGATGGCCCAGTGGTAAGAACATGTGAATCTTAACCGATGATCGTGGGTTTAAGCCCGGGCAAGCACCACTGAATTTTCATGTGCTTAATTTGTGATTATAATTCATCTCGTGCTTGACGGTAAAGGAAATCATCGTGAGGAAACCTGCATGTGTCAAATTTCATTGAAATTCAGCCACATGTGTATTCGACCAACCCGCATTGGAGCAGCGTGGTAGAATAAGTTTCAAAACCTTCTCCTCAAAAAGGGACGGAAGGCCTTAACCCAGCAGTGGGACATTCACAGGCTGTTACGGTTACAGTATTATATTACCTCAATACAAGCTTAAGTTAAAATTAATGTATTCTTAAAGAAAGTACCATCAAACTATTCTAATTTATAAACACACTTTATTTCTTTCGTTTTCTCGGTACTCTTTCCGATCTCATTTGATCTTCTTCATCCATCTTACTGTAATGAGATTGTATGTGGGTCAGTAACTTCTTCTCTCTACTGAAAAATTCACCGCACATATTACAAGTGTATTTACTTTGCTCCTTATCCTTTTCACTCTGATTCGAAATACTTGTAGACGTTGAGATTTGCGATTCTTGGATTATGTTATTTGTCGGCAACACATATGACGGCTGTAACAATGGATCGACATTGATGAAAGTAAAAAAGCCTGGATCCCTCGGTGGCGCGGTGTCTTCTAACGTTACTGAGAATGGCTGCTTATCAGATAAATCAGCTTTTTCTTCATGTTTTGTTTTCCTTTGTTTTTTCTTAGGTACTTCTTGTACTGCAGTTTGTGGTTTTGACGATATAAGTAATTTACTTGGGTTTCCAGTTTGTACAACAGTATATGACTGTTTCTTCATTGCTGGTGTGGTTAAAGTAGGCTCAGGCTCTATTTGAACGTCAGAACATGTGTTAGTTGGTAACGTTGTAAACATACCCACTGGATACGGCTGGTTTGACGATAAATCTGTAGTATTATCAGTAACTGAAGCTTTGCCCGCCGCTTTACATTTTCTTGAACTAATATTTTGACGATTATTCGCTTTATCATTAACTGACGCAACTGTTTCGACGAAATTTAGAGAACTTGCAGGTTTATCTTGAGGTTTTTCTTCGACTAGTGTAAAGGTGTTGTTTGGACCAGGTAGAAGTTTATATCGTGTATTAAGACTGGGTACAGCGGGAAATTGAACTATAGGATCTTGTGCGGTAGAACTTAAATTTGTTTTAACCGGAATTTCGGTTTGATTATTAGATACAGGATGTGGACTATCTTCAGTTGTGGTAGTGTCGTTTCGCTTAACTCTACTAGCGGGACCTATTTTGGGTTTGGGTTTTTTTATTACTAAAGGTTTATCATCATCATCATCATCGTCATCTAAATTGATATACTGACAATTTTCATTGTTTGACACAATAGGTTTTTTAACTTCTTTTGTATTTATGTATTTAACTGATGGAATTTTAGGTGGCTCAGGCTGAGTAAAGCTTTTAAGGCCAGCAGTTTTAACTAGGCCATTTTTTGCACATGCATGAGACATAACAACTTCCTTTTTCAGGAAATTCCTATTACATATTTTACACTGAAATAATACACCAACACCATTTACTTTAATCATACTAACGTGATCCATTATATTAAATGCTGGTTCTGGTGGGGAGTTTGCTGCATCCTCTAAACTAAATGTATTTGTTTGCTGTATATGCTTATCATCCACATTCATTTTATTAGATGCAGACTCAATAGGTGGATTACTTTTAACATTTTTAACTGTATTATCAACATTCGTTGCACGTTTTCCACTAAGTCTTGTAACTTTCGTTTCAATTTCGTCCACTGTAGTTTCAGCATTTGATCTCAAAGATTTTGTGATAGGTCCTTGGAGAGATTTTTTTATTTCTGATTTAACCATTTTTGTCAGAATATCTGTTTCTTTTTCTTTTTTTGAATCATTTAAGCTACTATCCTCCTCAATCGATGAAGTTTTTTTAGTTAATTTATTTATGAGTTGTACATCATCTTCACTAAGAGGCACCGGATTTAGAGGTATATCTTTGATACCCTCCATAGCTTTTTTAATTAATGCGTCACAGATGTCATCATTAGATATATTTGATTGATTAAGTTTCTCCTCCCAGAGCTCTCTATGTCTTGGTTTGTTAAAAATAGGTCCTTTTGCTCCAACTGCTTTTCGCAAACTTTTTTGTGTATTAATACACTTTTGTATAAATTCATATAACTCCTCAACCTTAGCTGAGCATCGAAAGCAAATCTTATGCGGTAAGTCATCATTTTCGGCAATCTGAAAAAGATTATTTTACTTATCAGCAACATAATATTTGTTTTAAAATTATCTTATCCTAATCAATCTCATCAAAATAGCACTTATAGTAGTTTTAATAATAAATTTATAGTAACAAACCGTAACCGTACCGTAACAGCCTGTGAATATCCCACTGCTGGGCTAAAGGCCTCCTCTCCTCTTTTTGAGGAGAAGGTTTAGAGCTTATTCCACCACGCTGCTCCAATGCGGGTTGGTAGAATTCACATGTGGCAGAACTTCAGTGAAATTAGACACATGCAGGTTTCCTCACAATGTTTTCCTTCACCGTAAAGCACAAGATGAATTATAATCACAAATTAAGGACATGAAAATTCAGTGGTGCTTGCCCGGGTTTGAACCCACGATCATCGGTTAAGATTCACGCGTTCTTACCACAGGGCCATCTCGGCTTTTATAGTAACAGTCATTAACATATATCACCGAAGCTCTATGTGTATACATAGTAATTTGATGTGCAATATAATCACTATATGGGATGGCACTAGCCCCTAAGACATGGGTCTTCCTAGTTTAGGGTGCCAGGATATCTTTGAATGTATGTACAAAGACTATTTCAAGAAATATTTTTATTATTAATAACTGTATAAGATTAGCTCAAAATTTTGAAGTTATTTACTTTTTATTAAAAGTGAACATTGTTTTTCTGTAAACCAATATCGTGGTATGGCACAGGAGAAATATCACTGTACTCTTGCTATATAGTATATATGAACAATTTGTGATCTATTTTGATCTTCTTTACTATTGATAAGGTAAATTGCTAATAATTAAATAATCTTATCTCTATGAATATCTTACTCCCACATTTTAAGGAGAGACAGTAACAATGTTCATACTATGATAACATTGACTCATGTTCATTCTTTACCACTTTTTGATACTTATTACAACTCTTTAATTAAAAAAATATAAATGACTTAACATAAGGAGTTCTGTATCTCTCCTATACTATCTCTCATAAAATTTTCGCCCTACCATATGATGTTTTTAACATAAAATGCAATATTTTCAAGCAAATCTTTAATTTTGTTTCAAGCCAAAACTTACCCCAAAAGGCATCACAGTTTCAATTTTCTTAGCAGTTACCTTATCAGCATCAAAAATATTGAGAAATGGTCCATCTTTTGTCTCACAAAGTCGGCAAACCTTTAATAAAATAGGTTGATTTACAGAACTTAAAGCTGCGGCTATGACCTCCGAATTTATCGAATCTGTTATGGAAGGTGTTTTAGCCGGAGTAACTTTTTTGGCATACTTTTTCGCACCTTTTTTCTTTGCCATTATAAAGTCTTATACAGCTGTATTCTGAAGAAATACACAAATCCACGATGTCTATTACTTTTACAAATCGGCCATATTGACTGCTTAACAGTTAACACAAAAAATATTGGAAGCCTTCACATTCACTATTAACATTAAAGAACCAGTATTTTATTTTAAGCAGCATTCATGTTGTTATGGTAATAATCTGATTATAAACGAAAGTAATCAAAAGCAAATCCCTAAATATTTTTTATAATTTCTGGATATTCTTAATCTATGGATTTAATAATATCAAATGTGACAGGTCATAGACAATATTTTAGAATTTAATCTTCGGTCACTAATATTTTTTTATTATTAGTCGATTGATAGTCGAACAATTTAATGTTAAATTAAAGACAGACCGGATATAAAATTATGTAAAATAATATGTTATTTTTTTATTTTCATTAGTATATTTTATAATATGAATATACATAGAAAATGTGTCTTATTAAACTTTGCTATTTTATTTTTAACTGCAACTTTATTTCATTAAAGAAATGAGTTATGTCTATTATTTTCGTTCTATTTAGTAAAAATATGACCTGTGTATCTCTATCGACAATTTCTTCGCCTAAATCAGTCAGAAAGACATTTCAATTATATTTAAATTGAATAATAAAAAGAAATATATCATCTTTTTTTAACTGAAACTTGAAAAAGGTCTATTTTGAATGTGTACTACAATTTCTTAAAGGAACCCTTTTTATTTGTAATATATTAAATAAATTTATTTAAAATGCTTGAAAATATTTTAGTAGTATTTCTTAGAACGTAGCAACACTTTCTAAATTTGAGTCAGCCATCTTGAAATTAGTATTGTGCCAGTCGGGGGGGCGGTGACATATTTTACCCGTCATCGTCCTACATAATTTTGTAAATTTGATAAAACACGAAAATAAGTGTTTAGGAGTGTATAAAATCAGTTTATGTCCGGACTGAACGTGAGGATGGCGGGTCAAACTATAAACGATAGGCTCCTTGCCGCTCGCCACAGTATCGCGGGGCAGGGTTTAGCAAAATCTGTATGTAAAGCCACAACCGAAGAAATGATTGCACCTAAAAAGAAACATTTAGATTGTAAGTATTTTATTTGATTAGTCAATAAAGATCTTATCAAATACGTCACGGATAATGTACATTTCTTTTTGCGATGTTCATGACATTGGCACAATCATTCTGGTCGATAAGCTTAACACCCGAATAGTACCGACGGTGTCAAATCTTTGAATCTTAAAGTATTGCTACTTTTACTAAATTATAAACTTTAAGGCGGCGTTTACTTCGAAGGCTTTTACATAATTTTGTCCCACGATGTTAATTCGGCCTGACACACATTCTCTATTATGTCATATTCAATAGACTGGAAGAACGGCTTAACAAGTCGGTGTCAAAATAAAAAAAAATGATTACCCACTTACAAGAATTTATGTAAGAATCTATTACATACATCCTACCATTAAATTCGCGTCTTTACAAATCGATATTTTTTTTCTTTAAACACTCTTGTTGATGTATAAAAAAATTAAATCTGTATTTTTGATATTTTTTTAACAACATGAATTAAAATATATAAATCTACCCCTCCTAATCCTCTATCTAATCCTCTAAAATTGAGGAAAATCGTAATTACCATAGTACAAGTTAAGTTCATTTTAGTAAATGGAAGTGTTTATGTATATTTATTAAAAATACTATAATGTATAAATAACTAAATCTAAAAAAACCTTTATGCATAGCTTATTAATGCCAAATACTTATTCAATTAAATTAAAATAAAGGATTATTATTTTCTAAAACAGTATAATATTTTATACATAAAATAAGACTATTATTGAAATGATAAGTAATTTTATTAGAAGTTATTTCAGTGTACTAGTAAGTCCTAAATAATGAGTCACAGTACAATGTAATAATTAATCTCTCTCATATTCCTTATTAATAGTAATTATATTATATATATAGTACGATAAATCCATTTTATATATTAACATATACTATTATTATATTAATGTATTAAATTTGATATTATGTATCAATATCACCTTCATATTTAATTGAATATAATTTCTTAACAAAATGCCTTTAAAATTCATTATTTATAACACTACTGTCTTATTATTTATACTGTAAAAGTTGTACTATAATAATTATATTTATTTGGCTTAAAGTAATGTGTCACTAATCAATACTTGTAAAAAAAAAAAACAATTGACTCGGTAATTTAGTATTACATATTTTCTAAATTAGAATTAGTAAAAATATTAATAAGAAAAATTGTTAAATCTACTGCCAAGGGCATAATGTACATACTGACAATAATTATGTATCTCAAACTGTATAGAAAACATATATATATATATATATATAATCATATATATATAGATTTATAATAAAAAATATGAAAAATTATAGCTTTATATATGCCCAGGCCCCTAGGCACTTTGACATTTAAGGCCCATCCATTCAGGTGCAGTCAGTGTTACATTACATTACTTTTGCTGGATCGGGCAATCCTAAGCCTTGTTGTTCTAGGTATAAATCCAGACCTTTGTATTATTTTTTACAGATAGTGTGTATAAATTATTATTATTAATAATAAAACAACATGGATTATAAATAAATATCCTCCAATTAGCCACTGACTGCTCAGATAATTTAAATTTATTTCTGATTAAAAACGCATTTATCAGTAAAACAAACAAACAATAGGGTGTTTTTAACCGTCAATTTAAGAGAAATATGTTTTCTGACTTGAAATTATTTGTTTATTATTCGTTTAACCTTTCACAAAGCAAATGTTCTCTATGACAAGATTGAACTTAATTAGATATTAAATTAAACGTTCATTTGGCATTCATGACATTTAAAAAAAAAAATATAACCAACATTGATGTGGTTAATGCGATATTTTTTTTAATATGCCTTTATTTACTATATATATAAAAAACGCCTTACTAATAATGAAATAAAATAAAATCATTGGTTAATACTTATTCAAGTGTTCTTACATCACTGGTACCTATTCTATTGCACACAATCTTTTAAGTAATTTGACAGGACTAAAAATATTGCTATCACTGTCTTATTCATAGGATTACAAAAGATAACATGTACAATAAAAGGATATCGGTCCCGTTGATTTCGAGATTTATTCGTTACGAAATTAAATTGTCAATTTTTTTTGTCCTAATCAATAATTGTCTTCTGATAATGCGACCTTGAGGATATCCAAAATAAAATCGAAAGTTTTTGTTTTCATTGTAACTGATAGCCATGTGTTTTGACCACCATATCTGGCTTGGGAACATATGCTAGTTATTAATTGTGATTGCAGTGAAATACGATAAACGGGCGGACAGCGCCGCTTCCTGTGTTATCGTTCTGTTTATGATATTGTCAATTGCTATAGGGTTACCAGTTTAAAAATATAGTTTTAAAAATTATTCCAATTTTGAAAATAAACTTCGAGAAAAGTATTAGAAAACATTTTGTAATACAATTACATTATATTACAATTGTTTTATTTTTAATTTCTTCTTTCGGTTATTTTTAAAGTTGTTATTTAATAATTTTATGATGCATTTATCTATGTCTATATTATTATTAAATATTAATAAAAAAATCTTAAAAAAATTACTCGAATTAAATAGAAAAATGGTACCGTAAAATTTTAGTAGTATAAAGTAGTATAAACGATAAACAAATTAACCGTCATGAACTCAACCGAACATATTACTGCGTTGAAAGCATTTTCATTTAGGTTATTACTTACAGACAACCGCCTGACGAAAATTAGATACAATTTATTTAATAGAAAACTCCTTTTCTCCTAATAAATCGCAGGAAGTAACGGTAATATAATAATGTACTACACAATATGGAGTTAAATATCTTTAACTTTTGAGTAGAACCATTTTTCATTAAATTATAGCTGAGCGAGCGAGCGGGCGAGCCTTTTTATAAACATTAACGTTGTAAAAGTTATTGGCCTTTCTTATAAACGTTGATTCGCGGGTGATTAGTTAAATAATGCTGTCTTCTTCTTTCGATTGTCAAATCAATAACGGCGGAAAGAGATAAATCAGTGTTAAACAAAACAGTAATTTCGTAAAATTATAATTGATCATTGATTTGGTAAGACGTGAAAAAACGCGATTTTCGTTTAAAAATGAAAAAAAAAACCAGTGGATTTGTCATCATTCGTGTCTGCAGCGGTTGCTGTAATGTGTGAAAAGTTTATGAGTCAGTGTAATTATATATGAACGTTAGGGACAATACAATTTACGATCCCACGATCAGTAGTCGACAATAAAGCTAAATTTGCTAATGTTCATAACCATATGACCATTCACCATCATAACGTACAGAATTATCCTTAGACAAAGTTTTTAAGCAACAATTACGTGATGATATGTCTTATATATATGACTAAATACGTCATTATCAAATTCAACATATACTTTATTAGTTGTGTCACGGGCTTTTGAATTGACGATTCGATTTTATAGGATTACATTAAATGTCGGTTTCTGAAATGGTGATCAATCTTAAATTTTACTTTAATCTATACCTTACATGGTCGATGACAGCCGATGTTGCCTAATTTTAGCTTTAAATATTTAGTCAGGTTAGTAAAATTTGTCTGGCAAGGATTTCAAAAACTGAAGTTTCGTATAGCTAAGTGTAATTACATTTCAAGATATCTCATTTCCCTCTTAAATCGTTCAATGCATTGACAAAAGAAATTCAAATCAAGAAATGGAAATCAATCGCGTTTCAATCGTAATTTTTATGAAAATGGATCTTCTTTAAGCGCAATGGGACTGACATTTCAATTGGAGTACAATTTTTGTATGTTAGGTGAAACGATCTTGACGCTGAAAGGTTTCACTTCTGTGAAATGTAATGATTCATCATAAATATCTGACTCCAGCTCACTGTTCTGTATTATGGGGAGTTATGTATTGAATGATAATATACATTTGTATACGGCATACTATTTATGCTTAACACATACACTGTAACATCCTCAAATGATTGAAATTGTGGGTCAGTATCTTAGCTGATATTCCATTATCATAAACAAACTTTTAGCTATATTGCTGAAGACTTCACATTTAATTTTTCCGAGTTTATCGATGTTTCAGCATTTATTATGATATTTTTTAAAATTTATAAAGATCTCTTTTAAGACGGTTTCGTTGCTTATTTCGCCACGCTCTGCTATTGGTTGGTATTTAGATGTGGCAAAATTTCATTGGATACATACTAGTTTCGTCAAGATGTCCTTCACAGCCGAACACAAGATGAATTATCAACCAAATATGAATTAGTGAAGATGTTCTAAAGACTGGATCATGTCGTTTATAACTTAAACTTAAAAATATATAAGTAAAAGCAATTGTAAACTTAGCGACATGCATACGAATAAATCACATGGAACCCTCTTTCGTTGGGGGAGCTCAAAAATCAATAAAATGGTCTCGACTACTAGGCAGACAATAATTTTTTTTTCTACATTCAGTCGTTTATTCTTAGGTGACTATAGTTAACTTATGTGAAATTATCATTTTTGCTTTGTAATGTACGCCTTGCTGTATTTACTGGTGGTAGGGCTTTGTGCAAGCTCGTCTGGGTAGGTACCACCCACTCATCAGATATTCTACCGCAAAACAGCAATACTTGATATTGTTGTGTTCCGGTTTGAAGGGTGAGTGAGCCAGTGTAATTACAGGCACAAGGGACATAAAATCTTAGTTCCCAAGGTTGGTGGCGCATTGGATATGTAAGCGATGGTTGACATTTCTTACAATGCCAATGTCTAAGAGCGTTGGTGACCACTTACCATCAGGTGGCCCATATGCTCGTCCACCTTCCTATTCTATAAAAAAAAAAAAAATAAAAATTTGCTTGATATATATGCTTATTTTTGAAGAATTACCAATATTCTCCGTCCTCTATTTGCCTCTCAAATTAAGTTTAAGGCTTGTTTTAGCAGAGGAGACTAAACAGCACAGGGACAAAAATCAGAATTAAACTTCTGACTTACCTCTATACAGTATACATTAACCTAATACAATTGCGATATTAATCATAGTGCTTTTGACGCTGCAAATAATTATGTATATACAGTATATGCTATAACATATTTATTGAGTCGAGATGACCCTGCGGTTAAATACATGGATCTTAATTGGAGAGTTAGACAGTAGAACATGCATTGTCTATCACTTAATGCTCTTTTATTAATATATTCAACAAACGATTCGTTTTGTTTACGAAGAATTGACTACGAGGTGTAATTGAGCAGTTACAATTGACTCGCTACTTATAGATCAGAAGTTGTAATAACAGATAGAAGTGTTTCATTAATTTATATTTTTGCTAATATTATAAGTACCTCTGTCTATTACGCTTTCACGGCTTAACTTTTGAAACGATTTTGATGAAATTTGCTATGAAGCAATCTCGAACCACAAGGAAAGACAGATGTTTATTTTTTTTTACCTAATACCTGCCCACCTCCCCCAAACACGCAAAAGAAAATACAGGCACAAGGGATATAACATCTCATCGCATTGGCGATGTAAGCGATGGTTAACATCTCTTACAATGCAAATTTCTAGGGGCGTTGGTGACCACTTACCATCAGATGGCCCATTTGCTCGTCCGCCTACCTATTATATGTATATAGAATAATATAATTATATATAAATAATATAATTAGTCGATCGGTAGACAATTGAATTTTTATTTGTAACAGTCAGTAAATTGATGTATTATTGGGTCAAGTGCGAATGGACAATGATCATTTTGTTAGCTGACCTCACGCGCTTGATGGCTTTATGACCTTCGTTTTACGCCGAGTTTTCAATTAAAATCTCTGCCGTACACCTGGGTGGGTATTATTTATGTACGTTTGTTACCCGACTACGGTGGAGCAAAAAATAGGAGGGTTATGACTTGCAGTGTATATATTTGTATGTATGTCGTATCTTTTCTCAAAAAGCTTCTAAACTACTTAGTTATATTTAGACAAATATTTTACCGAATTTGGTAGTAAATTAATAATTTTAATTTACATATTCCATAAATATAATAATAGTACATAATTTGTATAAAAATAATATTTTTTATTTGCAAAAATAGAAACATAACATTGATGTAATCTGAAATGTAATTTTCTTTGCCATTTTAATTAAATTGTTTAATAACAATTAATCTGCGCTTACGTTTACTTGAAACGGATTGTATTTACGGCTTTGCCCTATACATGTTGTTTAAGAGATATTGAATTAAACAAAACTGCGTCTTCTTCTTTCGAACGTCGGATCAATGAAGATAGAAATAGAAATATCAGCATTTAAGTAAATAAACGCTAAGCAAAACTTATTAGAAAATTATTTCGACCAGCGCTTTTTTCGCCTTAACCCCCAATTTGGTATTCCACAACATTAATCACTCTTTCAAACGTTAAATTCAAGAAAGAGAGAGAGATATTTTAATTTCTTCTTCTACAACTATGATTTCGGAAGAACCCAATGCGATTATGTAATCTCATAAAAACAAATGATATACACACAATGTTATTTTTCTCAATTCGTTCACATAACTTTTAAATAAACCTATTTTTTTTTCGACAACCTGGAGCAATTTTTACTAATAAACTTACACTTTTTCGCAATCGAATCAAAACATAGTCGTTGCAGTTTAAGGTTCAGCTGTGATAAGGTCGAAGTTTGGCTCGAAATAGAATCAAGAACGTATCGTAATCATTATTAATTTGTAGAATTCGACCTCTAATTGAGGATATGCAGAGTGCATGTTGGCATTTTTTATTAAATTAATCTTACTCCTATATCTAACTATTCACTCGCTATACTATCATAAGCAAATATCGATATATAATATATTCTGGCGTTCATTTATACGGTCAAGTTCATACAAATTAATACTTAAGTTATCGGTCGCAAATCCGGTTGTGATATTTTTCTTTAACCAATGTCAGTATAATATTCAAATATATATTATATAATAATCGAAACGATTAATCGTACAATCGTTATATGCAAATATTGATGACGTAAGAGTTTTTAAATATGTAATTAATTGCGAGATATTATTTTAAAAATAAACATTATACAGCAAAGAAAAATAAAATATTATTTAAAAAATTTACGAGCTTGTAATAAAATCAATAAAATGAATAAGTGATTTCTTACCTCAGCTACTAAAGAGAATCCAGTAACTCGATTCAATAGCTGATTAGTTCGCAGAGGTTCAGTCAAAGTCAAAAATCTTTGTTCAATATAAAAGCGCTACACTTGCTTATTGATTGTCAAAAATCTACCACCAGTTCGTAAATAAATACATCAGACTTAACGGGATTGCTTTTATCTTAAATTTTACATTTATAGGTTTTATACGATAATATAATTATATATTTTAAATGGTCTGGAGGCGATCGTTTCGTTCCCGAAGCGTGCAATCATTTATAAAGTCTTTGATTTTGTAAGATAGTTCGGCAAACGAATGTTCGAACGATTCTTATGAATTTCACATTTGTACGTTTTCTGGTATCGTTGTTGAAGCGCATACATTGTCTCATAAAATAGTTACTAACCCTGTGTAATCGGGTGATATTAGTCTTATTGTTAGTCGAGACTCACAGACACCCTTCTATACTTCAGAGATATTATCACTCGCTTCCGAAAGTCACCGTCGCTGAACCCGCTATTTATTTAAATGCAAATTAATTATTTATAAATATTTGCACTAATGCATAGTAAACCTATCTATTTTTGATTTAAGTTTTTAATTAAATAAAGAGTAAAAGCGATGTGTTAAAACGCACTCTGAAACGTGTCACCGGGTCAATTTATTGAGGAATTAAGGCCAACGTTACTCGTATGTAATATAATTAAGACTTTTGTAATTGTAATAAACTAAATTTAAATATTTCGCTTCTAAAAACACTTTTCGAACTTTTGTCATTTTTGAATTTCCAATGTAGAATTAATTTAATATTATTTTTGTACTATATTTTTCATTTATTCGTCATCGTTTATCCTGCATTTTCCAATCCACATGGCACAGTTGTTATATGTACTTAATAATCGTTATATACCGATTGAAGCCATATTTTAATCATTCTAAAAGTCAATTAAGAATAATTCAGTGCCGTGGTGCCTTTGAAGCACGTATTTGTAATATTTCTTTCAGTAAATAATAAAACATGGCTTTAATATTTTATACGAAAAAACCGAATGTTTATATTATTTTCTTATATATATACAACCTTATATTCTACCAACCAGCATTGGAGCAGCGTGGTGGAATAAGCTCCAAACCTTCTCCTCAAAAAGAGGAGAGGAGGCCTTTAGCCCAGCAGTGGGACATTCACAGGCTGTTACGGTATATATATACACTTAACTACAAAAACCGCGATGCCACGATGAAAGGGGAAAATATGAAAAATGAAGAACACCGAGATTAAATGAGGGCCGAAATAAGTTTTGTTTTGTTTTACTTCCAACCGAGAGGTGTGTCAAGAGGTTCTAAGTTAGTTTTTCAGACAAATTCATGTATGTAAAAAAAAAACAAACGATAATCGACTATTTATATAATTGTAAGTTATCGCCCTCATTTCCTGATTTTGTTCCTAAAAATATGTTTAACATAAATTGCGACTATTGTAATATTCTAATACCTGCCTGCCTGGCCTGCAAATACAGATTTCTCCCGTGAAAAAATATGTTTTCTTCTATATGCTAACATTTATCTAATGCCCTTTCCATTACGCAACATTTCACACGGGCTTAAGCCGCAAAGTTACGTAGTTTTAAACTCAAGTGGGATACAGGCTATTCAAAATTTTCGAAATATGGAAAACCAGGCGATAACAGATATATCCTGCACTAAAATTGGCACCATATACCATATATATCATGCATAGTAACATAAAACGTATGTAGGTAGTTTAAATTTCATAATCTAGGATTTTTTTTATGAATCGCGATACAACTTTTTTTATGAATATTAAGTTACAACGATCTCTACGTATATCTTGCGAAAAGATTTGTTATGTTATCAAAGTCGTTTATATTTTTCTATCACGAAAGCAGATTGTTTATCGGCTATATTTATGTAATAATAATTTATAAAATCCAAAACGAATTTTTTAATCTTCTGTTATAAATATATGACAGCATGGATCAACGTTTACGTCAGAACCTCTATAACTTTCGTGACAACTGTCACGCAATGTTTAAACTACAACGCATATTTACTATTTCAAGTTTTCACGTGTTTTATTTACTGAATTAACTTACGTGTTAAATTAATTCAAAA